>NC_044987.1:17476245-17826779 GCF_008728515.1 Papio anubis
GCCTCCCAAAGTGCTGGGATTACAGGCTTGAGCCACCGCGCCCGGCCCATTGATTTTTAAATAACTATTTTTTGGTAAACCAGCGTGAGAATTTCAGAGATTTATAAAAGTTGTAAATTGCTCCTCCCTCGTTTTAATGGTGAAAAGATAGTGAAAGAGATTGTGAGGGAGAAAGTTATATGAATAAATATGTAATGCAGCAGTTCTATCATGTTTGAATTTTCTGTGTGCACTGTGCTTTATGGGTTAAGAGATTTTCAAGGGTAATTGGACCATATGGGATATGGTGCTTAGTATGTTGTGGGGTTATGGCTGTGGAATTATCTGTGTTTTAGACAGTTGATGTTATGTGCTTTTCTTTTATCTCCTATAGAAGCCCTCCTATACAGTAAGTTTTGGTTATGATGTGCTTAGTTAATTGAGGGGAAAAACTGATAAAGCAGGGAAATCAGAAATATACATTCATGCATTAATCTTTTTTTGTTTTTTCTTTTTTATGGAGATGGAATCTTGCTCTGTCTCTCAGGCTGAGGTGCAGTGCATGATCTCGGCTCACTGCACACTCTGCCTCCTGGGTTCAAGCAATTCTCCTACCTCAGCCTCCTGAGTAGCTGGGACTATAGGTGCACGCTATGCCTGGCCAATTTTTGTATTTTTTTAGAGATGGGGTTTCGCCATGTTGGCCAGGATGGTTTTGAACTCCTGAGCTCAGGCAATCCGCCTGCCTCGGCCTCCTAAAGTGCTAGGATTACAGGCATGAGCCACTGCGCCTGGCTAATGCATTAATCTTTTAAAAAGTTTGTATTATGGAAAATTTCAAACATTAGTGAAAATAGAGAGAATAATATAATGAACCCGCATCTGCCTATCGCCTAGTTTAAACAGTTGCTATCTTGTGGCCAATCTTTCTTTTATACCCTTTCCCACTTCCTCCCTTTTTTCCTGGATTTTGAAGCATATCCCAGAATCCTTTCATTTCATCAGTAGATATTTTGGCATGCATCTCTAAGTAGAAGAGGATTCTTTAAACAAACAAACAAACAGGGCTGGGTATGGTGGTTCATGCCTGTAATCCTAGCACTTTGGGAAGTCTAGGTAGGTGGATTGCTTGAGGCCAGTTCAAAACCAGCCTGAGCAACACAGTAGTAGTGAGGCCCCATCTCTACCAAAAAATAAAAATAAATGAGCAGTGGATGGTGGTGAGTAACTGTAGTTCTAGCTACTCGGGAGGTTGAGGTGGGAGGACTGCTTGAGCCCCAGAATTCCAGATTACAGTGCAGTAAACTATGCTTGCGCCACTGCATTCCAGCCTGTGTGACAGAGACCCTGTCTCTAAAAAGGAAAGAAAGAAAGGAGAGAGAAATGAGAGAAAGAAAGAAAGAAAGAAAGAAAGAAAGATTGATTAACACATAGGTTAATATCAAAATATTTTAACCTATGTTAACAAACATTAATATATTTTTTTAATATTAAATATTAATGTTTGTTAACATAGGTTAATATTTTGTTAACCTGTTGATACAGGGCCAAGGCTTTTTCTTTGTATGCCCTAATTGGAGTTCCTTAATTTTGTTTCCATTAAATACACCTATAATTCATTATCTATAATTTCCAGTTTTGTTTACTTTTTAAAGCAGAACATGAATTTAATGGCATTTGTGAAGCAATATTAGTACAGAATCCCTCTTGATTTTTTTGACTTCCTCTCAGTCTTTTATACTTATCTCATTCACATCTAATTTACTATGTCTTTTTAAGCATTTGATGTAGTTTTCATAGAAACGTCTCTCCTTAATTTTTCTTCAGTTTACATTCTATTTAGTTAAATTACCTAACTGTAATAATGAGCAACTGGTATAAATAGGTTTGGGGAAAAAACAATTAATTATTGGTAAGAATATAACTTGATAATGGGAGCCTGGGCTGGGCGTGGTGGCTCACGCCTGTAATTGTAGCACTTTGGGAGGCTAAGGCGGGTGGATCACCTGAGGTCAGGAGTTCCAGACCAGCCTGGCCAAGATGATGAAACCCTGTCTCTACTAAAAATACAAAAATTAGCTGGGTGTGTTGGTGCATGCCTGTAATCCCAGCTACTCGAGAGGCCTGAGGCAGGAGAATTGTTTGAATCTGGGAGGCAGAGGTTGCAGTGAACCGAGATCCTGCCACTATACTGCAGCCTGGGCTACAGAGCGAGACTCTGTCTCAAACCACAAAAAACCAAAAAACTTAATAATGGGAGCAATGGGAGCAGCAGAAGCTTCTAAGAGTAAGAGACAGCTGCTATTAGTTGGAGCCAGTTTGCATGTTGAGGGCATTGATAGCTTTACTGAGACAAGGAAAAGCATTGATTAATTTGGCAGGTTGGTTGAGTGAAGGTGGGCTAAGAGAGCTTCTGCATTAATTTAAAATAATGAAGTCAAAGCTGTTAGAAATTTGAGGACAAGTTATTTTATAGAATCTTTTATTATTTATAGTGTGTACTTCGAGGTGGTATTTTTGTCCACTTATGTTAGAGTTTGTATGAACTAAGCTGAATTTGTTAATGAGTCAGTGGTATTAAAAACTTGGTGAAGAAACTGGCCAAAGTCTTGTTTGAGAGGTTTATATCTGTTCACTGCTAGTGTATTGTTCTATGGAACAAGTTGACATTTTCATGTAGTAAGTTGTTTTTTGTTTCTGGCAGAAGCAATCTTGGTTCATATGCCACAAGAAACAGAACTGTTTTTATTGTGGAAGACAGGAGCAGAGCTGTGTGTTTCTTATTAGGATGAGTTGGGCACCTGCAGGATTTCTTCTCTCTTTCTGCTTCCTGCCTCCTGTTGTCTTTTCCTTCTGTTAGAATGTTCTAATATTGCATAAGCAGCGTTCTGGCAGTAGTTGAATTTTTTTCGTGCTTCATTTTTTTAAACCCTCAAAATAATGTTTTTAGTGATTGTATGTTCTTGGCTTACTTTCCATTTCTACATCAACAGGGATATTGTTATACTGGTCAAATGGGGTAGTTGTATTCTGGCAATGATCTTTGTGTCCAAGTCAGCTGCAGAGACAACACTTTCATATATTATACCTAAATATCTTACATGTGTATGGTAATTCTGGGAGGTAATTAAAGGTTGGGATGGTACTTTAGGATCTCTTTAAAGGATTTCACAATTCTCAGGAATAATATAACTTGTTTGAATTGAAGCATGTTACTCATTGGCCTTTAACTATGGCAAAGGGTAGCCAGTGATTTTAGCCTCCTGCCTCTTCTGATCTCATTTTCCTCCGTCCTTTTGAGCCAGCAGCTGCATCCAGTGCCCCGCTCTAATTGAGCTCTTAGTAAAAGGGGTATTGTTACACCGAGTCACAACCTCATATAGCAGTGAGGTTACATCAATGGTTGTTAGATTTTTAGGCCACGAATCCATTTTGGAGTCACATTAAATTTTGAAAACCAAAATTTAGTTGCATTACCTAAATTTCTCTTCCTTTTCTTATCCTGATACCAGGATAAGAATAGGTTTTCTGCTTTTCTAGCTCTTTGGGGAACCTTTTTGGCCCATCAGAGTTGGCCTGCGACAATCTGTGGTTAATGAACTGAGACTGGTGTGGGAATCGGGATGTTTCCGGTTTCAGTTTTTACTAGCCAGCAGTTTGACTTTGGGCAAACTACTTAACCTCAGGGGGCTTCCAGTTTATCTTTAATTTATAATTTTTTCAATTGCTCTATTGAGGTACATTTCACAGACCATACAGTTCACCCAGTTTTTTTTAAGTGTATTCATGGAGCTGTGCAACCATCACTACAATACATTTTAGAACATTTTCATTATCCTTAAAAGAAACATTGTACCCATTAGCAGACACTGCTTATTTTCTTCAACCTCTCTTCTCAGCCGTAAGCAACCACAAATTAATCTTTATAGATTTACGTCGTCTGGACACTTCATGTAAATAGAATTATGCAATGGGTGGCCTGTTGTATTTTATTTCTTTCACTTGGCGTAATGCCTTCAAGATTCATGCATGTTCTTGCATATGTTGGAATCTCACTTTTTTTTTTATGGCTGAATAATGTTCTGTTGTATGGCTATGCCACATTTTAAAAACCAATTCCTGAATTGATGGACATTGTTTCTACTTATTGGCTATTATGAATAATATAGTCTTGAACGTCTGTGTACAAATTTTTGTGTGATCACGTTTTCATATTTTCTTGGGTATATACCTAGGAGTGGAATTGCTTGGTCATGTGGTGACTCCTTGTTTAACTTTTTGGGCAACTGCCAAACTGTTTTCCAAAGTAGCTGCCCCATTTTATAGTCTTACCTGCAATGTATGAGGGTTTCTGTTTTGTCTACATCCAAAACTTATTTTCTTTTTTTTAATTTTAGCCATCCTAGTGGATGTGGAGAAGTATTTCATTGTGGTTTTGATTTACATTTCCCTAATGAACAACGGTAGTGAGCATCATTTCATGTACCAGTTGATCATTTGTATATTTCCTTTGGAGAAATGTCTGTTCACATCCTTTGCCTGTTTTTGAATTGGATTATCTTTTTATTGTTGAGTTGTAAGAGTTCTTTTTGTTTGGGATAGAAATTCCTTATCAGATACATGATTTACAAATATTTTCTGCCATTCTGTGGGTTGTCTTTTCAGTTTCTTGGTAGTGTTTTTTTGCAGCACAAATGTCTTTAATTTTGATTCTCTAGTTTCTTAATTTATATAGTTATTTTAACTCTGAAACTATATGTTTTATTGAGATTATTTTCCTCTGTGCTGATTCTGTACTTTCTCCAATTTTCATATAGCTCTCCCTTTCCCAGGATGTTTTCTAGCCTCAAAGACTTTATTTTTATTTATTTATTTATTTATTTGAGACAGAGTCTCACTCTGTAGCCCAGGCTGGAGTGCAGTGGCGTGATCTCGGCTCACTGCAAGCTCCGCCTCCCGGGTTTATGCCATTCTCCCGCCTCAGCCTCCCGAGTAGCTGGGACTATAGGCGCCCGCCACCACGCCCAGCTAATTTTTTGTAATTTTTAATAGAGACAGGGTTTGACTGTGTTAGCCAGGATGGTCTCGATCTCCTGACCTCGTGATCTGCCTGCCTTGGCCTCCCAAAGTGCTGGGATTACAGGCATGAGCCACCACGCCCGGCCTTTAACCTCAAAGACTTTAAAAACATCTGTCTATGTATCTGCCTCTTTAATACATATGTCTTACAAAATAATAAAACCTTACAAAATGTATAACAAAGAAAGTGAAAGTTCCTCGTCTCTCCAGAGAAAACATTGTTAACTATTTATAACCAGATTTTTCCCATTCACATGGTAACATTTTGTTTAAATTAAAAAAGGGAACATACTACAATCTAGTTTGCTACTTGTTTTGTCATTTAATGTCTCCAGTATTATTCCATGTCAGTACACTTTGTCCTCGTCTCAATCATTTTAATGGCTGCAGAGTATTCTATTTTATGGATATAATATAGTTTACATAGTAGCCTATTGATAGATTTTAGGGTTGTTTCTAGATTTTATTTTGTTTTTTTTGAGACAGAGTTTCTCTCTGTCACCCATGCTGGAGTGAAATGGCATGAACTTGGCTCACTGCAACTTCTGCCTCCCAGATTCAAGTGATTTGCCCACTTCAGCCTCCCAAGTAGCTGGGATTACAGGTGCGCGCCATCACACCCAGCTAATTTTTGTATTTTTAGTAGAGACGGGGTTTCACCATGTTGGCCTGGCTAGTCATGAACTCCTGATCTCGAGTGATCCGCCTGCCTGAGCCTCCCAAAGTGCTGAGATTACAGGTGTGAGCCACCATGCCCGGCCCAGATTTTATTGTTTTAATTACAAATTTTACATTAAGTTGTTTCTGCACATTTATATTTGCACACTTGTGCTAGTGTTTTTTTTCTATTCCATTTTTTTGCTATTGCAGTATTTACTATTCAAAAGACATAGACTTATTTTAAAAAATACAAGAGTTTTATTTAGTGTGACCTAGAGTCAACGTGCCAAAAATTATATATTCTTTTCTATCATGATATATACAATGTTTTGATCTTCTTTTAAAGTCAGAGTCTTCATTTTCTTGGTAATCGTATAGAATAATTTACTAGAAGTGGAATGCCTGGATCAAAGGATGAGTGCTTAAAATCATGTAGATGTTTCCACGTCACCCTCCAAGTAAGGCCATGCCGGTTCACTCAGCTTGAGAGTATATCACAGTGATTTTTCTGTTATTTTTAACCCTGGCAAATAGCCTTTTTAGGGAATTAATCTGTCAGGTGAAAAAAATGTCATTTTAATTTGTAGTTACTTATTAGTGCATTTGAGCATCATTTAATTTGTCTGTTGGTTGTCTTTCTGCTTTGTCTGCTTTTCTATTGGGCTTTTGGCTTTTTCTTATTCATCAGTTGTCATAGCTTTATTATTAGTATTAATGTCTTTTTTTTTTTTTTTTTTTTGAGACGGAGTCTCGCTTTGTCGCCCAGGCTGGAGTGCAGTGGCCGGATCTCAGCTCACTGCAAGCTCCGCCTCCCGGGTTCACGCCATTCTCCTGCCTCAGCCTCCCGAGTAGCTGGGACTACAGGCGCCCGCCACCTTGCCCGGCTAGTTTTTTCTATTTTTTAGTAGAGACGGGGTTTCACCATGTTAGCCGGGATGGTCTGGATCTCCTGACCTCGTGATCCGCCCGTCTCGGCCTCCCAAAGTGCTGGGATTACAGGCTTGAGCCATCGCGCCCGGCCAGTATTAATGTCTTAAAAAAATTGAGGTGGAGTCTCACTCTTTCGCCCAGGCTGGAGTACAGTAGTGCAATCTTGGCTCACTGCAACCTCTGCCTCCCAAGCTCAAGTGGTTCTCGTGTCTCAACCTCCCAAAGTGCTGGTATTACAGGCATGAGCTGCTGTGCCTGGCCTGTAATAGCTTTTTAATATTAAGGAAATTAGTTACCTTATAAAATATATTAGTTATATTTTTCTTTGTCTTTTGACTTTGTGTGTGTGTCTAATATAAAATGAAAATGCTTTTATTTTTATAGTTGGATTTTTCTGTTTTTTTTTTTTTTCTCTTTATGGCTTGGTTTTTAAAATTCTAATTATATAAAAATATTTACCCATGTTTTTTTCAACTACTTTTATGGTTTTGTTTTTAAATGTAAATCTTTGCTTCATTGCAATGCATTTTGATGTAAACCAAATGAGATAGGGATGAGTTGTAGAATTTATTGGAGCTGTAAAGTTACATTTATTTTTGTGATTATTAATGGCTTCCTCCTACTTGACTGTAAGTCCCATGAGGGCCATGGATTGTGTTGTTTTTTTTCCCCTTGCTGTCATTTTCAGTGTCCAGCACAGTGCTTGCCTTGTAATAGGCCCTCCATTTATTGAATAAATGAGTCTAGGTTTTTCTCCAGGTCTCTGGCTTCTCCTGACACAATTAATTGCATAATTGCTCTTTTCCTTCTTGATTTAAAAAGCAACTATATCATTTACAAAACCCCCATAGATACTTAGGTACATTTCTGAACTCTAATCCGTTGAGTGTGCTGTCTTTTCTTGCTTTGATACTGTACAGCTTTATACAGCTTAAAGTATATTTGGGAGGCCAGCTTTAACCACTCTTAAATATATTATATACAGTTTGGGAAGCTCTATAATCTCCTTTATTAACTTTTTGCTATACCTTTGGAAACATTCATTTAACTTAACAATTAAACACTTAATCCATTCTGAAAGTCAGCCTGCAAAGCAGAAATGATTTTTGGGGTGTTATTTGGTGTAAAGAGTTTTTTTTTTTTTTTTTTTAGGATATAACATACTTAATTCTGGCATGACCTCTTCAGTGTCTTTTAAAAAACTCTTATTTTATAACTTTGGGCATTTCAAGAAAAGCAGTTTTTCTCACAGTTTTCTAATTCAGAATACACAGAGGGGTAGGAGGCAGAAAAGGTATCGAGATAATTGTGTTGGCACCCCACTGATGTCAAAGCAGATTGTGGAAGAGACATTACTTAAAAGTGTTTTGCAGATTTCAGCTTAAATTAAAAATGTGACAATTTAAATTTAATTTAATTAAAAATATGACGATTCTCAGGCTGGGCATGGTGGCTCACGCCTATAATCCCAGCACTTTGGGAGGCCAAGGTGGATGGATTGCCTGAGGTCAGGAGTTTGAGACCAGTCTGGCCAACATGGTGAAACCCCGTCTCTACTAAAAATACAAAAAAAATTAGCTGGGCCTGTAATCCCAGCTACTCTGGAGGCTGAGGCAGGAGACTTGCTTAACCAGGGAGGTGGAGGTTGCAGTGAGCCAAGATCATGCCACTGCACTACAGCCTGGGTGACAGAGCAAGACTCCGTCTCAAAAAAAAAAAAAAAGAAAAAAAAAGTGTTTTGCAGATTTCAGTTTAGCCACCTTGATCTTCCCACCTTGTGCATGACACGTTACCTTCCTGTGGCATGCAGTATTTGTCTGATTCATTGGATGTGACTTGCATTAAGTTCAGATAACATTGCTGAATAATCACTTTCTTTTTCTTTTGTGTAACCTCCTTTCTCTGTAGAACATCAGAAATTCTTAAACTCTGAAATGGAGCATTCTCTTGGGATTTTCTGTAATGTCTTTCTCATGTAGGAACCAACTTCAGGGTCTTGTGAGCATCAGAGAAGTTTAAGGCCTAAGGAACTGAGCTAATGGAACAGGGCATGCCTCATGTGATAAAATCCTTGCTTTCTTGCAGTTGGAATGTTTTTTCTAGAATACTTCCTTGAAATTGTTTATTCTAAATAACTGCTAATTTACAAATGTATTTTCACGTGATTAACCATTCTGTTTTCGAAAAGCATTAACAGGGGTTTTGTGACTTTCAGACTCTCCTGAAAAAGCCTAACCGTGAATTTTGAATTATTAAAGTAGAAAATACACACATAGGTTTGTTTGGGACCCTTAGTCTCCACCCTGGAATTAAGTGTCACTGAAAATAACTCTGGAATAAAAGGTTTTTATGTAGCAGGAATAGTTGACTTACAGGGGTTCTTCCCTTTGCACATTTTCTCTGGGTAGAAAATGAGCTTGTTTTTCTTTTAGTTGTATTAAAAATTTTTTTTCTCAATGCTAGTCTTCACTGAGAGATTTTTAGACAGTTAACTCTCCCAGCCCAGCAATAAGCAGGTTGTTAGTAGATATTATCTCTTGTTGATTTGTTACCCTTGAGATTTACTGTGCTTGCAAAACACCTGTCTGTATTTGAGCTTTGCTAGGTAGTTGGCTTTTGTGTTTGAAGATTTTTTCCAAAGAAAGCAAATAGCTATTGGGAAAAGAAAGAGTCAGCAAATTTCTGTATGCTTTCATGGAAGAGATTTCCCAATTAGAAAGCTTTTGTAGGCTTAACCTTTTGCCCTAAAGTAACCCAACATTTCATTATGTATTCCATTGAGGTTTTGGAGCTCTGTGCCAGAAAGTGAGGACCAAGGTTGAATGTGAAAGGAATATTCAGAGGATGAAGCTCATAGTCAACAAAGTGCTGCTTCATAGGCTAGGTCCAAAAATAACCTGCTTGCCATAGGGAGCAAGAATGGAGGTAGCATTAGCTGCTGTTTGAGCAGTGTTTCATGTCCTGTCATGTCATTCCAGAATGGTTTTTTGGTTTTGTTTAGAGACAGGGTCTTGCTCTGTTGACCAGACTAGAGTGCAGTGTGTTGTGATCGTATCTCACAGTCACCTCAAACTCCTGGGCTCAAGCGATCCTCCCAACTCAGTCTCCTGAATAGCTAGGACTCCAGACACACACCATTGCACTTGGCTGGTGGTTTTATTTTTAGTGTAGACAGTGTCTTGGTTTGTTGCCTAGGCTGGTCTCAAACTCCTGGCCTGAAGCAGTTATCCTACCTTGGCCTTCCAAAGCACTGGGATTATAGGCATGAGCAGCCACACCTGGCCTCATTCCAGAATAATTAAAATTATGTTTAAGGCTAGGGGGATGGTCTGCATTATGCTTATTTAATCATTGGAGTTCAAATTAATGATTCGCTTGGGTCCTGTGGTGAATCTTGAGTGATTAAGAGGCAGAACTCAGTCTTTGGTTCAGAAAAGTTAGCATTGGAATGGATCCTCAACAGACCCTGAAGGTAGGAAATGTTCTGATTTAGAGAGCTCTTCCAAGGCTTGTAATAGAGCCCTGCAACAGTAAGTTTTAAGAGGATCAATAACTGGCCTGGCGCAGTGGCTCACGCCTGTAATTCCAGCACTTTAGGAGGCCAAGGTGGGTGGATCATGAGGTCTGGAGATCGAGGCCATCCTGGCTAACACGGTCAAACCCCGTCTCTACTTAAAAAAACAAAAAAAATTATCTGGGCGTGGTGGCGGGCACCTGTAGTCCCATCTACTCCGGAGGCTGAGGCAGGAGAATGGTGTGAACCTGGGAGGCAGAGCTTGCAGTGAGCCGAGATCGTGCCACTGTACTCCAGCCTGGGCGACAGAGCGAGATTCCTCAAAAAAAAAAAAAAAAAAAGTATCGATAACATAGAACGCAGGCATACATAGCACGTAGACACATAAAGGAAGTCAGGAAGTTTGCCTAGAAGGAATAAATTAACTCTAGTTACTTGGTGAGATCATGGAAGGGAATGTAGTTTGTTTTAGGTGGTGGTAATTGTGAGTTTGAGGCTGGCCCAGGAAATGAGTTGTCAGATACGCTGTCATCCTCATTAATGGTTCAGCTTATTTCTCAGGTTTATAGTTGTATGAAGAGATGCTATGCCTACCCCATTTAGGGAACTATTAGGTTCAAAATTGTAAAAGCTAAAGAAGAGTGAAATACAGTGAAAAGTATCCTGTTCACACGTACCCCATGATCATCCAGATTTCCCTTCCCGGGGCAGTGGATATTATCTGTGTCTTACATGTCCTGAAATAGTTTATGTGTATAGAAGTAAATCTGAATATCTACTACTTACTTCTTCTTTTAACACAAATTATAGTAAGTAATATGCAATAGTCTGTATCTTACTTTTTTCACTCTCGTATCTAATGTAAAAAAAGCTACATGGTATTCCAATGAAAGGTTGTATTACATATATTTTTTAGACATTTCGTTTGAGTTGTTTCTTTTTCTTTTTCTTTTTTTTTTTTTTTTGAGACGGAGTCTCACTCTGTCGCCCAGGCTGAAGTTCGATGGCACAATCTTGGCTCACTGCAACCTCCATCTCCCTGGTTCAAGCAATTTCCCTGCCTCAGCCCCCTGAGTAGCTGGGATTACGGGATCATGCTACCATGCCTGGCCAATTTTTTTCTGTATTTTTAGTAGAGACAGGGTTTCACGATGTTGGCCAGACTGGTCTCAAACTCCTGACCTCAGGTAATCCGCCTGCCTCGGCCTCCCAAAGTGCTGGGATTACAGGCGTGAGCCACCACACCTGGACTTGAGTTGTTTCTAAGCTTTTGCTAATAAAACAATGCTAGAGGATTTTAAAAAAAAATGTTAGGGTTTTATATTGACAAGTAAATATTGTCATAATAGAAACTTGCTATACTTATAATAATAATATATCTATAGAACATGTTAATAAATGTCTATTTGAACCTTCCTGTAAGGTAAGTACAACATTTTATCCCTTCATAACCAGTAAAGTGGCAGAAGTAGAGTTAGAGCCAAGGTCTTCTGACTCCTATTCGAGTATCTGTCTACTTTACTCCGAATACATATACTGTTGTGGGGCTCTAGGAAAGTGGGGGTGGGAGAATAAGAGGAAGTAGACCTAGGTGGGGCAAGCTTGAGATAGGGATGTATCTGTCATTCTAGAAATCAGGATCTTGTTTGCCAGGAGTAAGAAGAGCTGGACATCAGCCTGTTACAGGGACATAAAGGCACTTAGGCCCTGGCAGAGCACTATGGTTTGATTGCCATCTTGGAGTACAGTAGTATAGTAAGCCAAAGCGTGGTAGTTCTGGAGAAACTGGGGACTGTCAGAGCTCCCTAGAATAGACTGGGAGTGAAACAGCATTCACTATTTGCTAAGGAGGCTGGGCTACTTGGAAGGATAAGGTAGGAGCCCAGGAGTTCAAGGCTGCAGTGAACTATGATTGTGCCACTGCATTCCAGCCTTGGCAACAGAGCAAGACCCTGTCTCTTAAAAATATTGGTCGAGACCATAAAACAAGAATATAGGCCATAGTGAAAACATAAAATTTTCTTAGAAGCTGTGGTAGCAAACATGTTAATGGTAAGAAGATAGCTGTAATGTTAGTCAATTTTGGCTTAAGATTGAGAACTGGGAAAGAGCCTTCTTCCTCTGGAGGAGTAGTTAAGTCATCTTACAACTGGGAGTAGAGAGACAAGGACGTGTGAAGCTGATTCATGCTTTCTTTATATAGTTAATACTATTTGGAAACCTGTGTGTAGGTCTGGTCAATAGCCTTCCATCTTAATTGCTGTATGTTAAGTGTCTCCTATGTTCAGTATACTTCATATAGTTCTTGCTAGCCCCTCAACAGCTTTTTGCAAAGTAACTGTTGTTATACCTAATTTCTATTGAGAAAACTGAGCTTCACTTAGGTAACTTGTCCAAAGTTCTTGACCTTGTAAGTGGCAGAGCTGAGATTTAGAAGTAGGTCTGTATGACTCCAGGGCTTTTGTTCTTTCTGCAACACCAGGTACTAGGCATCGAAATTGGACAGTGGAATTCTAATCACAGCTGTACATAACCAGAAAGTATGAGTATGGATGAGTATTAGCATGTAACCAGACAATTTGTCTGTTATGGATGATTTGGGCTGAAAGAATAGAAGGAATACTAAGGAAAATGAGCATTGGAGATGTTGAGAGCTCACAAACTCATGATGAATGTGTATATAATTTAAGTAATGCACTTGCTGTGCATATGTATAGCCTTAAGATGAAATTTCCAGTGCTCCCTTCTCTCATTAGATTTTTCTTTCTAAAGTCCTTCTATATAGAGATTATATAGCTGCCACTGAAGACTGTAGCTGGTAGTAGCCAGGACCTGGAACTTTTTGTCAAGAGGGTGTTATCTGGAGGATCCATGTATGCTGAGATCACCATAATCATGAATTCTTCTCCCACTGTAAAGTTTGAGGAGGTAAGAATCTCCTTGACTTAGCAAATTTGGGCTTATAAATGCTAGGTCCAGCTAGACTTTATTGGCCTCAATCCTTTAGCATTATCTTGCGCAATACTGATGTATACTTTTTGGATAATACCTTTGATCTACTTTCAACGACCATTGTAGGGAATTGTTAGTATGAGAGGTTGACATTTTGGTTAAATAATCACTTGGAAACTGTGACTCAGCATTAGTCACTGGCTTTCTGCTGGGTTACATTCTCTTGTCTCTTGCCTTAATTGTGGTAAGCCTCAGCCATTTGATTACACAACTACCAAAGAGGATGACCTTAGTGATAACCCAATCACATTTTCCGATAGTAAAAATATTAGGAACAAAAGCATTCATATGTATTAGCAAGTGGTATGGGTATTCCTCTGGAGAAGTGTTAGCACATTTTTCCAGGTTTGCCCGATAATATTAAAAGATGAATAGCCATCTTAGTAAAAATAACTGTTTACACTTTTAGTTAGTACTTTTTTTTTTTTGAGACTGAGTCTCGCTCTGCTGCCCAGGCTGGAGTGCAGTGGCCGGATCTCAGTTCACTGCAAGCTCCGCCTCCTGGGTTCACGCCATTCTCCTGCCTCAGCCTCCCGAGTAGCTGGGACTACAGGCGCCCACCACCTCGCCCGGCTAATTTTTGTTTTGTATTTTTTAGTAGAGACGGGGTTTGACCGTGTTAGCCAGGATGGTCTCGATCTCCTGACCTTGTGATCCGCCCGCCTCGGCCTCCCAAAGTGCTGGGATTACAGGCTTGAGCCACCGTGTCCGGCCTAGTTAGTATTTTTTAAAAGTGGAAATGTAACATGCCTTTTGGACACAGTCATTTTAATTTATTTTTATTTTTATTTTTATTTTTGAGATGGAGTTTTGCTCTTGTCCAGGCTGGAGTGCAATGGCATGATCTTGGCTCACTGCAACCTCTGCCTCTCTGGTTCAAGCGATTCTCCTACCTCAGCCTCCCCAGTAACAGGGATTACAGGCACCTGCCACCATGCCTGGCTAATTTTTGTATTTTTTGTAGAGATGGGGTTTTGCCATGTTGGCCAGGCTGGTCTCAAACTCCTAACCTCCGGTGATCCGCCCACCTTGGCCTCCCAAAGTGCTGGGATTACAGGTGTGAGCCACCACGCCTGGCTGTGGACATAGTCATTTTAGTATTTGAGATTAAATACTAAACCTCATTTGGCGAACTTTAAAACCATCAATGATTTGAGTTAATTCTACCTGTTTTATCTTATTTTTCACCAGTGTGTGTTTCCTCACTGCCTCATTATATTGCCACATTTAATCTTTCATTAAAACAAACAAACACAACTCTTGGCTGGGTGTGGTGGCTCACACAAGTAATCCCGGTATTTTGGGAGGCTGAGGTGGGAAGATTCCTTGAGTTCTAGACCAGCCTGGCAACATAGGGAGATTCTGTCTCTCCTGAAAACAACAAAGCAAAACAAAACAAAAGAAACAATTAACCAAGCATGGTGGCACACATCTGCAGTCCCAGCTACTCAAGAGGCAAGGTGAGAGGATTGCCTGAGCCTGGGAGGTTGAGGCTGCAGTGAACCATGATCACACCACTGCATTCCAGCCTGGGGGACACAGCAAGACCCTGTCTTACAAAACAAAACAAAACAACAACTCTTTTGGAATTTCTATTTTCCCCTCCGTTCTTCTACCCCTTCTTCCTTCTATTTAGCCTTCTGTTTCATCTACAAATATTTGAGTGTCACTGTGTTCTAGGCACTGTGCCAGACATTGGGATTCATTGGTAAGCAAGAGAGAGAGGCATGGTCTCTGCCCTTATGAACTTGCAGTCTATCCTAGTGTTACTTGTCTAGTCTGCCCTGCCTTCAAGGCTCAGCGGAAGCCTGATCTTCATGTAGTCCTTTGACTTCTTTGGCTCTTGCAGACCCATCCCTTTGACCTATGCTACTTTAAATCTAATTCATACAGTTTAGCATTTATTGGTATAACGTCTCATACTGTGGGCTAATTGTTTAAATATCTTATTTTACCGGCTGGAGTATAGTTCCTTAAGGACAGAGACTGTCATGTTATTTTTTTTGTTCTTTGCAATGCTAAGCCCAATGGTTTTGATTCAGTCTGCCCTGCTGAATGTTGAAGTTACTAGTAACTCTTGGGACTTAAAAGTAGTGATGAGATAATACCTTGCTTTTTATTTTATTTTCTATTTTGTTTTATTTTATGTTTCTTTTTTGAAATGGTATTGGGCTGGCCGCAGTGGCTCACCTCTGTAATCTCAGCACTTTGGGAGGCCGAGGTGGGTGGATCACCTGGCCCACATGGTGAAACCCTGTCTCTACTAGAAATACAAAAAATTAGCCAGATGTGGTGGCGGGTGCCTATAATCCCAGCTACTCGGGAGGCTGAGATAGGAGAATCACTTGAACCCGGGAGGTGGAGGTTGCAGTGAGCTGAGATGGTACCACTGTGCTCCAGCCATTGTACTGGGCAACAAGAGTGAAACTTCATCTCAAAAAAAAAAAAAAAAAGAAGGCCGGGCGCAGTGGCTCACACCTGTAATCCCAGCACTTTGGGAGGTGGAGGCGGGTGGATCACCTCAGGTCAGGAGTTTGAGACCAGCCTGGCCAACATAGCGAAACTCTGTCTCTACTGAAAATACAAAAATTAGGTCGTGTGATGGGGGGTGCTTGTCATCCCAACTACTCAGGAGGCTGAGGCAGGAGAATTTGTTGAACCCGGGAGGTGGAGGTTGCAGTGAGCGGAGATCACGCTGTTGCACTCCAGCCTGGGTGACAAGAGTGAAACTCCGTCTCAAAAAAAAAAAGAAGGTATTGTTCAGTCATCCAGGCTGGAGTAAAGTGGCACAATCATGGCTCACTGCAGCCTTGAATTACTGGGCTCAAGTGATCTTCTTGCCTTAGCTTCCTGAGTAGCTGGGATTACAGGCAGGAGCCACCAGGCCTGGCAGATTATCCCTTTAAAAAAATTCCTTGTAGTTGTTTGCCTAATATTTGTTATCTGCTTCTGTTAATCTGTGCTAAAAATGAGTGAAAATGACCTTACTGATTCACTATCTGCATTTATATTATTTTCTAGTGAAAAGGTTGTATTTGAGGTTACCATTGCATAACTTCTTATCTAGATCTCCTTGTGACATTATAATGAGGGATGCATTTCGTGACTGAGGAGTAGAGCTAACCTAATGTTGATCTCTTAGTAGCATGCTGTAATCTTTTGGGCTTAAATGCCATATCACTATTGCCTTAGTTCATCAAGTGTTAAAAGTAACTCACTTAAAATGGGAAGCTGAGAATGTAATAACTTTAAGATCAAAATAGAATTTCTCATAAAGATTTTTAGAAATGGAAAATAATCTTTTAATGGGCCAACATTATTTACATTTTATGATGTTAGAGATCAGAACTCTTCCTGAGTAGTAAATGAATGTGGCAACTTAAATGTGAAGGAGGGAGGCTATGTGATTGACTTAAATGTTTTTCTGAATATGCCAAAAGCTCTGAGGTAATGGAAAACTTCAATATTGGAAATAAGATGGGATATATTCTTGTTAAGAAGGAGAATAGAGGGTACTGGGGGAAGGAAATGCTCTTTTGCCTACATTTAAAAATTAAGAAGGTAAGTGTATGAAGTTGAAGGGGTAAAAGAACATGGAACAGGAAACTAGGAAACCATTATTTCCCTCTGAAATAATTCTAGATGGTGATTTGAACAAACCAGTTGCTAAAAAAATTATATGATAATTGGGGCAGTTTGAACATTGACTGGATATCTGATGTTAAGGAATTACTCTCTTCAGATGGAGTAATAGTATGGTGGTCATATTGCAAACAAAAAGTACTTACCTTTTAGAAATATATACTGAAATACATATGGATGATGGAATAGGTCTGACATTTGCTGGGGAAAGGAAGAAGTGGTCAGCAGTATAGATAACAAATGGCCATGTATTTATTTATAACTGTCTAAGCTGGCTGATGGGTACAAGAGGCACATTGTATTATTTCTTTCTACTTATGTATATGTTTGAAAATTTCCATAAAATAACAACAACAACCCCCCCCCAAAAGAAAGTCTTAACAACTGTCAGAACCGGCAGAATTGTCAAGCCTACCCCTTTATCTTCTTTCTCTCTAATTTTATATGGGCAAATAAAGCCATAGATTCATGCTGATGTTTCCAAATGGGAATGCAGTTTAGATTTCCATCCCCTTAAGTTTCATCTATCTGTACTGCAGCATCACTGAGAGAACAAGCCCTACTCTCTCCCCAGCAGTGTGGTGAGTTACAACAGGGTAGGAGTCATGCTACCCATCTTTAAGGCTCTTCCTCCTTATAGGTGAAGAAATAAGATTTAAAAAGCAAAACATAATTAGAGAATAGGAAAATATGGTTTACAATTAAATACCGTATTTTATAGTACTGGCCAAACATAAGAAATTCTAGAGAAAGGAGAGACATTTTGGGTTAGGAATAACCAAAGACTTCTTTTTTGAAACAGGGTCTCGCTCTGTCACCCAGTTTAGAGTGCAGTGGTGCATTTATGGCTCACTGTGGCCTCAACCGCTTGGACTCACTGTAGCCTCAGCCTCCTCGACTCAGCTGCCTGAGTAGCTGGGACTACAGGCGTGCGCCACCATGCCCAGCTAATTTTTGTATTACTTTTAGAGACAGGGTCTCGCTATATTTCCCAGGCTGGTTTCAAACTCTTGGGCTCAAGTGATCCTCCTACCTTGGCCTCACAAAGTGCTGGGTTTACAGGTGTGAGCCATCATGCCAGGCCACAGACATTTTTTATTAGGCCAGTGGATGTTGGGATCATCTTTAAACAACATTGAAAGTTGGATTGCTGACAGTAGTATGGGGATAGCATTCCAGGGAGAGATAATACTATGTTTGGGGGAGAATAGATGAATTTGGATTGGGGAACAGAAGGTATTTTTGATATGTAGGATGTGGTCATTTCATAAAGGACATGAATTTTTAGTTGAGACATTTGGGCTTGGTCTTATAGACCTTAAGGAGCCATTTTTCGGGTGTGAGGAACCATTTTTGACCCTTAAGTTACCTAAGTATTTATTAATTTGGTTTGATGATAATATTGTGTATTCTTAGTTGCAGGCTTTTGCATAGAGCGTATAACTTGACTTTGTAGCCTTTACCTTCTTTTTAACATAAATTTGTTATTTCCAGTGTTCCAAAAGTTATTCAGGGACCAGAATTAATATTTATTTTTTAAAAAATATTTATTTATTTGTTTGTGAGACAGGGTCTTGTTCTGTTGCCCAGGCTGAACATCTCGGCTCACTGCAGCCTCCACCTCCCGGGTTGGAACGATTCTGCCTCAACCTCCCCGGTAGCTTGAACTACAAGTGCCTGCCACCATGCCCAGCTGATTTTTGTATTTTTAGTAGAGATGTGGTTTCACCATGTTGGGCTGGCTGGTTTCCAACTCCTGACCTCAAGGGATCCTCCTGCCCTGGCCTCTCAAGGTGCTGGGATTACAGGCATGAGCCACCGCGCCTGGCCACATTTTTATATTTTTAATCAAGTTTATTGAGGCATAATTTACATTCACTAAGATTGAACCATTTTAAGTTTAAAATTTGAATTTTGACAAATATACACACCCATTTAATAACCATCCAGGCCGGGCGCGGTGGCTCAAGCCTGTAATCCCAGCACTTTGGGAGGCCGAGACGGGCGGATCACGAGGTCAGGAGATCGAGACCATCCTGGCTAACACGGTGAAACCCCGTCTCTACTAAAAATACAAGAAAATTAGCCGGGCGAGGTGGTGGGCGCCTGTAGTCCCAGCTACTTGGGAGGCTGAGGCAGGAGAATGGCGTGAACCCGGGGGGGCGGAGCTTGCAGTGAGCCGAGATCGCGCCACTGCACTCCAGCCTGGGGCACAGAGCAAGACTCCGTCTCAAAAAAAAAAAAAAAACCATCCAATCAAGATATAGAACAATTCCGTCTCTCAAAAAGTTATAATAGCCCTGTTTGCATTCATTCTCATCCTCCTCCACTTCCAGAAAACCACTGATTTGCTGTCACCGTAGGTTAGTTTTGCTTTTTGTGGAATTTCATATAAATGGCCTCATCTAAGATGTACTCTTCTTTCATCAGCATTCTTTGTTTAAGATTCATTCATTGTTGTTTGTATCAGGGTTTGTTGTTTTTTTATTGCTGAGTGGTAATCTGAGTAGTGTTACATTGTATGGATGTAACAGGATTTGTTTATTCATTCACCTATTGATGAACATTTGGATTGTGTCTGGTTTTCTTGCTTTTATGAATAAGGCTGTTATGAACTTCATGTACAGCTTTGCGTAGATGTATGTTTTCATTTCTCTTAGGTAAATACCTTACAGTGGAATGGCTGGATCATATGGTTGGTAGGTTTATGTTTAACTTTTTAGGAAACTGCCAAATTGTCTTCCAAAGTTGCTGTACTGTTTTATATTCTCTTTAGCAATATATGAGATAAGACAGTTCTAGTTGCTTTAAATCCTTACCATTGCTAAAACGATATGTCTTAAACTTTAGCTGTTCCAATAGTTGTGTCATGGTATCTTGTGGTTTTAATTTACATTTCCCTAATGATTAATGATATTGAGTATCTTTTTACGTACTTATTTGCATGCTGTGTGTCTTCTTTGGTGAAGCATTTGTTCAGATCTTTTGCTTATTAAAAGAAATGGGCTGGCCGGGCACAGTGGCTCATGCCTGTAATCCCAGCAGTTTGGGAGGCCAAAGTGGGAGGACCACTTGAAGCCAGGAGTTTGAGACCACCCTGGGCAACAAGCGAGACTCTGTCTCTGCAAAAAACTTAAGAATTAGCTGGGTGCATTGGCATGGGATTTTAGTCCCAGCTACTCAGGAGGTTAAGGTGGGAGGATCACTTGAGTCTAGTAGTTTAAGGCTGCAGTGAGCTGTGATGGCACCATTGCACTCCAACTTGAGTGACAGAGCAAGACCTTGTCTTTCCAAAAAAAAAAAAAAAAAAAAAAAAAAGCATTGTTTCCTTATAGTTGAATATTGAGAATTCTTTATATATCCTGGATACAAGTACTTTGTTATATAGATGCTTTATGCTTTGCAAAGATTTTTTTTTTTCCCCCGATTCTGTGGCTTATTTTTTCATTCTTTCAACAGTGTCTTTTGAAGAGCAAGAGTTTTTAGAGGCCAGGTGTGGTGGCTCATGCCTGTAATCCCAGCACTTTGGGAGGCCAAGTGGGTGGATCATCTGAGGTCAGGAGTTTGAGACCAGCCTGACCAACGTGGTGAAACCCCGTCTCTACTGAAAATACAAAAATTAGCCAGGCATGGTGGTGGTGCGTGCCTGTAATCCAACTACTCAGGAGGCTGAGACAGGAGAATCCCTTGAATCTGGAGGCGGAGGTTGCAGTGAGCTGAGATCGCACCATTGCACTCCAGCCTGGGCGACAGAGCAAGACTCCATCAAAAAAAAAAAAAGAACAGAAAAATAAAGTATTCTAGGGAAGACCAGATTCCTTGGCATAAGATGCCAGGAATTTTAAATTGATAGGAATAAAAATAAATAAATAAATATTGGCTCAGGGAATAAACTTCATTAAAATCAATTTATGGGCCGGGTTTGGTAGGCTCACACCTGTAATTGTGCAGCACTTTGGGATGCTGAGGCGGGCAGATCACTTGAGGCTAGGAGTTTGAGACCAGCTTGGCCAACAGAGCGAAGTCCTGTCTCTACTGAAAATATAAAAATTAGCCAGGTATGGTGGTGCACGCCTGTAATACCAGCTACTCGGGTGGTTGAGGCAGAAGAATTGCTTGAATCCTGAAGGTGGTGGTTGCAGTGAGCTAAGTTTGTGCCACTGCACTCCAGCCTGGGTGACAGTGTGAGTCTGTGTCAAAAAAAAAAAAAAGAAAAAAAGACAGTTATTTTTAAATTTGAAGATATTGAAGAAAGATACTAAATTTGTGTTTAAAAAGCATTTATTTTGATCAACTCTGCTGTATAGAATATTTTGTCTTATGTTACTCTAAAGTTTCTATGCCCTCAAATGAAATACAATGCCAGTTTTAACATTTGTTTTCATGTATTATTTTCAACAGTTATTGAGTTGTCTGATTTACTGTAAAACAATGAAAAATTCATTTCTTTTATTGACAAGATGTATTTACTATGTTATTCTGATCAACTAATGAACTTTTAATTTTACTATTTAAAATAGTTTATAGTTAAAATTTAAAATCCAGTGTTCACTTGTTCTTTCATTTTTAAAAATAATAAAGTAGTTTGGGGTTTATCAGAACTAGGCAGGAAGTCAAGCTACATCTCATTTTATGTTGGGTAAGAATCACTAGAGACAAAATTATTATGATTTTTGAGATGGAGTCTTGCTGTGTCACCCAGGCTGGAGTACGGTGGCACAATCTCAGCTCACTGCAACCTCTGCCTTCTGGGTTCACGCCATTCTCCTGCCTCAGCCTCCCGAGTAGCTGGGACTACCGGCACGTGCCACCACGCCCGGCTAATTTTTTGTATTTTTAGTAGAGATGGAGTTTCGTCATCCTGGCCAGGCTGGTCTCGAACTCCTGACCTCGTGATCTGCCCGCCTTGGCTTCCCAAAGTGCTGGGATTACAGGGGTTAGCCACTGTGTGGCCGACAAAGTTATTTTTTATGGGATCAATTCCTGAGTTTTATCTAACACGAGAATTTTAGCAATTAAAAGTCAAGCGCAGTTCAAATATATTAGTTTAGGTAGTATTTTCAGTGTTTCAGGAGAGCTCAGTAGCTACTAATTATCCTGCCTTTGCTGTAGAAAGAACTTGAATGAAAGATCTGTTTTAAGATGCCTTTTTAAAAGGTTGGTATAAGAGTTGAAAAATCAAGATCTGGGCAGCAGTGGAGAATTATGAAGTCTGATAAGATAATATGCTAAAATTGTATTGTTAATTCTGATTTGTGACAGTGCTTATCAGTAGAAAAGAAATGTGATCTGTGGTTAAATACTGAACTGCCACTAAATGTAAAATGTTTTTTAGATGAGTTGGAAGAATGCTGAACCAGTCTTTATTGCCCAAGATTGCTTTGAGTCAGCAATCTCAAAGAATAAAGAAAAAGGAGTTAAGAGTGAGAGGCAGGCCGGGCGCGGTGGCTCAAGCCTGTAATCCCAGCACTTTGGGAGGCCGAGACGGGCGGATCACGAGGTCAGGAGATCGAGACCATCCTGGCTAACATGGTGAAACCCTGTCTCTACTAAAAAATACAAAAAACTAGCCGGGCGAGGTGGCGGGCGCCTGTAGTCCCAGCTACTCAGGAGGCTGAGGCAGGAGAATGGCGTAAACCTGGGAGACAGAGCTTGCAGTGAGCTGAGATCTGGCCACTGTACTCCAGCCTGGGTGACAGAGCGAGACTCTGTCTCAAAAAAAAAAAAAAAAAAAAAAAAGAGTGAGAGGCAGTAAGTAGTATGTTTTTTCATTTAAGGTATCTTGAAGAGATAATTAAAAAGATGTAGGGGTATAGGAATTTTGATGTTTCTCTGGTGTTAATGAAGTCTACTATAAATTAGATAATACAAGCACGCTAAATTGTTTTTTCTTTTTTAAATTCTTGGCAGTTACTGACAAATTACAGTCAGGATCAAGTTTAAGTCTCAGTACATGAATGACCCTGACATTGAAAACACTGAAGGATTTTGACCTTAGTTTTGACCTGGCTTTATCCTGAGCAGCCTCTGTGAATTCTTAATGCTGTGCTCTTAAACAGGGGTACTTTTCCTAGGTGTTTTTGATACCGTACTCATTAGCATATAATAAAGTTATCAGTGTCCCTGAAGGCTGATTTTTTTTCTGACTGAATATGAGATATGGAGCATGCAATTTGTAGTTATTGCTATTAACATTACCAACAAGGTTTGTATTTTTCTTATAAGATGGGGAATCTTAAGAAACTTCAGGCCAGGCACGGTGGCTCATGCCTGTAATCCCAGCTTTGGGAAGTTGAAGTGGGCGAATCACTTGAGGTCAGGTGTTTGAGACCAGCCTGGCCAAGGTGAAACCCCGTCTCTACTAAAAATACAAAAAATTAGCCAGTTGTAGTGGTGGATGCCTGTAATTCCAGCTACTTGGGAGGCTGAGGTCCAGGAGGCAGAGGTTACAGTGAGCCGAGATCATGCCATTACACTCCAGCCTGGACAATAAGGTGAGATTCCATCTAAAAAAAAAAAAAAAAAAAAAAAAAACTTCATTAAGAAATTAAAGCCTGGGTATGTTCTTCTTGATAATTTCTTTTTATTCCATCTTTATTGGTAAATCAGGCCAGAATGATTATTTACCTTTTGAAAAAGGGAAACTAGGTTCTACAGTTTGGTTACAGATATCCTGGCAGCTGACTTTACATTGGGTAGAGGAGACTGCCATACTTAGTGGTTCTGAGAAACCAAGAAAGTATTGCCTGTTACAAATATGATAAAAGGTATTGAATCTTCCCCCTCCTTTGTGGGGGAATTCCAGCC
This sequence comes from Papio anubis, assembly GCF_008728515.1. NCBI lineage: Eukaryota > Metazoa > Chordata > Mammalia > Primates > Cercopithecidae > Papio > Papio anubis. Next base: position 17,499,869 of record NC_044987.1, read on the forward strand.
TCACTAATTTATGGTTTCAGTGTAGTTATGGTCATAGCTGCTGAGACGTGGGTACTCACTGAAGCTAATAGTTTTAGAGAAAGGGGAGGGTGTTTAATTCCCATAACTGCTAGTTTATATCACTTTAATAATTTAGGTCTAATGATATGAGGATTAGTTAGTATAAGGCAGATATACATATAATACATTCTTTTAAATATTGTACAAGGACTAAGAAACTTCTTTAAGTAGTCACATAATTCATTATAGCAGCTGAACATTTCTAAGTGCAACATTATAGGAAACCAGTAAAGCCAATTTCTGATTTATCTGTAGCAAAAGAATTTAATATTCTAACTTCAGCAAAACGCAATTAAAAACAAACTTAAACCACATTGTGTGCTTTTAATACATATATTTTTTTCCATGCTGTCTGATGTATTTAGTTCTTAGTCATTTACTTCCATTAGTTTCCAGATTGGTTGAGGGAATTAAATTGGTAGCCAAGTTACCTATACGAGATTTTCCTACTGTGTATGTGAACCACTCTTTCTGGGAAAATCCTTCCATTGGCAGTTTTCTTGAAGACATGCACTTTTTCCACACTTAGTGATTTGGGGGCTGAAGCCTGCAGTTAGCCTGTGTTTAGTCAGAGGTGACAAATGACTAGAATTTTTTTTTTTTTTCCAGTTTAGAGATTGAGAAATGATTCAGAATTGAAACTAAAGTGAATTTGGACTTACTGTATTTCTTTGCAGTTACTTTTAAACAATTGCTGTCTGTTACTATTAGGCATATTTTGGACGTAGGGGTTCCATTTTGGGCCGATATTTGGTGTTATGTTGTTAAATTTCTTGCCTGGCTTAGATGGTTCACTGTTGAAACTAAAGTGGAACTAGGTTTGATCAGAGGGCCATTGGAAATGCATGTAGTGGCCCATTTGGAGCGGACAAAATTTGACATATTTTTACTTCAAGAATTCTTAGGAAAATTTGGATAACGTGAGAATATATTTCCGAATGTTATAACATTTTGGGGTTAAGTAATTGTCAAGGGAAAATCAGAAAGCTTGTAATTCCTGCTGAAAATATTAGCCTGCTGAAATATTAGCCTATTTCCTACTGAAAATATAACATAGCAGGCCCAGCACAATGGAGTTCACGCCTGGCTAATTTTTGTATTTGTAGTAGAGATGGGGTTTCACCTTGTTGGCCAGACTGGTCTCGAACTCCTGACCTCAAATGATCTGCCCACCTAGGACTCCCAAAGTGCTGGGATTATAGGTGTGAACCACTGCGCCTGGCCTGACTTTTTTATTAAAAAAAAAAATCTATAGTCAATTGTCCTAACAGTTTATCATTTACTCACTTACTTGAAACAGCCATATTAACATATACTCTTTATTTACTTATGTGCCTATACTTTGTTTTAATTACTGTAACTTTAGAATATGTTTCAAAATTTCATTAACTATTATAATTGATTCTCTTTTTTTGTAACATATCATCAGCAAATAGTAATTTGGACTCTTCCAATATTTCTGCTTATTTATTGACATTTTCAAAGAATAGCTTATGATTGATGATAATCATACCAGCAAATACAGTGCTTTTCAACTTAAATATGCACAGAAATTACCTGAGGATCTTATGAAAATGAAGACTCAGTAGGTCTGGAGTGGCCTGAGAGTCTGCATTTTGACAAGCTCCCAGGTGATGTTGACTTACAGGTTCATAAACCTTATTTTGAGTTACAGGGAACTAAGATTTATTGAGCACTTAATTTGTTCTAGTCAGTGCTTTTACATCTATGAACTCATTTAATCTTTAAGACTCCATGATGACTATTATCCCCAATTTGCCAGTGAAGACACTGAGACTTAGAGAAGTTTATAACTTACCCAACGTGACACAGCCATTAAGAGGAAGAGCCAGAGTGAGCCCCAGCAGAGTTTGCACCCTTAACCTCTTGAATATATTGTTTCACCACATGCATGTGCACCCACACACAGACACACAACAGACATTATCTTCTCTTGTGTGCCTCAAATGGTAATACCTTAAAATTTTTTTAATGAATAGGCTTTATTTTATCTATTTTTTGAGGTGGGGGTCTTGCTCTGTTGCCCAGGAGTGCATTGGTATGATCACAGCTCACTGCAGCCCTGAACTACTGGGCTCAAGCCATCCTCCTGCCTCAGCCTCCTGAGTAGCTGGGACTACCAATGTGTGCCACCATGACCAACTAATTTTTAATTTTTGGTAGAGACGAGTTGTCACTGTGTTAGCCCTGCCTGGTCTCAAACTCCTGGCCTCAAGCGATCCCTTCACCTCAGCCTCCCAAAGTTCTGATATTACAGGTGTGAGCCACAGCTAGAGTTTGCAGAAAAGTTGAGCAGAAAGTACAGAGAAATCCCACATACCCCATTATCTCTGCCTGTCCCCACAATTTTCCCTGATACTAACATCTTGCATTAGTGTGGTACATTTGCTACAATTGATGAGCAATGTTGGTACATTAACTAAAATCCGTAGTTTACATTAGAATCCATGGTTTGTGTTGCACATTTGTAAGAGTTTTGACAAATTTGTAATGTTGCATATCCGTTATTACAGTATCATACAGAGTAATTTCACTGCCCTAAGAATTCCCTGTGCTCTACCTATTCATCCCTTCCTCTCCCCAGTCCCTGGCAATCACTGATTTTTTTTTTTTTTTTTTTTTGAGACGGACTTTTGCTCTTGTAACCCAGGCTGGAGTGCAATGGCATGGTCTCAGCTCACTGCAACCTCTGCCTCCCGGGTTCAAGAAATTCTTCTGCCTCAGCCTCCCGAGTAGCTGGGATTACAGGCATGCACCATCACGCCCGGCTAATTTTTATATTTTTACTAGAGACGGGGTTTCGCCATGTTGGCCAGGTTGGTCTCGACCTCCTGATCTCAGGTGATCTGCCCGCCTCAGCCTCTCAAAGTGCTGGGATTACAGACATGAGCCACCACGCCTGGCCAATCACTGATCTTTTTACTGTCTCCATAGTTTTGATGTTACCAGAATGGCATTATTGCATGTAGCCTTTTCAGACTGACTTTGTTTCGCTTAGTAAAGTGCATTTAGGTTTCCTCCAATTTTTTATGGTTTGATAGCTCACTCTTTTTAGCACTAATATTCCATTGTCTGGATTTCCACCGTTTATTTACCCATTCACCTATTAAGGAACTTGTTGGTTGCTTTCAACTTTTTTCAACTATGAATAAAGTTGCTGTAAACATCTGTGTGCAGGTTTTTGTGTGGATATAAGTTTTCAGCTCCTTTGGGTAAATACCAAGGGCACAACTGTGTGATCATATAGTGAGAGAATGTTTAGTTTTCTAGAAACTGCCAAAGTGTCTTCCAAAGTGGCTGTACCATTTTGCTCTCCCACCAGCAGTAAATGAGAGTTCCTGTTGTTCTATGTCCTTACCAGCATTTGATGTTGTCACTGCTTTGAATTTTAGCCATTCTAATAGGTATGTGGTGTCTCATTGTTGTTTTAATTTGCAATAGCCTAATAATATATGATGTTTAGTGTCTTTTCATACACTATTTGCCATCTGTATGTATCGGTGAGGTATCTGTTCATATCTTTTGCCCATTTTAAAATTGGGATATTTGTTTTCTTATTGTTGAGTTTTAAGAGTTCTTTGTATATTTTGGATACCAGTGCTTCACCAGATATGTATTTTGCAAAGATTTTCTTTCAGCCTGTGGCTTGTTTATGCCGTTAGTTTTTTACCATTAAATATGTTGCTTGCTCTCTGGTTGTGACAAATAATCATCAAGTTAAGAAAGCTTCTTTCTTTGTCTCTCGAGGAGCTTTTGTCAGGAATGGCTATTCAGGGAAGTCCTTGAAAATTATTTGGCTAAACAAATAGAATAAGCTTTGTTTTTAGCAAGGCATCCTGTTTTATTCCAGATAATTAAAAACACATTCTTTATAGTGTTATATTTAAGACTGTAATGGAAATTTTAATTGCTATTCCTTCTAAATCATTTCCTCTTACTCCATGATTTCGTGTGCCTTTAATGTCCATATTGATTATTTGTCCAGCATCTTAATCTCATCCGACTTGGTCTTTCTTGTCTCAGCTACCTGTTCTTCCACTTCTCTGTAACAATTTATTTCTGTGGCCAACTGTCCACCTCTGGAATTACAAATTTGTAAATTTTACTCTTTGAACACAATTTCCTTTTCAGTTCTTCCATTTGCTGAATTTATTTTCTCATTTCACTGAGGCCACCAGCCCCTGAAATCTCCATTGTCTCCCAATTTGTGACATTCTTCCTGGCATCACTTTATCCCATATGGATGCCATAATTGGTCACTTTCAATGAGTCATCAGTATCCGCAGTTCTCCTGCATCTTTGTTCTTCTTTCCCACATGCCATGCAGATCTCCAGCTGTGGATTAACAATACTGCCCTTTTTCTGTGTTCCCGCTCTAGGGCCTGAAGAAATGATTTCATCATATTAATTTGTTCTTTTACTAATCCATGAGTTTTAGCCTCATCTGTGCTTATTATTCTCTTTAGTAGTTTTCTCACTTGTTTGGCGTTGATTTCATTTCTCCTTCACCGGAATGACAGTTCTTTCTAAATCTTTCCCCATTTTCCTTTGGTTCATGTCACCTTCCTCCATTGCAGCTGATTCTACACTTCAGCAGAGTGACCTTTAAAAAAAGAGAAAACAACAAATCTATTATGTTATTTCCTGCACAATACTATTCATTATAAAGATGGAGGGTTTTTTTTTTTTTAATGAGATGGAGTCTCGCTCTGTTGTCCAGACTAGAGTACAGTGGTGTGATCTCGGCTCACTGCAGCCTCTGCCTCCTGGGTTCAAGCGATTCTCCTGCCTCAGCCTCCTGAGTAGCTGGGATTACAGGTGCACACCACCACGCCTGGCTACTTTTTGTATTTTTAGCAGAGATGGGGTTTCACCATGTTGGTCAGGCTGGTCTCGAACTTCTGACCTCGTGATCCGCCTGCCTCGGCCTGCCAAAGTGCTGGGATTATAGGCATGAGCCACTGCACCTGGCTGGAGGTAAAATTCTTAAGTTTAACAGGATCTTTCTGGTTTTCCAGCCTCATCTCTCTCCTCTTAGTGCCTTAGCTTCACTGGCCCTTTTTCAGATCCTTCACATGCCAGGCTCATTCTTAGCACAGGGCTTTGTATATGCTCTTCTCTCTGCTAAACCAACCTTTTTTCTTGGCGTGTTTAACTTGTATTTATCTTAAGGACTTAGCTTATATGTTCCTTTCTCAAAAAAGTTTTCTCTGACCTTCCATTTGCCTAAAGGTAGATTAGATTCCCTCTGAAATAATTAATAGTAATGAAAGTAACAACAATATTATTAGCATCAACCTTTGAGTGTTTATGAGTTGCATAGACTGTTCTTAGCACTTTACACATAGGAACTTTTTTGGTTTTCATAGCAACCCTATGAGTTGTTTAGGTGGGTAAATAAGTAGGACCTAGAATTATAGATGAGGAATGTTAAGTCACTTGTCCAAAGTCCCACAGCCATTTGGTAGCAGAGTTGGAATTTGAACCCAGGCATACCCCAGTGTCCATGTTCTAAACTGCTGTGCCCTACTGTGGTGGTGAGTATAACTGTTTAATGTTTTTTGTTAATGCCCACATTTGTTGGTAGGCTCTAAGCTCCTCGAGGTCAGAAATCATACCTGTCTGGTTAATTTCCATGGCCTAGGACAGAGCCTGGCACGCAGTAGGCTGTGACCGAGTACTTGTTCCTATTGAATGAATCACAGCTTGCCAGTCTACTAAACTGGGGAAATAGAGGGTTTCAGTGTGATCCTTTTCATTTTTCCTCCCTGCTGCTTCCAAATATTAAACTCCCTTGATCAAAAGAATAGGTGCCTGTGTTTATTTCAAAATCTAACCCCTCCACCTATTTGCCTTTTATATTCTAGGAGTAGTTTATGTACTTCGTAAGAAAAATTAGTGCAAATTTATATAAAGTAAAGGTATACATCTTCCATGTTTTCCTTCTTTAACATTTTACACTTCCGAGAGGTGTCAACTGCTAGTAGTTAAATCTTCTTCTGTACATGTACACATTTTGTGGACACTTAAAATACACAAAGGTAGTGTATGTAGTATTATCTAACTTTTAAAAATAATCAATTATTATATTGAAGGATAGTTTCACAAGATGTCTCCATTGAGGGAAACAAGGTAAGGGGTACAGGAGATCTCTATTGTTTCTTACAACTGCATGTGACTCTACAGTTATCCCTAAAGAAATGTTTAATTAAAAAATAAACTCTAGAAATATTTTCATGTCAGCATATTGACCTGTTTCTTTTAAATGGCTGTGTAAAATGTTATTATATAGATGTGTATTACTTTATTTCACCTTTCCCCTATTGATAGACTTTTAAGTTATTTCCATTTTTTCATTTTCACCAGTATTGCCGAAGGTGGACCATCCTTGCATTTGTAGGTGCAACCTTGGTTGGTATATATTCACAGCCAAGTTTTAGAAGAGGAGAAAGGATCAAAAGATGGGCATATTTGAAATGTTGATAAGAGTTGGCCAGACTGTCCTCCAGACAAGTTTATACTTTCGCTAGCAGGTGGGATAGAAGCTCTGTGTGTTTACCTGCACTGTCCTGATCTCATTCTGCCACTTCTTCTTGGGGACTTTGTTTTATTAATTAATCCTTTTCCATTTAGTATATCTACTTCCCTGTTGGTTCCCTTCTGTCTCCTCATCCTCTAGCACATCCTCCAAACTGATAGAGCTTTTCTTTGGTCGCTGTCTTAGTTCTTTTGTGCTGCTTATAAGAGAATACCTGACAGTGGATAATTTGTACATAATAGAATTTTATCTTCTCATAGTTCTGGAGGCTGGGAAGGCATTGGCAGGTTCATTGATGGGGATTTGGTCTCTGCTTCTTAGACGATGCCTTCAATGCTGTTTCCTCACATGGCAGAAGGCAGAAGGGCAAAAAGGGAGTAACTCCCTCCATCAAGCCCATTTATAAGGGCACCTAATTGCATTCATGAAGGGAGGAACCCTTATGACTTAATGATGTCTTAAATGCCCGACTTCTTAATACCATCACATTGGCAACATCTGACTTTTAGAGGGGGAGACATTCAAACTGTGGCCCTAGCCAAGTCCTTCGTGTGCTTTTACTTATCTTTACAACCATCCTATGAGGTAGTGCTTGTTTCTCTGCCTACTTGTTAAGCGATTATATTCTTCTGGATTTTGTCCTTGGCTCCTCTTCCCAACCCACCTGTAGCCCCACCTTCTCTTCTCTTCCCTCGTCCAACCCAGAGAGACCAGAATTTGAATCTGGCTCCATTATTTTCTCCCTAAGAGACATGGAACGATTTAGTTCAGCTTTCTATGTTACTCTTTCTTTCTCTGTAAGTAAGAGTGGGGAAGACTAGAGCTACCTACCTCAGGATTGTGTGAATTAAATGAATAATGTATGTAAAACATTTAACATAGTGTCTCATGTACACTAAGTACTTAATAAATGCTAATAATAGGAATAGTAACAATAGTATAGTTACATTGTTATTATAAATCTGTATCTGTGGTACACTTAGCTTAAGTTCGTACAAAAATATTGAGCTGTTAGGCCGGGCGCGGTGGCTCAAGCCTGTAATCCCAGCACTTTGGGAGGCCGAGGCGGGTGGATCACGAGGTCAGGAGATCGAGACCATCCTGGCTAACATGGTGAAACCCCGTCTCTACTAAAAATACAAAAAACTAGCCAGGCGTGGTGGCGGGCGCCTGTAGTCCCAGCTACTCGGAGGCTGAGGCAGGAGAATGGCGTGAACCTGGGAGGCGGAGCTTGCAGTGAGCCGAGATCACGCCACTGCACTCCAGCCTGGGTGACACAGCGCGAGACTCCGTCTCAAAAAAAAAAAAAAAAAAAAATATTGAGCTGCCTGTTAGAAATCTACATTTGGATGCCTCCCCAGATATCTTAAACTCAGTTTATCTAAAGTCAGAGTCTTTTTGTGGCTTCAGTGCTTAGTGACTGTGTCCCTGAATAAACTACTTATTTTCTTTAAGCCTCCATTTCTCCATTTATGAAAGGGTGATAATCAACTTACTTGATCAGTATTAAATGAGATAATTCTTGTAAAAGTATTTAGCATAGCGCTAGTATATACTAATATCTTAATAAATATTAGTTGCTATTATTATTATTCCTGTTAAATGTTGATCCTCTTTTTGTCCTCTTCTGCCCAGAAAAAGAGCCTCAGGATAGCTTTGCCTGTCTGCCTGTCTTCCTTATTCTTCATATGCAACCAGTCAGCAGGTACTGTTATTTTTTATTTTCATTTTAAACATTTTAATTTGTATTTATTTTAAAATTAGTTATAGAGATGGGGTCTCACTATGTTGCCCAGGCTGGTCTTGAATTCCTGGGCTCAAGCGATCCTCCCACCTCTGCCAAAGTGCTGGGATTACAGGTGTGAACCAGTGCGCCTGGCCTATCAAGTACTGCTGATTGTGCTTCAGAAACGTGCTTGCATCCATCCTCTCCTTATCATTTCTTGACACAATTATTGTGGTAATCTCCTAATTGCTCTCCTGGCCTCTTGACCATCTTGTACCTTTCATCCTGAGTTATCTTTATAGTAGGTAGATCTGCTCATATCACTCAGCAGTAAAGGCCTCAGATGGGTCTCTCTTACCTGAAATATAAAGCCTCCAAGGCCCACTACACCACAGTCATCTTTAGAACCTCCCCTCTTGTTCTGGGACCCATGTGTCCTACAGTATATGCAGACTACTGACTGTTCTGTGACTGCACCCTGTACTCTAAATCTCTTACCTTTGTCTCTGACCTGCTGTTGCTGTACCTGCATTCTTTTTGCTTAGAGTGTTGTCCCCTCAAGCACTCCCTGCTAATAAGCACTCAGCCTTCCACCCCAAGCATCTAGTCTGTCTGGTGAATTCCTGGTGATTCTTCAGTGGTCTGTCTCAAATATATCTTCTACTCTCTTCTCTCTTTAGTTTTAACTGCCATCCAAGGCAACATTAATTAGTCCCTCATTATAAGAGGCAATATAAGCTGGTGTGGGGTATACACCCACAATCCTAGCTACTTGGGAGTTTGAAGCAGGAGGATTGCTTGAGGCCAGCCTGGGCAGCATAGCAAGACCTCGTCTCTTTGAAAAAAAAGAAAGAAAACGCTGGGTGTGGTGGCTCACATCTGTAATCCCAGCTCTTCGGAAGGCCAAGTCAGGAGGATTGCTTGAGCTCAGGAGTTCGAGACCAGCCTGGGCAATATAGCAAGAACCCATCTCTACAAAAGCTAAAAATATTAGCCGGGCATGTTGGCACATGCCTGTGGTTTCAGCTACTCTGGATGCTGAGGGAGGAGGATCACTTGAGCTCAGGAGTTTGAGGCTGCAGTGAGCCATGATTGTGCTACTGCACTCCAGCCTAGGTGACAGAGTGAGACCCTGTCTCAGGGGGAGAAAAAAAAAAAGAGGCAAATATAGTGGTTAGTTAAAATCCCTGAGTTTGGAGCCAGACGGCCTTCGTTATTAAGGTAGTTATATGTAACTGGAATGAAACTGTTTAACTTCTTTGTGCCTTAGTTTTCTCATTTATAACAAATGAATAATATTAGTCTTGCTGTGAGGGTTAAGTGAATTAATGTAGGGAAAATGCATTGAAAGGGCTTGCATGTACTAAGTACTTCATAAATATAGCTATTATTATTATTCTCAAAGCATTTCTAGGCTGGGCGCGGTGGCTCATGCCTGTAATCCCAGCACTTTGGGAGACCGAGGTGGGCGGATCACAAGGTCAGGAGATCGAGACCATCCTGGTTAACACGGTGAAACCCCGTTTCTACTAAAAACACAAAAAATTAGCCGGGCGTGGTGGTGGGCACCTGTAGTCCCAGCTACTTGGGAGGCTGAGGCAGGAGAACGGTGTGAACCTGGGAGGTGGAGCTTGCAGTGAGCTGAGATCCCGCCACTGCACTCCAGCCTGGGCGACAGAGCGAGACTCCGTCTCAAAAAAAAAAAAAAAAACATTTATTACACACTTATCTTTAATAGCATTTGCCACTTACTTTTTTTTTTTTTTTCCTTCCAAGACAGAGTCTTGTTCTGTTGCCCAGTTGGAGTATAGTGGCATGATCTAGGCTCACTGTGACCTCTGCCTCCTGGGTTCAAGCAATTCTCCTGCTTCAGCCTTCTGAGTAGCTAGGATTATAGGTGTGCACCACTATACCCAGCTAATTTTTGTATTTTTAGTAGAGACAGGGTTTTACCATGTTAGTCAGGCTGGTCTTGAACTCCTGACCTCGTGATCCGCCCACCTTGGCCTCCGAAAATGCTGGGATTACAGGTGTGAGCCATTGCACCTGGCCTGCAGTTATTTTGTTGTGTATATTTCCCAATAGACTGTGGTTTCTTTGAAGGTGGGACTATTTTAATCATCTTCGTGTTATCAGTATCTAGTACACAGTGGGACCCAGTAAGCAATCAGTTGTGCTGTTTGTGTAGCCCAGAATCCTCCTGTGCCAGATCCTTCTGCATTGCAACAGTCAGCAGCATACATCTGGAAATTACTGCTTTCTGAAACTATGGCATTAGAGCCACAAAGCTATTTGGGATTGGACCTCACAAGCTCTTCAACCAGAAATTTGCTATTACAATGAAACTTCCTATCTGCAATAGGTAGACTGTAGCTGACCGCATGTAGTCATTGGAAGGAGGTTACTCCCAGAGCGTAAGAGAACTTCTGGTTCAGTTTTGCTTGAAGGGATATAATCCAAGGCCAGAAAGGCTACTACAAAACTTTTGTTTTGTTGGGGATAATAAAAAGAGCTGTTTCTGCCTTTTCTACTTTATTCTTATAAACCTGCTGAAGATTGAAATGTTAAAATGTGATTCAGAGAAGAGATTTCTTTATTGTAGACATGATAGAGAGCTCAGAATGAATGCCAGAGACAGACTCTTTATAGAAGATTTCAGGGTATTAAGCCCCTAAGCCCCTTATGGTCAGGTTTTACTGCCAACCGTTAACACCCCACCATGCCTGGGCTATTGCATTAGTAACTGGTCTTTCTACCTTTAGGTTCCCTGCAGTCTCTCCTACCTACTGCTGTGATATTAATATTTATAAAGCCCTACTTTGATTTATCTCATGCATTATAAAAAATCCTTGCAAAGTACCCCATTATATACAAGGAAAGTTCCAAGTTTTAGCTTGTCATTCTGGACTTGTATTGTGATTCTCCAGAGATAGATTTCTTTTGTTTTCTTTTCTTTTCTTTTTTTTTGGGGGAGGGGGAGCGGTTTCACTCTTGTTGCCCAGGCTGGAGTGCAGTGGCACGATCTCAGCAAACTGCAACCTCTGCCTGCCGGGTTCAAGGGATTCTCCTGCCTCAGCCTCCCGAGCAGCTGGGATTACAGGTGACTGCCACCACGCCCGGCTACAAATATATATATTTATAAATATATAAACAAACATCTATAGATACAGAAGAGGTTCATTTTATATATATATAATAGATTATAGATGGGTATAAGAGGAGGTTTATTATGGAAATTGGCTCATGTGATTCATGTGATCATGGAGGCTGAGAAATCATGTGATAAGCCATGTGCAACCTGGAGAACCAGGAAAGCTGGTGGTGTAGTTTAGTTGAAGTCTGAGGTCCTGAGAACCAGGGGATCCAAGGCTGAAGACCTGGGAATTGGGAAGGGGTGGTGTGCTGGTGTAAGTCCTGGAGTCCGAAGACCCAAGGACCGGGAGCTTTGATGTCCAAGGGCAGAAGAAAATGGATATCCCAGCTCAAGAAGAGTGAATTTGCTCTTCCTCTGCCTTTTGCTGTCTCTGGATGGAAAAGGGTTAACAGATTATGATGCCCACCCATATTGGTGAGTGTGGGGCTTCTTTATTTAGTTTACTGATTCAAATGCTAATCTCTTCCAGAAATACCCTCAGAGACCCACCTAGAAATGTTTTACCAGCTGTCTGGGCCATTCCTTAGCTCAGTCAACTTGACACATAAAATTAACCATCACGGGACTCTTCTGCAGTCTGACTCTGGTTACCTTTTCTTCCTTATCTTCCACTATATCCTAGAACGAGCTCTGTGGCTTACCTGGGCTAGTTGTGATTCCTGTAATATGAATTGCATTTTACATTTGTAGCTACCCAGCACATTTACCTGTTGAAATTTTGCTGCTCTTTTAAGAGCCATTAAAAAAAAAAAAACAACTTTATTTATTTATTTATTTATTTATTTAAAAAATTTTTTTTGAGATGGAGTCTCACTCTTGTTGCCCAGGCTGGAGTGCAGTGGTGCGATCTGGGCTCACTGCAACCTCTGCCTCCCAGGTTCAAGTGATTCTCCTGCCTCATGCTTTCCCAGTAACTGGGATTACAGGTGTGCGCCACCACGCCCGGCCAATTTTTGTATTTTTAGTAGAGATGGGGTTTCACCATGTTGGTCAGGGTGGTCTCGAACTCCCAGCCTCGTGATCCACACACCTTGGCATCCCTAAGTGCTGGGATTACAGGTGTGAGCCACCACGCCTGGCCAGTCATGAAGTATTTTAAAGGACGTAGGTTCTGACACTCTTAAATTCAATAGGCCAAAGTTCCTGGCATTTTTTTTTCTTGGATATGTACCTCATAGACCTTTCTTAGTAAATATTGGGAGAAATAAGTTGGTTTAATAATGAATTATAGGGAAAGTTTTAATTGACCGTATGTCTGTAGAATTAAATGTATTTCATTAACTTTTTAAAGGTAAATAAATCGGGGTTTCACCTAAGTGTCAAAAATATGATTTTCACCAATGGCCTACTTATTTTTACCATATTTGCATAAATAGCCTTCTGGTTTTTCTCAAGTTAACCTATATGTTTGTGATATGAAAGTCCTAGTATGTATAGAAAAATAGTACCAAGATGAAGTATAGATCGTCGTTCTGAACCATTATTCCTTGGCAGACTGAACTATATTTAAAGTTTTAGAAATAAATCATACTTCCATGTCTGAATAAGACCTTAGTCTTATTTAAATAAATGTAGGAGAGATGGAGAAAGAATAAGATTTGCCTAAGAATGCTAATATTAAGATGAATGGCAGGTAGGACACACTGAGGCTATCTGTCAGACACTGTTCTCAGTGTTTTACATTCACCATCTTGCTTCATCCTTACAACAGACTTTATCGCTTGATTAGAAGAAAATCAGTATGATCTAGATGTTCTCATTGAATAACATTTTTTCATAAACAATTTAATTTCATTTAATTTATATTGTAACTATTTTTTATATAAGTAAAGATGAGGTCTCACTATGTTGCCCAGGCTGGTCTCAAATTCCTGGGCTCAAGCAGTCCTCTTGCCTTGGCTTCCAAAGTGCTGGGATTACAGGCATGAGCCACCACATCTGACCCTGAACTATTTTAATGCAACAAGTATTTACTGAGTTCCAATAAATGAACCAAGCCTGGTACTTTAGAACCATGATCTCAAACTGGAGGACATATCTAAGAATATCTAGGCTTGGATTGTTTTAAGAGAATAAATTTCCAGGTTCTCAACATTTTATTGATATTCTTTTCCTGAAATTGACTTGTCTAAAGGCAACCCTGGTATAATGCTAGTTCGCCTTCACTACCTTCCCTTTAGCCGTGTGCCTTCTTATGATTAACAGAAGACAGCCATACCTTTCACCCGTCTTGAATCTCACCATTGTACATTTCTATGAGGTATAAAATCCTCCAGGATTCTAACAAAGGGATAGTCAAAACATTAGTGTCACGTGTGAAACTTCCTTTTATCAAGATATATATCTTCCTGCATACATACATCTTTTTAAGAGATGCATCTCCAGAAAAGAAAATTACTTTTTATGTTTAGTTCTCAAAATTTGTAACATTTGCATTGTCTTCATCAATTGTTTTACTATAATAGTAACCATACCACAATCCAACATAAATAAACAACAATATACATGTTTTCATTAAGGAAAGTATGGTAAAAATTATATTAAATACTGTGGAAGAAGCAGAATAGAAATACAGTTTCAGGGAGACAAAGAAATGGCATAGCATTTTATATAGGAAAAAAAGATTCTGTTACAGTTTTAAAATGCAGGATGGGGGAATATCAGATTGCCCAGGTGTTTAGATTTTGTTGGAATTAGTGATACAGCAGGGTTTTTTGTTTGTTTGTTTGTTTTTAAGACAGGGTCTTGCTCTGTTGCCCAAGCTGGAGTGCAGTGGTGTGATTTTGGCTCACTGCAGCCTCTGCCTCCCAGGCTAAAGCAGTTCTCCCACCTCAGCCTCCTGAGCAGCTGGAACTACAGGCGAGTGCCACCATGTGTGATTAATTTTTGTATTTTTTTGTAGAGATGGGGTTTTGCCATGTGGTGCAGGCTGGTCTTGAACTCCTTTCCTCAAGTGATCCACCTACGTCCGCCTCCCAAAGTGCTAGGATTACGGGCATGAGCCACTTTGCCTGGCCAATATAATAGGTTTAATAGCTTTAAAATTAGCAATATAATAGTGTTTTTAGATGTCAGTTCTAAATAGGCATAGATTGATAGACAAATGAAAGTATAACCTTTGCAGTGATTAAAACCTGTAATGAAAATTTTAGATGTCAACCTCAGAATATTCAAGGAGACACCTTTTTTCCCCCCCAATACATTTGTTTTAGTAGGTATGTGAGCACAACTTTTGAATAGTGCTGTAAAGGATATAGAAATCAAGAAGAAATATTTTTTTGCCCTCAAGATGCTTCTTAGTTAAATGGTGAAGCAGGGGCATAGATACATGGCTTGGCTTAAATAGAGCCTTAATTGTGTCATGGTATTTTGCTGTTTGCTTAGCATGGGCATTGTGCCTCAGTGTTGTGTCATGCTTGTTAAAATGACCCTTGAGTGGTAGTTTAGCTCATATGTGCTCTGTTACCACATAGGCTATTGTGCAGAACAGTGAGGAATTGTATATTGTGAAAGACAGATGGATAGGAACAGTGCCCACTGCACTTACCACCAATGAATGGTAGGGCTTTCTCTCATTGTCTAGTTCATGTGGTCAAAAAAAACATTAGACTGGAAGTCAGGACACCCTAATTCTCCTCCCGAGTCTACCACAGAACGTGTGACCTTGGCTAAATCACTTAACACATTTGAACTCTAGTTTCCTCATATAAAAAAAGTGTAAACTGGATGATTTTCTACCTGTGAAGTTTAGAGTTCATAGATTTTTACACAGTATATTCATTTTAGAAGGGATAGGTGCAGCAAATTTTAAGAAACAGATGCCAAAATAACGGAGTAGATTACTTACTTACTGTAATATGCGGAGAAGAGTAGCTTACTACTTCTTATTTATCTAAGTGTGATTAGGACAGTCTGTTTTATGGCCTGTTGTAAGTGTTGTGGGTCTCACCACTGCCCTTTTTATTTAAAGAGAGAGAATTTCCTCTACTTTTGAGAATTAGAACAAATTCTACACAGGATTAGTAAGCGAGAATACCAAGTTCAGCTTCATGCCAGTGCCTCTAGTGAAAACCACATTTTTGCAGTGTTCTAGCAGAATATTAAAATGGCTTATGGATTACAGACAGCTCAGGCTTTGGTCTTTATAGGTCAGAGGTGGAAACCAATGGAGCAATTACCTTTCAGTCTTGTGGGCGGGGCTTCTTAGGTTCCTTATGGAGCTAAAGTGAAACTCTGGAACAGTTCCACTAGAATGGCTTTCCTGGGAGCTTATGAGGCTTACATTCTGAAACTGATACTCTTGTAGTACAAGAATAACTACAAACTGATGTGGAATTAGGAGGCCAGAGAGGGGAGAAGCCACATGTAGCTCTCATTCTCACAGGTCCTTTGGCTGGCGAACAGAGGTTTTTTCCCGTCACTAAGCAGATAACTTGGTTATATATTGACAAATCCTCTCTAAACAATTCTTAGAATAGAAGACTCTGATTCTGTTTTGTGCTTTGGAGGTGAAGGGGAAGAAGAGTATTGAAATGTGTGAAATTAGCTTGTGGTGGTTTAACATGTGCAAATATTATCTATCTAAGCAGTCTTCATCTCCTATATGTGTTCTTAAATATGGTCCCCATTGTTCGAAGCCAAGAAAGATAACTGAGGAAATCCTATGGCTGATTTGCAGATGTTATTACCCATTATTTATTAGCCTCAGTATTGGATAGTTTGACTGATTTGCCATGTTGGTTTTTAGAAATGGGGGTCTTGCTCTGTTGCCCAGGCTGGAGTGCAGCGATGCATTCCTAGCTCACTGCAGCCTCGAAGTCCTGTGCTCAAGTAATCCTCCTGCCTCACCTGTGAGTAGCTGGGACAACAAGCATGTACCACCACTCCTGGCTAATTTCTTTTTTTACTTTTTATAAAGGCGGGGTCTCCCTATGTTGCCCAAAGGCTGATGATTTGCCTTTTTTAGGTAGAAAACCTGGACTGGGCCCTCAAGTTTTTAACTTGTTTTTTTTTCTTGGTGATACAAAATGTGGGGTGAAAAGGACTGTTAAAGTGACCAGGCTTGGTGCTATTTGAAGCCGAAGAGGGAAATACTATTTCCTGGCAGGCTTTATTGTGTTTTTGTATCATTAAATCTCTAAGTCAGCAGTTTACTTTTTGTCTAGTGGTATGTCTTGGCTTGTCTAAATGAATCATAATTAAAATTTAGTCTCTGGGACTCAATCTTGTCTAAGCAGGAGTTGTAGTTTAGATATACTATACCTTGCTGTGTATAGAATAAGAATAGTATAGGTCTGCTGTGATCACTGAGATGGGTTTTTATAAGTACTAAACTTTTTTAGAAGCATAGTTTTCTTTATCACCTGTCCCCCAAAAAGTTTAGAAAGTGAAAATAAAAAAAGTAAGTAAAAATAATGGTATTGGAGTTATAATTTGGAAATTTGTTTCATTCACTTGCGTTTTAATATTTATTATGTAAACATGAAATTATAAATTTGTTTCCTTTGAAAAGATTCAAGAAATAGAATAGTTTTAAAAGTAGTCTTTTACATTCCTTTGCTCATTGACAAAATCATCATCAGGAACATCGATTCAGGGAATGCAGCTTCTGATCCATCTCAAAACTAACATCACTAATACTTGCTATGGTCATTTGACACAAGTTTTTATTGAGCCAGGACTATACTGGGGCAGTAGCCTTCAAGTCAGTTACACATGAATTAAGAACTTGTGTGCCAGGTACTGCACTAAATGTTAATGGCATAAAGGTGAATAAAACATTGTTTATACTGTGTTTTGTTTCACACAGGATTTGAGATGGCTGACAGAAAGTAACTAAAGTGAGATTGTAAAATATAACTGAAGTTCAGAATCAGGGAAAAGATAAATTAGATTTGGAGACCAAGATATGGTTAAATAATTAGACGTGAAACCCTATGACTGAGCAGTTCAGTTTAATGTTGATTTTAGTAGTGATATGATACAGAAGCTAAGCTTTGTTATATTCACGCAATGTTGAGGCATGGTTAATTTATTTAGCAGGATTATGAAGAGTTCAGGCATTTTTTGGAAACTCCTATGAATATGTCATCTAGAATTGGTTTTGTAAAATGGTAGTGCTTGTACTGTTTAGTTACATGTGTTGCATATCAGATGGATTTCAGTATTTTAAAAAAATTTTTACTTAAGCCTCATAAGCCTCATTGAGTGGGGAGACTACAGTATAAGTATCCAGGCTGAAAACTGAACTTCCACCTTATTTTTATATGGTAATGGGTTTTTGTTTAGATGATTTATATGTTTTAATGTTGAGATGGAAAAAGTAGAAGTGGATTGTAGTGTAGAAACTACTCTAGTTCCTTTTTTTCTTCTATTTTTATTTCAGTCATTAAGCTTTCCCCATCTTTAGTCTGTTGAGTTGTTTCATGGCACCTTTGGAGGGATGGTGGGAATGCCCTTTGCTGAATCAAAAACTACTGTTTCTCCAACTTTACAGGTTAGAGAAGGTCATCAAGTCAATAATTTATAATTTTAATATGGAAGCTGTTTTGGGAACTCTTGTGGGCATATCTTGGTTTTAAAAGAAGAAAAAACTTTACTGATTTAAGGGGTCTATAAACACAGCTTTCTGACAGTAGCTTTTGATTTTATTGGTTCAACAAATATCATTGTTGCACAATACATAGTCTTCCACTGTGGCAGCTAATGAGATACAAAACTGCATGATTGCACCAACTTATTTTTCTTATAGAATTTGGCGGCTACTAAGTAAACAACTTTTAAAATTTATCTTAATTGGTTTAGTTATGTGCCATCATTGAATGAGTCTTATATTTTTCTTCATGCTGTTGCACTCCACATTCTTAGTTGAACAGAGAAAGATATTATTTTAAGGGAGGGCTTGATCTTTTAGCATTTTAGCCAGTTGGCTTTTCTTAATTGGGATGATTACTCATATTTAGATGAAATCTAGCTCAGAAACCATAGCAAAATGCTGACTGAAAACATTCCGGTAGTCAGTGTGGAGGAAAGACTCCTGGAAAATAAAATGTCTCAAGGTTGTTTTGAAGTTCATCCTCATTGTTTTTATTTATCCTTATGTGTGTTAAGTATACGAGGATTCCCGGTTGTACCGATATTCTGGCGAAGGCCTGTACTGTGTCTCAAACGCTTCTAATGCAGATACTGACTTTTAAAAACCAGACACATGTGGATGTGCAGCAAGACAACACTCTGGCCTTTAACCATCATGTCTCCTTTCTTACCTGTGATTGTGTTTACTAGCGTATTTCACATTTCAGCCAATAGAATCTAAAGAATTCAAATGAGAACATATAGGACCTGTCTGCCAATAGGTTTTAACTTCCGGAAACTGGAAGTAGCTGTTGAGAGCACTGTGGGTTTAGTGAGAAAGAGTGCTGTGGCAGAATGGACAGTGTCTACTGTAGGCTAAAAATGGGGGAACTATAGCATATTATGCACCTTCTGTAATCCTCGAAGTCAGTTATTAGCAGTTGAACATGCTCTCTGGTCATAATGGCAGTCCCCAGGCTCCAGATAATAATTTGAGCAGGGAGCTGGGAGAAATAAGGAAGACATGAGTACATAGGACAAAAGTGGGCCAGTAAAAGAAAAATTACGTACGAATGGAAGAGCAGAGAATGGAAAATGGTAAACTGGAGAGAAAAAGATGAAAAAGATATGAAAAAAAGAGTAGGGATAAACGGACCCTACCTGTTTCCTTTTCTGATCAGTAAAGGAAAATACTTTGTGAAATCCTTAAGGCATCTTTGGACAAGGAAATCGGAAGTTAATTCAAATTGTATTGTCAGAGTTTAGTCTTAAAAGTTGTGTTGCCAGGTAGAAAACAAAGTATGATAATCACTATAGAACTCCTTTAATTGGTTTACTTGCCTCTTAGGGTAAAGACAAAATTAGACTTACAGAGTAGTCTGTGATCTTGGAAAAGTCTTTCTGAAAAATGATTATAGGACTGTTAAGACATCTCCCAGCTCGTGTCATATGGCATCATACTTTTCCCAATTATTTTCAGATATTTTAGTATCAAAGTTTTCTAGAATGAGTTTTGTAGAACACTAGTATCCCTCGTTGCTTATATTAGGAGGAAAAGGATTTTTTTTTTTAGTAGATAAGTTTGGGAGTATATAGAGTGAACAAAATTAGTTTTTAAAATTATATGACATTTGAGAGGTCTTGAAGTACCAGTGTCTTGTGGATCCCTGAAGGGCTAGATGAGGGTGGGGCATGTAGCCTTTCTCAAATTTATGTGACTACCATACAGTTTGAGGAAAGCTGGTCTATATAAATGTGTTACCTGTGAAACCTGGCTTTCTTCCACATCTCCTCTGACTTGCTTTGCTATTTTTTCCCCTTACAGTACTTCCTGCTATCCCCTTATTTGGGGAAATTCTCTCTTTTTTCATTTTTATATGTATATTCCACTCTGAGCAATATTAATACTAGCTTACATTTTAAAATATATTCTGGAAATCCAATGTACAATATGAGGACTATAGTTAATAATGTTGTATTGTACTGGGATTTTTGCTGAGAGTAGATTTTAGTTGCCCTCGCTAAAAAAACAAAGGAGGCAGGTAACTGTGAGGTGATGGATAAGTTAATTTGCTTGACTATAGTAACCATTTCACTATGTATGAGTATATCAAAACACTGTGTTGCGTACCTTAAATATATACAATGAAAAAAGAAAATATGATGATGGAATTTATATTTGAACTCTTTATTTGGATCTTTAAGTTTCTGGATAATCTGGTCCCTAATCGAATCTACATTTCCAGGTTTATTCATCACCAGTCTTCCATGATAAGTCTTCACTTGAGCTCAATTTCTTTACCATTCCACGATTATATTCTGTATGTGGAATATTCTTCTCTACTTTTCGTATTATGGTCTAGCTCAAGTGCACCTTTTCCATGAGACCTTCCCTGATACCTTTAGCTAGAAGTTATCTCTTCCTTGGCACATCTGTAGCATTTATGAACTAATACCTATAGTGTTATTTCAGATTTATTTGTGGTTATTTATGCACATGTCTTAGATTTTGAGCTTCAGAAGAGAGAGAATAGCATGCCATATCAGCCAGAAGCTTGTAGCTTAACTATTGCCTAGTAACGTTATTAACAGAGTAATAATATCAGGTAACATTTATTGTTTACTATAATAAATGGCGAGCACAGTTCTAAGTGCTTTAGATAATTAATGTAGTAGGAAGTAGAGTAACTTACTCAGTCACATACCCAGTTAGTGATGGAGCCAGGATTTGAACCTAAGCATTCTTTTGCTCTGTATCACTACACGGTACTGCTTGCTATAGTAGGTGCTCAGTGAGATTTGAATGAATGAATGAATGAATGAATGAATGAGCAGACAAGGCTTTGAAAAAGAGGGCCCATCTTCTGTGGCTCAGGCTCCTAAGGCACTTTCTTTTCCCCTTTTCAAAGCTGACATTTATCATTTATCTAGCCATGTGATGTTTTCAGTGACTAGGAACAATTAGCAAGAGTTCAGGTGGGTTGTGGGAGTGGTAGAGATGAGTGTGTGGGGAAATGTGTTTAGTCACTGTGTTTATTTTGTGTGTACACTAGAACCTGCTGCTATCCTTGTTGAAGAAATATTGGTGAGTCCAGGCTTTGGAGTCAGGAAAACCTGGATGGGAGTTTTAGCTTCTTCATTTATTAGCAGTTTGGCCAAGTTTCTTAACAGTAACCGTAGTTTTCTTCTTTGTAAAATAATAGCAACTACTTCTTTAGTGTCTGTGTGAGGATTAAATCAGATGATCATGTAAAGCACTTAGCTGTAGTACCTACTACATATTAAGTGCCCAACAAATGTTACTTATAATACAATAGGTTTTACTTACTATAAAATTAACTCCTTATCTCTTTAAAAAAAAATGTGTCCTTTGAATGTGGACCTTTAGATTTTAGTCAGCTAAAGCATTAAGTCTGTTTTCTTCCCCTCCCTCAACTCCACAGTAACATGTCTGTTTATGATACGCAGTGAGAACTGTAGTGTACATTACACCATTTGTACACTGCAAGCATCATACATTAGTAACGAGTCTGTCATGAGCTGAGTTAATCGTAGGGTTTGTTCTGAACATTTTCTTGCCAGGCATGGTGGCTTACGCCTGTAATCCCACCCAGCACTTTGGGAGGCTGAAGCGGGAGGATCACTTAAGTGAGTTCAAGACCAGGGCAACATAGCGAGACCACACCTCTACAAACAAACACAATTAAAAAATATATATTTTTTCATTGTTGAGCTTTATTTTCGGTGTTTGTAATATGAAGATGATAGGTATCTTTTAATTTATTAAATAAGGTTTATTAATTATGCTTTTTCTTTTAAATGACAGCCTTGAGTCAAATTTTTGTGTCCTTGTGCTAAGAATTACAGTAGTCTCAGTGTAGAGCCGAGGTGATTCTGATCTGGAGATGCTCCATGAATGTGGGATATTTCTTTTTCTTTCTTTTCTTTTTTATTATTATTATACTTTAAGTTCTAGGGTACATGTGCATAACGTGCAGGTTTGTTACATATGTATACTTGTGCCATGTTGCTGTGCTGCACCCATCAACTCGTCAGCACCCATCAACTTGTCATTTACATCAGGTATAACTCCCAATGCAATCCCTCCCCCCTCCCCCTTCTTTCTTTTCTTTCTCTTTTTTTTTGAGACCGAGTCTCACTCTGTCACCCAGACTGGAGTGCAGTGGCACCATCTCAGCTCACTGCAGCCTCCGCTACCGGGTTCAAACAATTCTCCTGCCTCAGCCTCACGAGTAGTTAGGATTACAGGCAGACACCACCATGCCTGGCTAATTTTTGTATTTTTAGTAGAGATGGGGTTTCACCATTTTGGCCAGGATGGTCTTGATCTCCTGACCTCAGATGATCCGCCCGCCTCGGCCTCCCAAAGTGCTGGGATTATAAGCATGAGCCACTGCGCCCGGCCGAATGTGGGACATTTCGAAGAATCTTAGCTTTGATGCATCTTTGGGGAAGAAATGTGTGATTATTAACAAAGGTAAGAGTAGAGGAGAGTCATTGCAAATAAAGAATCTTGTAGCGGCCGGGTGCGGTGGCTCATGCCTGTAATCCAAGCTCTTTGGGAGGCCGAGGTGGATCTCCTGAGGTCAGGAGTTCGAGACCAGCCTGGCCAACATGGTGAAACCTCGTCTCTACTGAAAACAGAAAAATTAGCCAGGTGTGGTGGCGGGCACCTGTAATCCCAGCTACTCAGGAGGCGGAGGCAGGAGAATTGCTTGAACCCGGGAGGCAGAGGTTGTGGTAAGCCAAGATTGCACCACTGTACTCCAGCCTGGGAGACAGAGCAAGACTCTGTCTCAAAAAATTAAAAAAAAAAAAAAAGTATCTTGTAGCAATTTATTCTAGGCCAGAGCCACAGTTTGTGTTGATTTGGCTAGAAATTATTAAAGTTGGTATTCTGTGAAATTTTCTTTGAGTGGTTCTTTGTTTGGTTGAGCGGGTTCAGATGAGGCTGAGAAAACAGGAAGATTGTGCTTGGAAGACGGGGAGAAGGCTGTCCTTAGGCCAAGGCAGGTCAGTCATTCTATAAGGAGAGTCTCTATACGGGATGTTTCCGCTTTTAAAAATATGGTCTGATACGCAGATTCACTGGTGCAAATGATTCTGGCAAAGGTTTCTACTTTCTTGATTCAGGAATAAGACAAAAGAGTTTTCCACCACAGAATACACAACAAAAAAGAGACCTTATAAAACTTTTCAGAACTATACAGTGGTATGACTTTATGATTTCTTGATGAATTCAGCGTTTGAAAATGGAAGAAATGTGAAAACAGAGGAAAGGTGCTTAGCATAGGAGTGAACTTGTTTCTTGGCAAGGAAACCAGTGTTGGGTGTTTGAATCACTTGGCTTTGTGGTGGTTCTGTTGGTTTTTGTGTGTGTGTTTTTCTTCTTCTGCTTGATTATCATCTCTTTTTTCTGCCTTGAAAACTTTCTTTATCTAGGGCAATCACCCCACTTACACAGGAGGCAAATTCAAAGCTAGTTGCCTTATGCTGTTAAAAGCTGTCAGATTCACATCCTTTGCCATATCCTTCTTCAAGAGTCAGGACAATGAAGACAGGAGTCTAAACATGGGGCCAGAGTGATCTGCGCCATCCTCGGTACCAACACGTATTTCTGACAGCTTAAGTTGCTTCTCAGCCTTAGTGAAACTTTCTCAGCTATTCTGGCTCATGATGATCATTCCCTCCTTTGAACTAAAATAGCCTAATTGTCTCTGAGTCATGTGGCAATTAGTCTTGTTTTGGTTTCTGATATCTCTTGCAATTGACTTTTATTGTTAATGTATGCTGCTTGAAGGCAAGGGCTGTTGTGAATTTATTATATTGGTGTATATTTTACAGAGCCTCTTGATTTTTCCCTGGATTTACCTTGGAAAGTTTTCCTGCCTCTTAAATGGTGAGAGGATCCTTTAGAAGATTTCCTAACTCTCAGAATCTTTTAGATTTTTCATGTCATGCTGTGTTTGCTATGGCCTTGAAAAAGCAGTTTTTCCTCCTTTGCAACAGACACAACCAAGGTTCTGGATGAAGACCAGGCATCACAATCTTCCTAGAGGAGTACTTACCTTGAGTAGTTTCTTATGGGGCACAAAACCCCCAGTATTCTTAGGCTTAATTTCCATGATCAAATATTTTAAAGATAGAAACAAATGATGTATAGTAGTTAGCTATACGGGCAGGCAAACACAAAATGTTAAGATCTTACATGACTAATTAATACTGTATAAGACACATTTAAATTTTGTTGTACCCACTCTTACATTAGAAATGAATTGATTGATATGGTATTGGTTTTCCTTTAAGGGATTTATTTCTTAATGAATTAGGGGTTTCACATTGAAAAAGAATCTGAGCATTTTTATATACTATCCCAGCTTTCATCTGAGTTATTTCATGTTTTTCATTGCCCCATTGGAAACCCTATTTTGCCAAAGAGTCATTTAATATATTTTTCACACTGGCTTTGATTTGGTGACATGTAACAGTTCTGGAAGAATTAATGATATGTTATCACAAGTTGACTGTGATAGAATAATTACAGTAAATATGCCTATTTTCCTTTGGTGAGAAGAGTCTAAAATTCTACTTTATAGAAGCTATTCTCAGCTCTAAAAGAGCATATATGTAGATGTTCATTTCTTTTCTTCTAACAATTTTAGGAGAAAATACAAACCTTAAGTTATTTCCTAAAATATTTCCCATAATGATCACTACCTTGGATTTTAAGTCTTCTTTCTTCAGGAGTCCTGACTCTTCTATAAGCACAGTCAGAATGCTGACTCTCCTTTAGGTAGTCAGAATGGGTCTTCCAAGCCTTTGTGTGAGCCCATTAGCTGCCTCAGCTTTTCCTCAACTTTCAGGAAAACACAGGTTACATATTCTTTACATTACTGTGAGAAACCACCTACGTTATTAATTTTTTAAATTTTATTTTTGGCTGGGCACGTTGGCTCACACGTGCAATCCCAACATTTTGGGAGGCTGAGATGAAAGGATTACTTGAAGCTAGGAGTTTCAAGACAAGCCTGGGTGACAAAGTAAGACCTTGACTATAAAAAAAAAAAATTAAAAAAATTAGCTGGGCATGGTGGCATGCACCTGTAGTCCCAGCGACTCTGGAGGCTAAGGTGGGAGGATCACTTGAGCCTAGGAGCTCAAGGTTACAGTGAGCTATGATCACATCACTGCATTCCAGTCTGGGTGACAATAACCCTATAATGTAGGTAGTTACTTTTATCTCCATTTTACAAATGAAAAGAACTGAGAGATGTTAAGTTAAAATAACCAATCCAAAAATCACAGATGGGGGATAGCTTTAAAATGGAATAGCAGGAAATTTTAATTTGCAAATAGAATCATTAATGTTTAATAGACTCTTTAATAGAATTAATGAATTGACAGAATCATTAATTCATACTTAGTTAGGAGTGATTGTTGAATAAGTTTCTCAGCTAATTTAGGTCTTCATTATATATTATAACATATTATCTGCATCATTAAAAAATTCCTCATTTCCTCATTGCCTGTCTCTGCTTTTTATTCACTCAAAGTTTTAAAATAGATAAACAGATTTTGTTTGTTTATACTGCTTTTATTAATATTTATGATAAGATATTTTATACTGCTAATAAATGGACATTAATGATATATATCCTATTGTTTGAAAAAAACATTTTGGATTATAGCCCCAAACTGGAAATAACCAAGAGATAAATAAATGGTGGTATTTTCATACAATAAAATATTACTCAGATAAAAAAGTTCAATTCAAAACTTTAAGTTTAAATTTTATCATTGACATTATTTGCAGTTGTGAAGCATGGTAACATTACAACCTTATATTGCAAAGTTATTAAAAATATTAGCAAGGATACACTAATTGCTGTAGCCGTGTTAACAATTAAGCTAAAGGAATTTCTTGTTAACCAAGAGCAAAAGAAAAGTTTGGTTTTTTTGGTTCTTGATTAACTATTTATAATAGAACTTGCCTTTGGGTAGCCAACAGATTTCACAAATGAAAAAGGAGATTCTGGAACATACTGTGTAATTACAGGTAACTCTGTAAAGTTTGAAATGTAAAGACCATGCCTTAACACAATTGATAATTGGAATCATGCTGGCATCTTCTTAACATTTCTTGCTTGTCTGTGGAGCATGGCATGATTACTTATACATTACTACATTTAGGAAACTGCCTTTATAAGACCCACTTTTTCTGAAGTTTTCCCTGTTACTCTTTTCTTACGACCGAGTACGATCTCATTATATTTTGGCCAACTTACTGGAGGGCATGCTAAAAAGTGATCTAAATACTTAATTTCTCCTTTCCAGTTGTGCATGGTGTTTTACAAATAAAACTTATATTTACTTGCATGTCACTAAGAAAATTTGACATCTTTAGCATTCATGATACGTGGCAGGGATTATAAATCTATTTTATAAAACTTAACTTCATTAAACATATGAAGAACGTGGGATATTTTTTTCTTGACATAAAAGTTGGCCTCCAGTGACAAATGGCTATTACGTTATTTATTTATGTGAGATTCTTTCATTTCATGTACTGTTACCAGTGTGTTTGATAATGGTTGAAGAACTAGTTGCTGTTGGTTTCTAATACTAATTAATAATTTGCCTTAAGCCTGATCAATCTTCTTATATCCATCATCAGGTTTTTTTCCTTAAATCTGAAAATTTTTTCTGTATTTTTATAGAGTTCATTGAAGGTAATAATTTTACCCTGTCACAAACATGTAAGTTATTGAAGAATATTGGAATTTTATGATAGTGCTATCATAAATATAAAAGGTAGGGCAAGAGGGATCCAAACAGAGCTCACTTGTATTGTCACTGACAGGCAGTCACACTGTGCTGATAGAATGTGGCCTGGCACTTGATGGAGTGCAACAAATGTAAACTTGGGCAAATTGAGCAGGTATATACAGTCCCGAGTTTAAAGAAGAGAACAAACACCAGTGCACAGCTATAGTATTCTTAATATAGGATGCATTTTAAAGAATTTCAAATTCTACAAATGGAGAGAGATGGCAGGAGAAGCCTTATTTTGAGTCCTGCACTAAGACAAGTTAACCTCATAGGTGGAATTACCTGGACCTTTTTGTAAGGACAAAATATTTAATCATTAAAAGGCCCTCTGTAGGGTTTGAAATATCTATATTTTATATATGAATGCTTTTATTAGTATTTATGGTATGATATTTTATACTGCTGATAAGTGGACATTAATGATACATATCCTATTGTTTGAAAAAAGCATTTTGGATTATAGCCCAAAACTGGAAATAACCAAGAGATAAATAAATGGTGGTGTATTCATATAATAAAATACTATTTAGATGAAAAAGATGAACTTAATTTTATAAACATTATAGACAACATAGTGAGACCCCATCTCTTAAAAAAAAAAAAAAAAAAGAAAAGCTAGGCATGGTGATGTGTGCCTATAGTTCCAGCTACTCGGGAGGCTGAGGTAGGAGGATTGCTTGAGCCCAGGAGTTTGAGGTTACAGTGAGCTATGATCATGCCACTGGACTCTAGCTAGGAGCCTGGGCAACAAGGCAAGACAAAAACAAAAAAACAAAAATCAGTTGCATTTTTATATATTAGCAGTGAACGCATAGAAATACATGCAATACCATTTATAACTGTTCAATCAAAAGAAATACTTGAGCATATATCTAACAAAACATATATAGGACTTGTATACTGAAAACTGCAAAATACTTATGAAAGAAATCAAAGACCAAAATAGTGAGAGATACTGGGTTCATTGATTGGACGACTCAACGTAGTAAAGATGTCAGTTCTCCTCAAATTAATCCACAAGTTTAATGTATTTTTTATCAAAAGACCAGGAGGATTTTTTGTACATATAGGCAAGATTATTATCAGTTGTATGTGGAAATACAGGGAAACTAGAATAGCTAAACTGAATTAAAAAATTGGAAGAATCACTCTACCTGATTTTAAGACTTATTATATAGCTCCAGTAATCAGGATTGTGTAATATTGGTGGAAGGATAGACCAAAGGTCAATGAAGCAGAAAAGAAAAGCAGGAATAACAGAATAGAGACCTATATAGATATCCTCAGTAAATTTTTAAATTGGGATATAACTTACATACCGTAAAATTCAGTGGTTTTTGTTATATTCCCAAAGTTGTATAACATTCACTATCATCTAATTCCAGAACGTGATCATCACTTAAAAAATAAATGGTGGCCTGGCACCACGCCTGTAATCCCAGCACTTTGGGAAGCCCAGGTGGGTGGATCACATGAGGTCAGGCATTCGAAACCAGCGTGAGCAACATTGTGAAACCCCATCTTTACTAAATATACAAAAAAAAATTAGCCAGGTGTGGTGGTGCATGCCAGTAATCCCAGCTACTTGGGAGGCTGAGGCAGGAGAATCCCTTGAACCTGGGAGGCGGAGGTTGCAGTGAGCCGAAATCACACCATTGCACTCCAGCCTGGGCAAAAGAGCAAAACTCTGTCTCAAAAAAGTAAAATAAAATAAAATAAAATAAATAAAATGTTGTATTCATTAGCCATTGCCCAACTGATTTTTGATAAAGATGCAGAAGCAATTCAGTGTAGGAAAGGTAGCCTTTTAAATAAGTGGTGCTGGAGCAACTGGACAGCTGTAAGACAAAAAAAAAAAAAGGAAAAAAGAAAAAAATCTGACCTAAACTTCACACCTTATATAAAAATTAACTGAAAATGGATCGTGGACTTAAATGTGAAACATAAAGCTAAAAAAAAAATTAGAAGATAACAGGAGAAAATCTTTAGGATATAGAGCAAGGCAAAGAGTTCTGAGACTTGACACCAAAAGTATGATCTAGAAAAGGAAAAACTGGTAAGTTGGACTTCATAAAAACTAAAACGTTTTGGTCTGCTAAAGACCATGTTAAAAGGCTGAAAAGGCAGACTACAGACTGGGAGAAAATATTGTTGAATCACATATCCAGTAAAAGACTATTATCTAGAATATATAAATAACTCCACACTCAATATTAAAAAACCCCAAATAATCCAATTAGAAAATGGCAAACGATGTGAAGGAACATTTCACTGAAGAGGATATACAGATGGCATGTAACCCCATGAAGAGATGTTCAACATCATTAGCCGTTAGGGAACTGCAAGTTAAAACCAGAGTGAGATATCTCAAAATAGAGTTTAATTTTTAAAAAGGCTGGGTACGCAGGCACACACCTGTAATCCTAGTACTTTGCGAGGTTGAGGTGGGAGGATCACCTGAGCCTGGAAAGTCGAGGCTGCAGTGAGCCGTGATCCTGCCACTGCAGACCAGCCTGGGCAACGGGAGTGAGACTCTGTCTTAAAAAAAATTTTTTTAAAGGAAAAAATAGTATCATTAAATTTAGTAAGTGCAGGAAAAAAGGCTAAAGCAGAAAAAAACCACATGTGATCTCAATGCCTGTATATAACTTCCACTAACATTTTGTTGTATTTTATACATTTTTTTGCCCTGTGCATTTTTATATTATGTAGTTAACTGAATATGCAGTTGTGTCTTGCTTTTTTCAAAATACTCAATATCATGAGTATTTTTATCACTTATATTTTTATCACTTATAATTTATCCATGAATATAAATTTTAAATGGCTTATAATCTTTGTTGTGTGGATGTACAGTAATTTATTTAACCATTCCTTTCGTATGTTTAAAGTACTTCCATTTTGTTGCTATTATAAATAATGCTGTGAGAAACATTTTTGTATGTAAACCTCTGTCAGGAATTCTGATTCCTTCCTTACAATATACATTCTTAGATGTAGAATTACTGTGTCACAGAGTGGGCATCTTAGAGACCTTTGTTAACTATACATTGCCAAAATACTTTGCAGAAATATTGTTTCAATTTATACCCCTTTTATGTTATTGCGTTTCTCTTTTCTCTAGGAAAATAAATGTTCATGTTACTCACCTCCACTCAAGGTTTCCAAACACTTTTTCTTGGCTCTCCTCCTACAACTCTGTTCTCAGCTTTCTGACATTGTTTCTCTTTACTCCTTAAATATCTGGGTTTTCTTAGGTTCTGTGCTGTCCCTCTTCTCTGTATGTGTGTTCTTCTTTGAGCTAATCAGAACCAGCCGCTTGTCTTCAACTACAGTTTACATCATAATGACTCCTAAATCCCCTATCTCTTCTGAGGTTTGGGAACCAGTTCTAACACCATATTAGGTATCTTTACCTTGTGCCACATAGCCATCACAAATGTAACTCCCTTATCCAAAACTGAACTCATTATCCAACCATACCAACTTCTTCATCTCCACTGATGGCAGTATGACCCACCATTGGTAGAAGCCAGAAATCTGGGAGTTAGCCTAGATTTCTCCTTGAATTTTGTGTACCACTTGTCAATCACTACGTTTTAAGATCCTGCTTCCAAAATAACTCTCTAATTTGTTAACTCCCCTTTTCACTGCCTTAATTTAGGCCCTCATATTTTTTGTACTACTGTATTGGTGTCTCAACTGATATGCCCTTTTCTGACCTAGTTCCATCCCTCAGTTTCATCCTTCACGTTAAAACCAGTTTGTCTTTTTATTTTTTATTTTATTTTTGAGACAGGGTCTGACTCTGTTGCTCAGGCTGGAGTGCAGTGGTGCAATCTTGGCTCACTGCAGCCTCTGCCTTCTGGGCTCAATTCATCCTTCCACCTCAGCCTCCCAAGTAGCTGGGACTATAGGTGCATGCCACCATGCCCAGCTAATTTTTTGTAGATCTAGGGTTTCACCATGTTGCCCAGGCTAGTCTCAAACTCCTGGGCTCAAGTGATCCACCTGCATCGGCCTTCCAAAGTGCTGGGATAGGCTGGGCGCAGTGGGTCACACCTGTAATCCCAGCACTTTGGGAGACCGAGGTGGGTGGATCACTTGAGGTCAAGAGTTCGAGACCAGCCTGGCCAGCATGGGGAATCCTTGACTCCACTAAAAATACAAAAATTACCTGGGCGTGGTGGCGGGTGCCTGTAATTTCAGCTACTTAGGAGGCTGGGAGAATCACTTGAACCCAGGAGGCGGAGGTTACAGAGAGCCCAGATCACACCACTGCACTCCAAACAGCCTTGGTGACAAAGCGGGACTCCATCTCAAAAACAAAACAAAATACACAAAATGCTGGGATTACGGGCGTGAGCCACCATGCCCAGCCCAGTTTGTCATTTTAATGCATGCATTTCAGCATGTTTCTCACCTTCACTGTCTTTGGTCTGCTGTAAAATAAAGCCCATTCTCCGTAGCATGGCACTCATGAGCCTGGTCTTGATTTCCTTCCTCGAGGCTACTTTCCTGCTTTATCCCTGGCCATGCCTGATCTGGCTCCCGGTCATGCTGAGCTAGTTTCCTCAATATATTAGAATTGTTTTTCTGTCCTTTATACCTTTGCTCATGTTTTTACTCCCTGACATTTTTCTTCTTTCTTCTATCCAGTTGCCAGATTTCTTTCACATTCTAAGATTCAGGTAACATTATAACCTGCTATGGAAAGGAAGCCCTCTGTAGGAAGAGTTAAGGGCTTCCTCGTCTGTGTTCCCATTGTACCATGTACCTACTTCTTACTTCTTTTCACCACCTCCTACATTGGTGTACTTTTGTTGTTGTTGTTAAGCTGTCCCTATTATACTAGATTGTAATACTTGCTTTCTACCGCCTAGAGCAGGAACCGTGTACTCCAATTGTTTCCTGAGGGCTTGAGAATAGCATCCGGCATGTAGTAGGTGTTTAATAAATATTTCCTGAGTAGATGAAGGTATGAGTGAATGAATGAAGGGTTTCATGCTGAAAAATGAAAAAAGAGTTTAACTTTAAGAAAAAAGTCATAGATTTTGGAGTCATAGGAATTGAGTTTGAGTCCCACCATCATTTCTTAGTGTTCATATAATTTTAGGCAAGTTTTTTTCCTCCTCTGTGCTTTAGTTCGTTTGCAAAAGGGAGGTGGTAGTAGTAGTAGTAATAGTATTAATAGTAGTAGTAATAATAAAAGTGCTTTTAAAATAAATATTCTGCAAATTTTAGTTAATACTGTTACCAGTAATAAAGAGCATCTTCTATATGTAAGCTGCACATGCATAATGCGTTGTCCTGAATGAAGTAAGAGAATTACTTAAAACTTTGGGTAGATGTAGTCATCAATTACAAGATCAATTTACTTGGTTTTGCTATAATTTGGTTGCCATTGTTGACCTATTGCTTTGTTGTCCCATTGTCTCATCACTTGCTCAGATGCTGAAGATGGGTCGGGGTGAGTCAGTTTTAGAAAACAGCCTTCCCTGGGCTGGGCGCAGTGGCTCACATCTGTAATCCTAGCACTTTGGGAGGCTAAGGCAGGTGGATCACCTCAGATCAGGAGTTCAGGACCAGCCTGGCTAACGTGGTGAAACCCTGTCTCTACTAAAAAAAAATACAAAAATTAGCCGGGCGTGGTGGCGGGTGCCTGTAATCCCAGCTACTCGGGAGGCTGAGACAGGAGAATTGCTTGAACCTGGGAGGTGGAGGTGGCAGTGAGCCGAGATTGCGCCATTGCACTCCAGCCTGGGGAACAAGAGTGAAATTCCATCTCAAACAAACAAATTTAAAAAAAAGAGAGAAAGAAAAAAAAAAAGAAAACAGCCTTCCCTGAAAGTTGTTTGTAATGCTTATGGCCTAGGATGTGAAATTTACAGGATGATGAAACATGCAGATATTAATAGCGTTCCATATTATTTTTGAATGTGGTTTGACTTTTCTAACTATCAGCAGTGACAAACTTGTGTACTACCAGTCAACCCTGTTTTCCATGTTTTCTCTACAGAGATGTATGGTTAGAGAAGAGATGACTAATGTGTTTTCAAGAAATGCTACTATAACCTTTAAGTCTGATGGGTGGATTGAGCATTTAAAGCTGTTGCTTTTTCATTGCATCTGGATGACTGTATGTTCCTACCAAATGAATCACTTTATGAATATGCATGAGCTTATAAACACAACTTTTTAGAAAAAATTCTTGTATTCTGAAGCAAAATTACGTTGGTAGTATTTTCCAAGTTTTCCGTAAGAAGAAGCTTTCCATTAGCCCTAGAAATTCCTTGAACAATATGTTTTTTCCCCCTTACTTGTATTACATTTAATGACATCTCTGGCTTTATTTTCTCCATTCTTTTTTCCATGGAGTTTCTTAACTTCACTGTTTTTGCCTTGCCTTTTAGATGGGTGAAACAATGATGACTCATTTTAGATTGATGAAAGGGACAGCTTAGCAGCTGGAGAGCTAGTAGACACTAGAGCACTAAATTGCCAGCACCAGCCTTCTCTTCATTGTCCATGTAAGGCTTGTGGCAGAGGTGTGCCCATTCAGTCATTTATTAATATGTAATTTGTAAGTTAGCTGACTTCATCAAATCGTATTTACATTTGACCTGGAGGTTCAATCATGTTTTGCTTTGGGACATTTTTAATTGTTAAAAATCATAATTGGGTTCTGATCAATATATATATGCTGAAGTTCTTATTTAGCCACATCGTGGGCTTTTTTTTTTTCTTTAGCACATCAACAGCACACAGCAGCTCAGAACGGTCAAATTTGTTTCATTAGTGCCTTAACAACCATTCATGATGTATCACATTATAGAATGCAAGTATTGTGACGTGCTACTTAGCAATGGGGATACATTCTGAGAAATGCATCATTAGGTGATTGTCTCCTTGTGGGAACATCATAGAGTGTACTTACACAAACCTAGATGGTGTAGCCTACTACCCACCTAGGCTATATGGTATGGCCTGTTGCTCCTAGGCTACAAACTTGTACAGCATTTTCCTAACTGAATACTGTAGGCAGTAGTAACACAACGGTAAAGTATTTGTGTATCTAAACACAGCTAAACAGGAAAGGTACAGTATAAATATGGCATTATCATCTTACAGGACCTCTGTTGGTATATGGTACATGACTGTATATCCCTTATCTACATTTCCCCCTTTTGGCTTGGATAGACCATCAATTCCTCAGGTTTACATTTATTTTATGTAATCTTAAAGATTTTGTTTTATGTATGGCACCATTTTTTTTTTCAATACAAATGGTTAGTATA
Organism: Papio anubis; assembly: GCF_008728515.1. Taxonomy (NCBI): domain Eukaryota; kingdom Metazoa; phylum Chordata; class Mammalia; order Primates; family Cercopithecidae; genus Papio; species Papio anubis. Next base: position 17,534,089 of record NC_044987.1, read on the forward strand.
AAACCCAAATTTGAGAAGTTGGTAACAATGGCTTAGTATTGAACACAAGTGTTATGTAAAGTTGTGGGAAAAAACCTTAGCGAGGTAGTCAGGGGATTTGAGTTCCAGATCTGACTGTGCACTTGACTCACCATGTCTTCTTGGTTAATAATCACCTAACAATAAAAATAATAACCTTAATTTACATAATGCTCTGCAGTCTGCAAAGCACTTTTAAAGAAAGTATAGGCTGGGTGTGGTGGCTCACATCTGTAATCCCAGCACTTTGGGAGGCTGAGGCAGGTGGATCACTTGAGTGACTGAGTTCAAGACCAGCCTGGACAACGTGGTGAAACCCTGTTTCTACCAAAAACATAAAAAAGTAGCTGGGCGTGATGAAACATGCCTGTGGTCCCAGCTACTCCAGAGGCTGAGGTGGGAGGATCGTTTGAGCCTGGGAGGCAGAAGTTGCAGTGAGCTGAGATTGTGCCATTGCACTCCAGCCTGGGTGACAGAACCAGATCTTGTCTCAAAAAAAAAATTATATTGGGCATAGATATGATTATTCACATTTTATGATGAGGAAACTAAAATTCAAAGAATTTAAGAGATTTACTCAAGGTCACATACCTGGTAAGGGCTAGAACTAGGATTGATTTTTATCACTTCCCTTTCAATCATACCATGCTACCTCTCATTTTACTTTTATGGGCATCCATTGTGAAATAAGGGGGTTGGACTGGATCAGTGATTTTTTCAAGCTACATTTACACAGAGTCTTAGGATTCTTTTGAGTGGCCTCCAGGTTTGCTTGTGGAATGAAGATTGAAATATAGGGAAAGCTGCTTAGCTTTGCACCAGAGTATACACACTGAGTGAGGTAGTAGTTGCTCATTGACAGTTGAGCAACTACTACATGTTATTATTGATGGATGATTTTGTGGACAAAAAGAAAGTGGAAAGGCATCTGATACAAACTTTTGAGATTTTGTTTTTGTTTTTGTTTTTTAAAGAATGGGGTAGAATTCCATAGCTACTTAAAGCTTGCAAACTACTGCATTAGATGATTTTTTTTTTTTTTTTTTTAAGGCAGGGTCTCACTCTGTCACTCAAGCTAGAGTGTAGTGGCGCTGATCTCAGCTCTCTGCAACCTCCACTTCCTGGGTTCAAGTGATCCTCCCACCTCAGCCTCCCAAGTAACTGGGACTGCAGGCACATGCCACCACCCCTGGGTAATTTTTGTGTGTTTTGGTAGAGTTGGGGTTCCGCCATGTTGCCCAGGCTGGTCTTGAACTCCTGAGCTCAAGTAAACAACCAGCCTTGGCCTCCTGAAGTGCTGGGATTACAGGTGTGAGCCACCATGCCCAGCCAGATGATTTTTAAGGCATGTTTCAGCTTATGAGTTTGTAAAATATTGCAACCTTAACTTCGGTGGTGTTACCTGATGGGCCCCTGATGACTTTACAGACGTTGCAGGCTTACATCAGTTTAGAGTTAAGGGGCATTATTGAAGCCCTGTTTATCTTCCAAGATAGTCTTTATTCTTCATTGCTAAGGTGGCTATTTTTAGTAATCTTTAGGGAAATCTTTAGTATAATCTTTAGGGGAAAGAGGCACAATGGCAGAAATGAGCATGTGTTATTAGTATATTTATTTATATTTATATTTATGCAGCCAATATTGGTAATGCTTTTTTTTTTGTAAAGACTGTGTAGGAGTGAAAGGGGAGTTTTCCTTTCCCCCTTTGAAGGTCAGCTGAAAATCAACTGAAAAAAGGCAGATTAATAGGAGAAAAGGCATAAACATTTTTATTAACATGTATGGGGGAAAATCACAGAGCGATTGCTCACAACCCAGTGAGGTACAGATGCGTATGTACTCATCTTTTTAGAGGAAGGGAGATGGGGAGGTATGGATGATTTTACGGGGCTGGTAAATGATTTTTAAGGTTATTCCGTGGGCTTGGAGAATATACAATCGTCTAGGACAAAGTTTTTTGGGCCTGCAGAGCAGATAGTGGTTTGTGACAAAAGTATGTCCAGGCCCAGGTGTAGTGGCTCATGCCTGTAATCCCAGCACTTTGGGAGGCTACAGCAGGTGGATCACTTGAGGCCAGGAGTTCGAGACCAGCCTGGCCAACATAGCAAAACCCCGTCTCTACTAAAAATACAAAAAATTAGCTGGGCCATGGTGGCACACATCTGTAATCCCAGCTGCTTGAGAGGCTGAAGTGGGAGAATCACTTGAACCCTAGAAGCGGAGGTTGCAGTGAGGTGGCTTTGCGCTACTGCACTCCAGCCTGGGTGACACAGAGAGACTTTGTCTCAAAAACAAGATAAAGTTACTCCCAAGCACTGGCATAGTGCAGTGTGCTATATATGTGAATATTAGCTGGGCATAGTGGCGCATGCCTATAGTCCCATCTGCTTGGGAGGTTGAGACTAGAGGATCTCTTGAGCCCAGTAGGTCAAGGGTGCAGTGAGGTGTGACTGTGATTCAAGCTTGAGCGACAGAGTGAGTCCCTGTCTAAAAAAAAAAAAAAAATCTGTCAAGTGTGTTGACATACTTCAGTCTCTCTTCCTGCAATATTAGTTCAGTTAATGAAAACTCAGGGAAGGGACAGAGATAACTGTTTTCTTCTTTGGCAGGTCCAGATTTAGGTAGATAAGGGAACTTCAGAGAACAGCTTCAGCCTGCGCTTTGGGGGTGGTGAGGGGATGGTCAGAGAGGCCTTGAGGCTTCTACGGTTCAGCATGTCAAAGTGCTGTATTTTGAGGTATCGGTTTCTGAGCCTCAACAACTGCTAGTAAGAATGATTGACTGTGGAGTTACATTGGAGTTATCTTCAAAAGTGAAAATGTTAATCGTTTAGCCCACACTAGTTATCTTGGTTGTCGTTTGTGTTTTCTACAGTCTGCCAATGGTTAAACCTGGCATTTCTATCAAGAAGAAACTCTTTTTGCTTCCAGAGGAAAGATATTTTTATGATATTAACCCTTGAAATAGATCTAGTTATTATGTATTCACTTTGTGTTTGTTTCTGAACAAAATAAACCTGTGTGGTAAGATGAAAGTGGGTTTTTCACTTACGATATTAGTTACTTACATTTTTACCTTTTTTTTTTTTTTTTAACTTTTTCACATTTCCTCCCTTGCCCTCCACAATCTGATAAGCATCTCATTGATGACTGTGTTAGTCTATAGACTAATTTAGGCCGTGTGGTTGTAAATGAGATTTCAATTCATTTCTTCTTCTCTTAACCCGTCTCAGAGGAGATATCACAGGGTGACTTTCAGTGTTGCCTTTTGACACAAGGACGGTTTGTTTTTGCTTTGACTGGTGGACGGGGCTGCTCTGGTTGATGAATGTAGTTTTATATGCTCATAGGCAGATGAAAGTATTCATTCCGCCCTGAGACCCTCTCCTGTCTGCTTAGCGGGGTTATGAAAGCCCCATGGGTATTTGATTTTTCAAGAATTAATCAGTACACAGAAGTTGAAATGTAGACCAAAGGAAAGAGTATGTTTTTTTCAGCTGGACTCTTTTTCTTTTTTTTTTCTTTTTTTAATTGTATGGGGTTTACCCTTTGTGTTTCCCAACTTAGGAGTTTGGCTATTAAATAATTATCTTTGACTCTTACACTTTGTAGGTAAAATTTACACACCAGGAAATCCATAGATATTAAATATACAGTTTAATGAGATTTGATGAATTATTATAACCACCACCTTAATCAATAGAGAAAATCTCTATATCACAGATAGTTCCCTTGTGCCTCTTTCCAGTCAATCTCTGGACACATTTACTTGTCTGATAAAAAGATTTTGACATACCCAACTACAAGATGATCAGACCTTTGTTTCTATAGCAGTGGGTGGAATAAAATAAAGTCGGATTTACTTAAAACTAATATTTTCTTTGTAGGCAGGCCTGTTGTTACAGGTAGAAGGTGCTCAAAAGCTGGTTTCTTAACTAATTTATGGATTATTTTTATTTGTTATTTGTTATTTTGTTATTTTTAGTTTTTTTTGGTTTTGTTTTTGTAGAGACGAGTCTCACTATGTTATCCAGGGTGGTCTCAAACATGTGGGCCGAAATAATCTTCCTGCCTCGGCCTCCCAAAGTGTTGGGTGTAAGCCACTGTGCCCAGATTTATTTCATTTCGTTTCGTTTCATTTCATTTCATTTCATTTCATTTTACTTTTTTAGAGGTGGTGCCTTGCTACGTTGCCCAGACAGGACTCGAATTCCTAGGGGATTCTCCTGCTTCAGCCTCCTGAGTAGCTGGGACTATAGGTGCACACCATGGTGCCTAGCTTAATTAATGGAGTTTTTGATAATGGTTGACAAAGATAGTAGTAAGCAAAGTAGCCCTTATATAGACTTTACATCTTAAAACATAATCCCCTATGTGTGAAATTGAGAACAGCTTTCTAGAATAATAAGCAGAGATCTATATGCTAACTAAAAGGCAGAGAGAATATTGGCTCAGCCAGGCCCTCACTTTTTTGTACCTCCCTATCTGTAGAACATCATTTACCTCATCAGCGTGCTAATGGACATTGGTTAATGTTTGGAAAATTCTGTGGAAAGAGTGGAGTTCTGACAATGTGCTCTGACCAAAGCAGGTTAGCAAATTTGTACTAAGTGGTTGACCTTTGATAAGCACCACTCCTTCCCTGCCTGACTTGTGATTCCATTTTTCTTTTGTGCAAATAGTTCTGAAGGTTTAATGTTTATTTTTTTACTATGATGCAGTAGACTTTCCTCTCTTGTGTAAAAACTGCCTGAATGACTGTGGATGACTCCTAGAATATAGGAATAACAAAATCGATTTCTCCTGTACTCTCAACACAAAATACGTCTGTGACCAAATGTGTGAGAGTATGTCGCCACACACCAAGCAGTCAGCCAGTTCTGCAGCAGCTGCCAGCTGGTGTCCTCTAATGCAGTTCAGTTCAGTTCAGTTCTGACTCTGTCTACCTGGAGATAGCATCAGATCTCACAGATTGAGGGCTCAGCCCCACAAGTCTGTCCCCAATCTTCAGTGCCAGTCACAGGCTCCAGGTGGTTTTACCTATGCTTCTGACCTGCTGGCTATAAACTGGTTTCCCAAGATCCCCTTCTTGGGTTCCATGAAGTTGTTAGAGTGGCTCATAGAACTCAGGAAACACACTGACCGATTCATTATAAAGGATATTTTAAAGGACACAAGTGAACAGCCAGATGAAGAGATACCCAGGGCAAAGCCTGGAAGAGTACTGAGCGCAGGAGAACTGGGGTGCCTCACCCTCCCCACAAGTGGATGTGTTCCTCTTCACTTTCCTGCATGCCCCCTTTTGGGTTTTTATGGAGGCTTCCTTAGGTAAGCATGATTGATTAAGTCATTGACCATTGGTGATCAGCACAACCTTCAGCCCCTCTCCTTTCCCTGGAGGTTGAGGGTGGGGTTTTGAGTTCTAACTGTATGAGCACAGCATTGATTCCCCTGGCAATTGGCCACCAGTCCTGTGGTTATCTAGGGACTTTCCAGAAGTCATCTCATTAACATAAGCTCAGGTGGTTCAAAGGGGCTTGTTATAAATAACAAAAGACTGCCTTTTGCTTTTATCTCTCTGGAGCTGTTCAGGAACCAGTGGCAAGAGGGCGAATATAGTATTTTAACCAAAGTCACTTAGGAAATTACAAAGGTTATATAGGAGCTTTGAGCCAGGAACCGTGGAGAGATATACACATACACACACACACACACACACAGACACACACAAACACACACACACACACACATCACAGTGACCCATGATGCTGTTCTCAAAGGCCTGTGTCCTGTGAGAAATGGCTGAGTTGGCTGTTACACTTACTTTTTCTGAGCAAATGAATTTGTAGTTTCATCTGGCTCATTCGTCAGACCCCTGGTTTGGAAGGTTGTATGTTTTTGTTTAGCTAGTAGCAATTGGTGTGGTTGAGGTGGGGCTTTTCTTTGGGGAAGGTACAACTTTGAACTGCTATTATCTTTCAAGTACAAATAGTGTAGTTCCTTATGGCTCAATAGTATCAATAAACTATTGTTTTATTTCCTTTCCTTTTTTTTTTTTTTAAACGGAGTCTCTCTCTGTTGCCCAGTCTGAAGTACTGTGGTGTATCTAAACTCACTGAAACCTCCGCCTCCTGGATTCATGGTGAAATCCTGTCTGTACTAAAAAATACAAAAATTAGCCGGGTGTGGTGGCACGCACCTGTAGCCCCAGCTACTCAGGAGGCTGAGGCAGAATTGCTTGAACCTGGGAGGCAGAGGTTGCAGTGAGCCAAGATCGCGCCACTGCATCCCAGCCTGGGCAACAGAGCGAGACTCTGTCTCAAAAAAAAAAAAAAAAAAAAAAAAGAAGGCGTTGACTGCCAAGTTTAAATATTGGCAGGAGAGGAAGAGATTTCAGTTTTTATGGAGCTTTGTTAATGAGCCTTGACTGTTTATTGCAAGAGTTTTACTTTTAAAATTTACTTAGTAATTATTTACTGATAAAACAACTACTTACTGTAACCAGTAGGTCAGTTCTACTCTTGAGGCTTCACATTTCTTCATTTGTAAAATTAGTACTTGTATTGCTATCCATTCCGTTTCTGAAATTCTGTGATATATACATTTCCTTTAAAATGTTACAATTAAAAAAAAAGTTGCAATAAAGGCCGGGTGCGGTGGCTAACCCTGTAATCCTAGCACTTTGGGAGGCCAAGGCGAGTGGATTGCCTGAGCTCAGGAGTTCGAGACCAGCCTGGGCAACACGATGAAACCTCGTCTCCACTAAAATATGAAAAATTAGCCGGGTGTGGCGGTGTACACCTGTAGTCCCAGCTACTTGGGAGGCTGAGGCAGGAGAATTGCTAGAACCTGGGAGGCGGAGGTTGCAGTGAGCCGAGATCGTACCACTGCTCTCCAGCCTGGGCCATGGAGTGAGACTCTGTCTCTAAGGGGGAAAAAAAAAGTTACAATAAAGGCCAGGTGCAGTGGCTCACCCTGTAATCCTAGCACTTTGGGAGGCTAAGACGGGTGGATCACCTGAGGTCAGGAGTTCAAGACCAGCCTGGCCAGCATGGTGAAACCCCTTAACTACTAAAAATGCAAAAATTAGCCGGGCATGGTGGCGGGTGCCTGTAATCCCAGCTACTCGGGAGGCTGAGGCATGAGAATCAATTGAACCCAGGAGGTAGAGGTTTCAGTGAGTTGAGATGCACTACCGTACTCCAGACTGGGTGACAGAGTGAAACTATTTCAAAAAAATCGAATAAAATAGATAAAATGTTACAATAATTCAGTCGTGTTTAGAGCTGCCATTTTCTGAGTGTTCTGGCCATAGCATTTCTTCTTCTTGCCTTCTTCCTAGCAACATTTGCCCACTTGCTGTGGACTGCTGTTAATTAGGCAGATTCGGAGCTCTCTCCTTCCTGTTGCATTTGTGTTGCACCTGAAGCATCTCATGAAGATGATTTAGATTAGTTCCTGCTATCAAAGATAATCCAATTTAGGATGAAGTCAACAGTAGTTTAAGGGTGGAGTTCTCTTTTGGAACTGTCATTTGGTCAGAATTAGTGAATACTGTTGTAGAGCCGACCCCTGGACAACACAGGTTTGAGCTGCATTTTTTCTTTTTTAAAAAATTCATTTATATGTGGATTTTTTTTTTCATCCCAATGCTGATCAAAAACATGGTATCTGCAGGATGTGAAAGCTGCCTGTACAGAGGGCCAATTTTTTTATATGCAGGTTCCACAGGGTGGACTGCAGGACTTGAGTGTGTGTGTAATTTGGTATACTCGGGGTCCTTCCTGGAACCAGTCCCCCAGTATACCGAGGGACAGCCGCGTTGAGATAGCAGCTGTGGGTTTCCCCTCAAGCTGTTAGTCAATTTTCACATTAACTGGGGTTTCACCTGTTCTCATATTACCCCCGACGATTTTATGCCAACTTAGGGACATTGTGTTTTCCAAATCCTAATGAAGTGTTCATATTTTCATATTCTAGGGTATTTTCTCTCATGCTCAATTTATTTATATCTAAAATCATGTCATGTAATAGTATATTAATAATACTGTACATTTGGTGCTTTGCCATTCATAAAGTGTTTTTACAAATATTGTTTAATTTGAACCTCATGATAAGCTATCTAGACAGGTATTTTCTCAGACAGATGAGGACACTGAGATATTTATAGAGATTAATTTGTTCAATTCCAAGTAGCTAATTGAAATCCACACGACCTTTTTCATTTATAGGATTTGTAGATCCTACCTCCTTTAGGTGCAAAGGAGCTGTATAACCAGATTTTTTTCTACTAGAATGGTGACATAATCAGGAGTAAATGACTTTTACTTCATGTGTAACTTCTTCATACTCACAGGTACTTTGATTCTTTCAAGGTGTATTACACCAATTCAATAGTATCTTGCCTTAAAAAAACTTATGTTTTATTGAATGTTTACTAGGTACTAGGCCTGCGCTTAGCACTTTCAAAAACCTTTTTATTTTGAAAGAAAATAGATATAATGAAAAGTGTATAATAAAATAAATACATGCTTAATGAGCTGTTATAAATACTCCTATATACAACACACAGATCAAGAAATAGAACATTCTTAGCATGCCTAGGAGCCAGCTTTTTGTGTGCTGTGTCTAATCAGCACGCTAACTTTTTGATACTCACTTCTTTTCTTTTTCTTCTTCCTGTTTCTTCTTTTTGTTTTTTTTAGAGACATAATCTTGCTCTGTCACCCTGGAGTGCAGTGGCACGATTACAGCTCACTGCAGCCTTGACCTCCTGGCCTGAAGTGATTCTCCCACCTCAGCCTTCCAAGTAGCTGGGACTATAGGCACATGCCACTGCACTCGGCTAATTCTTTGCTTTTCTTTATTGATTTACTTCCTAAACAAGCATCTTTAAACAATATAGTTTGCCTAGTTTTTAGCGTTATATAATTGGAGTTACACAATATGTATTCTGTTGTATCAGCTTCTTACATCCTATTTTATATTTTTCTCTATTACGTATAGCAGTAGTTTGTTCTTTTTCATTGCTGTATAGTATTCCATGACATGAATATGCCACTATTTCTTCATTCTATTGTTGGTGGACATTTGTGGGGTGTTTTCCTGTTTAGGGGTACTATGAATTTGCAGCTGAGAACATTTGCTCACCCTCCCAGCTTTATTGAGGTGCAGTTAACAAAATTTGTGTATATTCAAGGTATATGCCATGGTATCTTGATAGATATATACATTATGCAGTGATTACCATAACCTAACTAATTCATATAAAGAACATTCTTTTTATTTTATTTTTTAAATTAAAACAATTTTTTTGGAGACAGGGTCTTGCTGTTTTGCTCAGGCTGGTCTTGAACTCCTGGTGTCAAATTATCCTGCTGCCTCAGCCTCCCAATTAGCTGGGATTATAGTCATGAACCACTGTGCTTAACTCAAGAACATTCTTATATGTGTATTCTGGTACATTTCAGCACATACTTCTGTTGGGGATATACCCAAAGATAGAACTATTACTAGGTCATGGGATTTCTTTCTTTTTTCTTTTTCTTTTTTTTTTTTTGAGACAGAGTCTCTCTCTGTCGCCCAGACAAGAGTGCAGTGGCATGATCTCAGCTCACTGCAAGGTCAGCCTCCTGGGTTCAAACAATTCTCCTGCCTTAGCCTCCCGAGTAGCTGGGATTACAGGCATATACCATCACACTAGGCTAATTTTTGTATTTTTTGTAAAGACAGTGTTTCGTTATGTTGGCCAGGCTTGTCTTGAACTCCTGGCCTCAAGTGGTCTATCTGCCTTGGCCTCCCAAAGTGTTGGGATTACAGGTGTGAGCCATGATGCCTAGCCAGTATTTCTTTATCTTCAATTTATTAGCTACTGCCCAACTTTTTTCTTTTTTTAAAGCCAATCAAATTTAGCAGTGAGGGGTTGTATACCAACTTTAGTGACACTAATGTTAATAAGTTCTGATAACCCACTACCATAGGACCAGCCTGTGAAACTTTTTTTCTAAAGTGGTTGTAGGCTGTGCACGGTGGCTCACTCTTGTAATCCCAGCACTTTGGGAGGCCGAGGTGGGTGGATCACCTGAGATCGGAAGTTCGAGACCAGCCTGGCCAACATAGTGAAACCCCGTTTCTACTAAAAGTACAAAATCAGCTGGGCATGGTGGCACATGCTTGTAATTAGCTTGGGAGTCTGAGGCAGGAAAATCACTTGAACCCGGGAGGCGGAGGTTGCAGTGAGCTGAGATTGTGCCATTGCACTCTAGCCTGGGCAATAAGAGTGAAACAACGTCTCAAAAAAAAAAAAAAAAAAATTAGTTGGACATGGGGTTGTATGCCTGTAATCCCAGCTACTCCAGAGGCTGAGGCAGGAGAATTGCTTGAACCTGGGAAGTGGAGATTGCAGTGAGCCAAGATCGTGCCACTGCACTCCAGCCTGGGTGACAGAATGATACTCTCTCTCCAAAAACAAAAACTAAAACTAAAACTAAAACTGAAAATAAATGAATAAAGTGGTTGTAGCAGTTTATATTCTCACCAGCAGTAGAGTTCCCATTGCTTCAGATCTTCTCTAACACTTGCTATTGTCAGCTTCTAAATTTAACATTTTAAAATTTAAATCATTAAATTAAAAATTCCCAATGTAATAGGAATTGTGCTTTTAGTTTGCATTTCTCTGGTTAGTAATAGGAGCACCTTTTCATGAGTTTATTGGCTGTTTGTGATATTTAAGTCTTTTGCACATTTTTCTTTTGGGTTGTTTGTCTTTTATTGACTTGTGGTAGTTCTTAAATTGTTTTTTTTTTAATTAAAAACTTTTGTGTATTTTGGAGGCACGGTCTTGCTCTTTTGTCTAGGCTGGAGTGCAGTGGCGTGATCACAGCTTGCTACAGCCTCAACTTCCTGGGCTCAAGCGATCCTCCTGCCTCAGCCTCCTGAGTAGCTGGGACTAAAGGTGCACACCATCATGTTCGGCTACTTTTCATATTTTTAATAGAAACAGGGTGTTGCCATGTTGCCCAGGCTGATCTCAAACTCCTGGGCTCAAGCTATTCACCTGCCTCGGCCTCCTAAAGTGAGGGATTCCATGTGTGAGCTACCCACTTAAAAATTGTTTTAATTAAAAAAAAAAAATGAAAAGAATGTTCTTTATGTTAATTAGTTATGTTATGGTAATCATTGCATAATGTATACATCTATCAAAACATCATGGTGTATGCTTTGAATATATACACATTTTATTTGTTAATAAATTGTTGAGGAACTATCCAGCCAGTAGTTTCCTCTATATTTTGGAGATGAGCCCTTTTTTTTTTATTATTGTACTTGTTACAGATATCTTTTTCCCCCTCTATAGCTTGTCTTTTCACTGTTAGTTGTGTCTTTTGAAAAATAAATTCTTAATTTTAATGTCATAATGAAATTTAATCTTTTTTTCTGTATGATTAGTACTTTCTGTGTGTTATGACATAAAGTCGTAAAGATAATCGCTAATAATATCTTCTAAAAGTTTTATTGCTTTGCGTTTCACATTTAGATTTCCTAAGGGCTAAAATTATTGGATAACTAGGTATTAGTTGATTATATATAATTAGTGAATAAATATTTATTGTGACTTCAGCTATGTAGAAGAGTCAGTGGTAGATACAAAGAGTACACATGTAAGACTTGGTTCCTGCCCTAAAATAATCAACATTCTATTTGTGTAAGTGAGGCCGTTGGCATCAGCATGATGTAACAGAAAGAACACTGGGCTGGGCCTGGTGGCTGATGCCTGTAATCCCAGCATTTTGGGAGGCTGAGGTGGGAGGATCACTTGAGCCCAGGAGGTTGAGGCTGCAGTGAGCCGTGAGTACAACATTGCACTCTAGACCGTGTGACAGAGCAAGGCCATCCTGTCTCAAAAAAAAAAAAAAGAAAAAGAAAAAGAAAAAAAAAATACACACACACACCCCCCCCCTGAGAATCTAGAGACTTATATCCATGTCTCTTTTGGGGACCTGGCTGTGACACTACCTTTGTGATTTTAGAAATCTCCTTTCCTTCTCTGCGTCTCAGTTTTATCAGTAAAATAAAGGATTGGCTTAAGTATGTAGTTCCTGATTTTGGTTCCTCAAATTGATAAAGGGCCTGAGTAGATAGCCCTGGAAGCTTTTTTTTTTTTTAAAGCTGAGAGTAACTCTACATTTTTAGCATGATGAGGCCACGCAGGTTAACCAAAAAATAAAATATCTTTGCTTTTAACTGGAGTCGTGTGTCCTTTCTGTGTGAGAACTGAGTTTAACAGCTTTGATTTACAGTAAAAGTTTCAATTTAGTTTTTAAAAAATATATACTTTGTTTATTGATAATCGTAGTTTAGTATACAAAGTTTTTAATGTTTTTTTGAGATGGAGTTTTGCTCTTGACTCCCAGGCTAGAGTGCAGTGGCGCAGTCTTGGCTCACTGCAACCTCTGCCTCCCGGGTTCAAGCAATTCTTGTGCCTCAGCCTGTCTGGGATTATAGGCATGTGGCACCATGCCCTGGTAATTTTTTGTACTTTTAGTGGAGACGAGGTTTCACCATGTTGGCCAGGCTGGTCTTGAACCCCTGACCTCAGGTGATTCACCCGCCTAGGCCTCCCAAAGTGGTGGAATTACAGGCGTGAGCCACTGTGCCTGACCTTATACAGAGTTTTAAATAACATGGCCTTCTGACTTTAACACAGAAACCAATGAGTGGTAGGAGTAGGAGGAAGGTATTAAATAACAGAAACTATCCTTGGTGATTAAAAAGTTGGGTACCTACTATTCTAATAACTTTTAAGGGCTCTTCTGTAGGTTACTGCAAAAGTAATTGTGGTTTTTGCCGTTAAAAGTAATGGCAAAAAAAAAAAAAAAAAACCCTAAGAATTTCAATATATTATGAGTCAGTGAAAAGATAATATTTGTTGCTTTGTTTCCCTAAGTGCTCAATTGAGAGATCTGGACAATTACTATTATAGAAATTGTGAGGATGGACAGAGAACCTTTTGTTGACTGAGGTAGTCAAAGAAGGAAGGCTACCAGGATGAACTAGGATTGAGTTGTGAGAAGGATTGTTTCTATGCATGAAGAAAAATGGGAAAGAGGGAATTGTGGACAGAGCGGTGTAAGCAAGGCTATGGAAATAGCAAAGTACAGGTCAATTTTAGGGACAGAAGATGAATCAGTTTAACATTAGAAGATGATGAAAAAGTAGTCTGAGGTTAAAGTATGAAAGGCTTTCTTCAAACATAAGGTCAAATACAGCTTTGGAAAAGTTAACAGTTACAAGTATGATGGTGTAATGAAGAATCTAGTTCATCTGTAATCCAAGCAGAGGCTATTGGCTTTAGGATGTCCTCTATGCTCCAATATAATGGTGCTGCCTAGCACCATTGAAAACATTAAAAAACTTTTCTAAAAAGTATTTGAGGACTGGGCATGGTGGCTCATGCCTATAATCCCAACACTTTGGAAGACTGAGATGAGAGAATTGCTTGAGTCCAGGAATTCGAGACCAACCTGCAACATAGGGAGACCCTGCCTCTACAAAGAAATAAAAATAGTTAGCCAGGTCAGGGGGTACATGCCTGTAGTTCCAGCTACTTGGGAGGCTGAGAGGATCACTTGAGCTTGGGAGACTGAGGCTTCCGTGAGCTGTGATGGTGCCATTGCACTCCAGTCTGAGTGACAGAGTGAGATCCTGTTTCTGAAAATAAAAAGTATTTGGGGGATAACCATATTGGGCTTGTATTGACAGCCAGACTGCCAAGCAGGAAACCTTATTCATTTATTTTTTAAGAGTTGGAGCGTCTTTCTTGTAATTGACTAGGCTGGAGTGCCAGAGTCATTGGGACTACAGGTACTGCCACCATGCCTAATTAAAAAAAATTAAAAGATGGGGTCTTACTGTGTTGTCCAGGCTGGTCTTGAACTCCTGGCCTCAAGCAGTCCTCCTGCCTCACCTCCCCAAGTTGCTGGGATTATAGGCATGAGTCACCATGTCTGGCCAGAAACCTTATTTTGTGGTAGTTGTTCAGCTATACCTTGCAGAATTTTTTATGTGAATGAATCCTAAGTAAATCCCAAACAGCTTCTCTCGGTACTAACACATGGCTGATAAATGGTACTGAATTCTTTGTAAATCTCACCAATCTCAACAGAATTTCTGGTTCGGGGTAAAAAAAAAAAAATCTGTTTAATTTCTGTAGAAAATAACCACTCAGGAATCCACTCTCCATTATATGTAACAATGGACAGAAATTTTACTCTTGTTGGTACATAACAATGACTCATCCCAAACCATCTCTTGGAATTAAGAATGTAATCATAATACACTGATACTCATATGTACATGCTCAGACAGTCCCTTTCTGCCTTTCTTTTTATTACCCCTTCTCATTCCATTGTGGTTTAGCTTGACTAATCTATTTGCAGCACATCAGCATCCTTAATGCGAAAGTTTGCAGCTTCTATTTACAGGGAGAAAAAAAAAGTGTGGAGATTGCAGATTTCATCCTTTTTTTTTTTTTTTTTTTAATTTTAAAACTTTTAATTTCCTTTTTTTTTCTTTTTGAGACAGAGTCTCGCTCTGTCGCCCAGGCTGGAGTGCAGTGGTGCGATCTTGGCTCACTGCAAGCTCTGCCTCCCGGGTTCATGCCATTCTCCTGCCTCAGCCTCCCACGTAGCTGGGACTATAGGCGCCCGCCACCATGCCCAGCTAATTTTTTTGTGTTTTTAGTAGAGACGGGGTTTCACCGCGTTAGCCAGGATGGTCTCCATCTCCTGACCTCGTGATCCGCCTGCCTCAGCCTCCCAAAGTGCTGGGATTACAGGTGTGAGCCACCGCGCCTGGCCTGTAATTTCCTTTTTTTCGGGAGGAGGGTAGTTATTTTTGTTTTTGTTTGAGACAGGGTCTCACTCTGTCCCCCAGGCTGGAGTGCAGTGCCACAATCTTGACTCACTGCACCCTTTGCCTCCCAGGCTCAAGTGATCCTCCCACCTCAGCCTCTTGAGTAGCTGGGGCTACAGGTGCACGCCACCACACCCAGTTGATCTTTGTAGTTTTTGGAGAGACGGGGTCTGTCCATGTTGGACAGGCTGGTCTCGAACTTCAGAGCTCTAGTGATCCACCCACCTCGGCCTTCCAAAGTGCTGGGATTACAGGTGTGAGCCACTGGGCCTGGCCTAGATTTTATCTCTGACATTTCTCAATCTAAACCATATATATGTACATATATACGTATATTATTTACATATATTTTTTCTTTAAACATTAATTATTTTTTGATGGACTGAGTCACTTTAATTAAGACTCAGTCATTTTAATGAAGTGAAGTTATTTACTTTGACCTTCCTCCCCAGGAAATAGCACTTAAAGGAAAAATTAAGGAGGACCAAGGTCGTGGTGGCAGGGACTGGGAGCATGTGGCCATACAGCCCGATAAGCCAGCAGAGAAGAGTCCTACAGTAAACTGACCCAACCCTGGTGATGGAGGTGGTTTAGGCACAGAAAAAAGGAAAGTCAGATTTGAGTACCCTCAGCAGGCCTTGTACTGGTCACCCTCAATACCCATGAGAACACAGCATCCTAGTTCTCCCTGGCTTGTTGGTGCTTTCTGCATGGGGGATACCTGTCATAGCTTTTTCTCCAGGACTTGGGAAGTTACACTTTTCTGCCCACCCCACCCATCGTTTTGCAAAGAAGAATCTCTGAAACCTTCAGTACTCATGCTGAAAGTGCTATAGGTATTTGGAATGGGGGAGTGGGAAAGAGTAAATTCTGAATGTGATGTAGCCTCAATTTGCTGCCCTTTCTTTCCTTCCCTCTCTCGTCTTCGTGAGGGCGGGCCCATTGTGAATAAGGACGAGGGGAGGCCTGTCTGGGAGAGGCTTTCTGGGTACTGGGCTTCCCAGGAAGAAGCCAGTTCCCACCATGCCCTGGATGATGTGACCCTTTTCTCCATGTGGCCTGAATCCGCTTCTTTGGGGGTGAACTGATAACAGATGTTGTCATTAGTCTTATTTTTTAAATTTTAGATTTTTTTTCCCAGATGGATCTTCAAAATGTAGGCTTTGGAAGTTGATACGGTTTTGTGGGATTGGTAAATGTTGATCTAGAAGTTGGGCAATAAACAAGAATAGTACTTTATCAGCATTAAAACAAAGCATCTGAAAGAAGTGTTTTTTTTTTTTTTTTTTTTTTTGAGACAGAGTCTCGCGCTGTGTCACCCAGGCTGGAGTGCAGTGGCGCGATCTCGGCTCACTGCAAGCTCCGCCTCCCAGGTTCAGGCCATTCTCCTGCCTCAGCCTCCGAGTAGCTGGGACTACAGGCGCCCGCCACCACGCCCGGCTAGTTTTTTGTATTTTTAGTAGAGACGGGGTTTCACCATGTTAGCCAGGATGGTCTCGATCTCCTGACCTCGTGATCCGCCCGCCTCGGCCTCCCAAAGTGCTGGGATTACAGGCTTGAGCCACCGCGCCCGGCTGAAAGAAGTGTTTTTGAGGAGTAGTTGAATATTTAGTTGGGTAAAAATTTAGACTCAGAAAATTTTCAGGAAGATGATAAAGAGTGAATCATTAAGTGGGGAATTTCTAAAGGTTTTATATTGATACATTAGTTAGAGAATGCTATAATAATAATAAGTGCACTTTGATTGGTGGCCTATAAAGTAATTGTGCCTTTTATGGTATTTATGAATTGGTTATATTTTAAACAATACATCTTGACTTTTGCATCAGAGTTTCTGTTTTATTTTACTTTTTTTAAAGAGTCCTGCTGTGTCACCCAGGCTGGAGTGCACAGTGCTGTCATTGCTCACTGCAGCCTCAACCTCCTGGGCTCAAGTGATACTCCTGCATCAGCTTCCTGAGTAGCTGAGGCCACAGGTGTGTGCCACCATTCCCAGTGCCTCACTTTAGGCTAAGTTTTTCAGTTTTTGTAGAGACAGGGTCTTGCTTTGTTGCCCAGGCTGGTCTCAAACTCCCAGGCTGAAGCAATCCTCCCTCCTTGGCCTCCCAAAATGCTGGGATTACAGGCATAAGCCATCGTGCCTGACCCTGCATCATAGATTTATTTATTTATTTATTTGAAACCGTGTCTCATTCTGTTGCCCAGGCTGGAGTGCAGTGGTGCAGTCTCGCTCACTGCAACCTCTGCCTCTTGGGTTCAAGCAATCTCCTGCCCCAGCCCCCCGAGTAGCTGGGATTACAGGTGCACACCATTATACCTGGCTAATTTTTCTATTTTTTGTAGAGATGGGGTTTTGCCACGTTGGTCAGGCTGGTCTCGAACTCCTGACCTCAGGTGATCTGCCCGCCTCGGCCTCCTAAAGTGCTGGAATTACAGGCGTGAGCCTCCGCGCCTGGCTACATCATAGTTTCTTAAAATTACCAACTGTTATCTTTGTTTTCCTGTTTTAATTAGCCTAATTTTTAATAATTTATTTCTGGCTTAGTGTCTGTACTTTATAATTGCAGACTCACAACAGGCTTCAGGAAAGTAATTTTACCAAATGCAAGACTATTTGCAATTTAGTTTTCTGATTCAGAAGGCTTAACTGTGTGCTGCATTTGATTATTCATTATTTAACCAAACATTTTTCAAATGCCTTCCTTATTTTCTGTCTTAACTGCATAGAATTAAGCCCATTTCCAACAGGATTTTGAGGTAATTCTGGAGTTTGAGATTAATATTTTTAAAAAGAAACCACAGATCATTTTCTGCAGAGAAAGCTTTTAATCAAATATACATATGGTACCCTGTGTCCTGAATTGAATCGAGGGTTTGACTTTTCTCCATGGAGAATTTGAGTTGATATTTTTGTAGTTTAGGAGTTTTGATTTTTCTCTTTTCTCTTTTGCTTTTGTTAACAAACTTGTGAGTTTGCAAGGTTATAGTAGAGTATCACGTTTGGAGTCAGGAAGTCCTAGGTTAAATTTTAGCTTGATGAGCTAGTTACTTAATTTTTCCAAGCCACAGGTTCCCCAGCTATGAAATGGAATAATATTACCCATCTATTGGGGTTTTTGTGGGGATTAAATCAGATAAAAGTGCTTAGCATAGCGTATAAATGTTAGTTTATTTTCCCTTGCCAATTATTTAGGCTTAAGGGCAAATTTGCCCACTTGTTTTGTAATAAATCCAAATTTTATGGTTAATTTTAGGCTTTTTCTTCAGTTAGACTTTTGATATGTCTTCTTCCTTCCCAATTTTTTTTTTTTTTTCAATTTGAGACAGTCTCTCTCTCTGTTGCCCAGGCTGCAGTACAGTGGTGCGATCTCGGCTCGTTGCAACTTCTGCCACCCAGGTTCAAGCGATTCTCCTACCTCAGCCTCCTGAGTAGCTGAAATTACATCACTATGCCCAGCTAATTTTTGTATTTTTAGTAGAGACAGGGTTTCACCATGTTGGCCAGGCTGGTCTTGAACTCCTGACCTCAGGTGATCCACTCACCTCCGCCTCCCAAAGTGTTGGGATTACAGGCGTGAGCCACCACACCTGGCTGGCAGTGCATTTTTTAATGAGGAAGATTGAACAACTTGACAGATGGTGAGCTTATATTCTGAACTCTTACAGTTCATCTAATGTCAAATTTCTAGAAAAAAAATTATCTAAATCTAAAAGTTAGTGCAATACACCATGACATTAATTGTGATTCCCTGAGAGGGCAGCTATAAAGATAAAATGGAGTATAGGATCCCCCCACCACACATAGCATAAACACTTGTGATTGAGTGTGCGTTGGCACATGTACACCTGTGTGCTCGCCCCTCCTCTCTCCCTTCCTTCACCTCCATCATGAGTACGGGTGTGTTGCTTTGAATTGGTGAGGAATGGGGAAGGAGAGTCCTTTTGGTGACAAGAAAGCAAACTGGTTTTATTTAGTTCATCAACATACTGCTTTGGTCCTTTTTTGTTTGTTTGTTTTGAGACAGAGTCTTGCTCTCTCACCCAGCCTGGAGTGCAGTGGTGCGATCTTGGCTCACTGCAAACTCTCTCTTCCAGCTTCAAGCGATTCTCTCGCCTCAGCCTCCCAAGTAGCTGGGATTATGAGTGGCCACCGCCCGGCCTGGATAATTTTTGTATTTTTAATAGAGACATGGTTTCACCATGTTGGCCAGGCTAGTCTCTAACTCCTGACCTCAGGTGATCCGCCTGCCTCGGCCTCCCAAAGTGCCGGGATTACAGGCGTGAGCCACCTCGTCCAGCCGATCCTTTTATTTTCAATATAAAACTGTTGCTGTAAGCACGAGGATGTCCAAAGGGAACACCATGGGCTAATAGTGAATTGAGGGTGATAATCCAGTTTTGAGGCGTAAGTCTGCAATTCCTGGATTAATTTGGCTGCTCTGTTGTTGGTGGCTTTGCTGGGATCATTTTCAAATCACTTTATTTTCCTTTATGATAATTGTATTAATATAATATTTCATAACAAGATTAATCTGGGCCAAGGGCTTTCCTGTGAAAGTTACTATTTTCATTATGGGAGAAAAATAGAATAGGATGTCCAGTGTGCGCTTTTGTTACCCCATCCTTAGGTAAGTGAGTTTAGGCAGCCTGAGCTAAATACCTGGATTTGCAAAAACATCTCCTACCCTCATGCTTTCCTTTTACCATTTAAAATTGTTTGTGAAGATCTTTTTCTCGTTTGTTTGTTTTTAAACCACAAAGATAGGGTCTCACTGTGTTGTTTGTTTGGGTTTCCAACTCCTAGGCTAAAGGGTTTCTCCCGCCTCTGCCTCCCAAAGTGCTGGGAATACAGGTGTGAGCCACTGTGTTCAGCAGCTTAAGTTCTTATTCTTTTAACTCTGGTCTCCCTTACTGCCTCCCACTTTCACTCCTTATCCCCCTTCCTTGTTTAATAGAAGGAGCCTTTGTCTTGAGTAGTCTCCAAGTGGAGTGTTTTGGAGAGACTTTGAATAAATCCTGGCCCAAGCCTGATCACAATACTTGGACACTGAGCTTACCTGCATTCTGCTGTTGAGTAGATCCGGAATCGCTGCCCCTCTGAATCAAAGCTACACAGCCCATAAGGAAACATCCATTGAGCCACCTTCTTTACTTTCACTTGATTAGTTTCAGTGTATTGTGGTAGAGGTCTTTGTGATACTCCATTTTAGACTCTGATATTTAGAAATGCTTAACCCTGCTGTGCCAAAGACCAAGAGAAGGCTGTGTATTCAAACTTGTTTGTTCTCTGCTTTTTTCTTTTTAATTATTAGTAGTTAACTCTAAATGAAAGTATAGAACTGTTTATTTTGAGTAAGGAACACTATCTGTTGGCCTCTGCTTTCTGTTCCCCTTCCCTCCACTTTACTGTGGCATCATGATTCTTCCCTCCTGTATTCCTGGTCATTCTCCCAGCACGTCACTTTAGCCCTACAATGGAGAGTCATCTGGTCACTAATAACTGCAGTGGTATCAGTTTCAGTAGATCAGCCTTCTTCTTCCTTTGCTTGAATGGAGTGTTTAACTTGCTGGATATCCTGCCTCTTTCTGCTGAAGTATCTTTCCTGGGGTCATTTTGACTTGCTGCTTATATAACTATTATGTCCTTTGGGTTTGTGATACTTTATATTATCAAAAGCAGCAAAAGATAGTAATAGAAATAAGATTTTTATTACTCTCAGTCATTCTATGAATCAGATGTTATTATCCCATTTTAGAGATAAGTAAATTAAGAGAGTGGTTATACCTAAAGTTCCAGAGTTAATAAGTGACATGACTGGATTCAAACCCAAGAGAACCAGACTTCAAAATCAATGCGTTGACCTCTACCGAGTCTAAAGGATACTGACCCAGTGAACCAGTCACTCTTCTGTTTCTCAGAAACAGGTTCTGGCTCTCGCAGCAATCTTTATAGTCCTGTATTTGCAAAAACACCTCCTACCCCCATGCTTTCCTTTTACCATTTGAAATTGTTTGTGAAGATCATATATATATATATATATATATATATATATTTTTTTTTTTTTTTTTTTTTTTTGAGATGGAGTCTCGCTTTGTCACTGGGCTAGAGTGCAGTGCTGTGATCTCGGCTCGCTGTAGCCTTCGCCTCCCGGGTTGGCCAGGCTGGTGTCGAACTCCTGACCTCAGGTCATCTGCCCGCCATGGCCTCCCAAAGTGCTGGGATTACAGGCATGAGCCACCGTGCCTGGCCTGTTTTTTTTTTTTTTTGGTGATGGAGTCTTGCTCTGTTGCCCAGGCTGGAGTGCAGTGGTGTGATCTCGGCTCACTGCCTCAACTTCCTGAGCAGCTGGGATTATAGGCGTGCACCACCATGCTTGGCTAATTTTTGTATTTTTAGTACGGGGTTTTACCATGTTGGCTAGGCTGGTCTTGAATTCCTGACCTCAAATGATCTGCCTGCCTTGGCCTCCCAAAGTGCTGGGATTACAGGTGTGAGCCACCGTGCCCAGCCCACATTTTGTTTTTATATTCTGAATATTATATAGTAAAAAAGGAAAAGAGTTCATTGACACGGTCTTTTAAAAACTGATCTCAATGATATAGTAGGAAAAGCACTGGATTAGGAGATAGGGGTTTTAAGTTCTAATCCTGCCTGGCTGTGCCCTTAGCTAGCTGTATGAGACTAGGCAACATTTACCATTTCCTTCCCAATTAAATTGAGGTAGCTGTACTAGATGTATCTAACATACCTTTCATTGCTCACATCATGCGACATTAAGCTTTAATTAGAAAGCTTTGGTTTTGGGACCCTTTGTTTTCCCATAGGCTTTAACCTTGTTTCCTTTCCTGTTGCCTAACAGGAATCGGACTAGAGTTGGCCAAAGGTGGGATGATGAGAGGAGGTAGGAATCTTACCAGAGTTGGTTGGAGTCAAGTTATTGACAGGTGGGAAGAAGTATTCCTGTGACTCTGTGGTTGTTCCTTTGTAAGATTTGAAGGAAAGTAATGAGTCAGGTCTTAATAATAGTGCCTCTGTGTTATTTCCTCCCCCCTCCTTATTATCTTTTGTCAGAATTGATTAGTAAAATGCACTTACCCAAGTATTTTCAGGGTCCCTCTTTGGATAGTCTAAATAACCTTGTTCCTTTTTTTTTTTTTTTTTGGAGACAGGGTCTCACTTTGTCACCCAGGCTGGAGTGCAGTGGCACAATCTTGGCTAACTGCAGCCTCAACCTTCTGGGCTCAAGCAATCCTCCTACCTCAGCCTCCTGAGTAGCTGGGACCACAGGTGTGCACCATCACGCCTGGCTAATTTTTTGTATTTTTTGTAGAGATGGGATTTCACCATGTTGCCTAGGCTGGTCTTGAACTCCTGGGCTCAAGCGATCCGCCCACCTCGGCCTTGCAACATGCTGGAATTACAGGTGTGAGCCACTGCGCCCTGCGTTTAGTTATTTTTATCAACCTACGGTCCTAAAGGTAGATTCAGTGAACTTGCCGGTCAGTTTTTAAGGATCAGTCCTGTCTTAGTTCAGACTAGTTAAATTCAGGATTGCATTCTGTCAACTTTGTTTCTAATCAATGGATGATAAGATGATATTTGGAGAGGATTTTTAATATATGTGAGTCTTATGGTGGCATTCTGCTACTTAGTAAATACTTTAGTCTAATTTCTTAGCTTTTTTCCCCTATTCTCCGTAATTTTTGTAGATGCTTAGACGAAGGCAGCAGTAGCACATGGATAATCAGGGTTTTTTGTTTGTTTTAACATTTCTTGTTAAAGTATAATATTTAGCAATGGGGACCAATCTATACTCCTCACCTGTATATTAGTCTGTCAATAAGTAGGTTGCTCTGACTTTAAATTCTCAGCTTGAATTGTTTCTTTTTTGTGTGTGGAATTTATGACCTTCTGTGATGTTGACCCTATCTAAAGCAAATAGAATAGCTACACCAGCAAAATGAAATACTGTAACAGCAACATATTTTTAATGTTTAAATAGTGCTTACTGTGTGCCTGGCATGGCATTGAATAAATATATATATTTAATAAGTAGAGTCGGGGTCTCTATTTGTTGCCTATCTTGTGTTGAACTCCTGGCCTCAAGTGATCCTTCTGCCTCCGCCCCCCGCCAAAGTACTGGGATTACAGGCATGAGCCACTGCGCCCGGCCAGCATTGAATTGAATATGTTTTTTTATTTCATCCTGAGAACAACCTTATGAGCTACTTTTAGTTCATACTTTTATTACCCTCATTTTATACTAGAAAAATTGTGCTTTAAGATGTTAAGCAAATTGCCCAAAGTGCAAAACCAGTAAGTGTTGGAGCTTGAATTCCAAACCAGATCTGCCTGAGTCAAGCTTTTCTTTTTATGTTCTTATTTACTAAAGGCTACTTGAACAGAAGTATGTGAGAGTTGGGCACATGCAGCTTGGTCAATTCTATATAAACCCGGTCAGATTCTGAGTAGTGTAGATCTGATAAAGTCATTGTGAATTTCTCATCATTCATTGCAAGAGACAATGTAGCAGAAATCGGTATCGTAGGAAATGAGATGTTACTGTGGTGGACACAGTTCTCTCTCACCTACCTCATTTTTGTTGTTGGTGGTGGTGGCTATTGCTCTAGCAACTACAAAGGCAGCATTTACTTGACACGGTGTGTATGCTTAAGGCAGAACACTGACCGCTTTTCATTGCTGGCAATTCGGACTTCATCAGTACTGGCTACCTGTAAGGAATGTGAGCATGTTGGATTTTAGAACAGGAAAAACACAACTTCCATCTCATTTCACAGTAGAGTTCACTTAGGGATACAGACTTTTTGGTGACAGTAACTGTTACTTTCTGCTTATTAATTCTGATACTTGCATAATGCTAACCTGGTAGATACTGTCAGATGACAAGCCTTCCTCCTACATGTTCTCTATAAAAAAACTGCTAGTGACAAGCATTTTATTATATTAAAAATTCTACTTGATACTGATTTAAGTTACAGTGTATTTATTATGAAGCCAATATTGTGAAATGTTCTTTTTTTTTCTTTTTCCAGAATGTGCTATTTTTTTCTTGTAATGGACTAAGATGCAGGCTTATTGTGTAGAATGAGGAGCTATTGCTCAGATGGACCTTACTGAAAGTTACTTAAATAAGCGAGAGATTTTGCTTCTGTTTGGGAAAATGACCTAAGACGGATGCTGTTATTTTGGGCAGGTGGAGACTAATATTTTATCTCAATGCTTGCAGCTTAAGTTCAGCCTACTTCAGGGTCTAGAACAGGGTGTCCAATCGTTTAGCTTCCCTGGGTCACATGGGAAGAATTGTGTTGGGCCACACATAAAAATACACAAGACTAACAATAGCTGATGAGCTAAAAAAAAAAAAAAATTGCAAAAAAATGTGATAATGTTTTAAGAAAGTTTATGAATTTGTGTTGGGCCATGTTCAAAGCCATCCTGAGATGCATGTGGCCCGCAGGCCGGGTTGGACAAGCTTGATCTAGAAGTTTTCCAGATTTTACTACACTGTTCAAAAGGCAAGCTTTAAAAGTGGGGAAAGGAATTTTGGTTAAGATACAAAGACAGGTTTGAAAAAGCTGACAAGTTCAGGGAACTGCACATGGTTTCGTAAGACCAAGGCGCAATGTCCGTGTGGAGAAGTGGCAGGCGATGGGAAAGGATAGGTTAGTGGAGCCCAGACAATGAAGGAGCTTTATACTTGATGCTGAGGAGTGTGGGTATGTTTCTGCAGATAGTGGGGAAACTTCTGATATTTTTTTTTTTTAAGGTGGACAGATAGAATCAAGTTTGCTTTTATTAATTCATCTGACAATGTAGAAGGTGGACTGAAGGTAGGGAGAGTATTGTATTCATTGGAGACTCATTCATTGTTAGAAGACTATTGTAATCATTCAAGCAAGAAATAATAACCTAGGCCAGATACGGTGGTTCATTTCTGTAATTTTAGCACTTCGGAAGGCCGAGGTGGGAGAATAGTTTGAGGCCTGGAGACAGAGTCTTGCTCTGTTGCCCAGGCTGGAGTTCAGTGGTGTGATCATGGTTCACTGCAGCCTCCAATTCCTGGGCTTGTGATCCTCTTGTGTCAGCCTCCCAAGTAGCTGGGACTATAGATGTGAGCCGCTATGCCTAGCTGAAATTACTTTTTTAATTTTTTTTTTTTTTTTTGAGATGGAGTCTCACTCTGTCACCCGGGCTGGAGTGCAGTGGACGGATCTCAGCTCACTGCAAACTCCGCCTCCCGGGTTTACGCCATTCTCCTGCCTCAGCCTCCCGAGTAGCTGGGATTACAGGCGCCCGCCAACTCACCCAGCTAGTTTTTTCTATTTTTTAGTAGAGATGGGGTTTCACTGTGTTAGCCAGGATGGTCTCGATCTCCTGACCTCGTGATCCGCCCGTCTCGGCCTCCCAAAGTGCTGGGATTACAGGCTTGAGCCACCGCGCCCGGCCTTTAATTTTTTTTTTTTTTAAGGTGGAGTCTTGCTCTGCTACCCAGGCTGGAGTGTAGTGGGGTGATCTCAGCTCACTGCAACCTCCGCCTCCTGGGTTCAAGTGATTCTCCTGCCTCAGCCTCCCAAGTAGCTGGGACTACAGGTGCATGCCACTACACCTGGCTAATATTTGTAGTTTTAGTAGAGTTGGAGTTTCACCATATTGGTCAGGCTGGTCTCAAACTCCTGACCTCAGGTAATGCACCTGCCTTGGCCTTCCAAAGTGTTGGGATTACAGGCGTGAGCCACTGCGCCTGGCCTCAGATTACTTTTTATACATTGAAAGATGACCTGGAAATTAATCAAGACATTAACTTAGATAGTAATACAGTCGAGGGACATAAACCTCAGAGAAGAGGAAGGTTTCTGTGCTATTGCCCCACCCACTAGAGTGGAAGAACTTTGAGGGAGTTAGAATAGTGATATTATATTCTAGTTCCTATAGATAAAGAATGTTTGCCAAGAAGGTTAACTTCTGTAGCTGAGCTCCTTTTCTGAGAGATGAAGGAACACTGTTTCATGGATAGATTTAGTCTGTGATTCTCTGTGGAGGTGATTACTGTCAGTTCTCTTTATCCTAGCAGCATTTGGAAAACTGCAGCTAAGTGACCTGCCGTCATTTCCTAATGTTACTGTAATCTGGTGTCAATGACTAATGGTCTCATTGGGCTAGTTATTCCCCTCCAGCAATGCTGGCATCAGGAAGCACATTAATAGTCTGTAAGAAATGCATTCATTAAAAACCAGGTAATCACTTTGGAGCTGGTCCTGGCAATGTCTGAATAAGTTGGACAAGGTAGAGAAAATCTTGAGCGTGAAAGCTACTTTGTCTTTCAGCTTGGTTTGGGCAAGGTAAGAAGAGGTGAATCAGTTATAATTTGATGGGATCTGATGTTACTTTTATAAGATATATCACTTTAATATGATGCTTCATCATTAATGTTTTAGTAATCTGACAGCATTAGAGAGAGTTGATATTCCCCCCATTTTATTATTTCTTGGCTTCATGACAGAACTGTGCATTAAAATGCACTTAAGATTTAAAAAGGGATATCTAAGAAAGTGGTTAAAAAACAAACAAATCCCAAGTGGCTTGATCTTACTTACAAACTCTTAACAATGTGTAGCTAATTGCAGAGAGATTTTATTATTCACAGTATTATGTCAAGTCTCCTGTGCATATCTTCTGTATTGGAGCATAAGTAATGGAGATGTTATCTTGCCCAACATTAGGTTTGGGGAAGTCGTTTTCAAGACAGAAATAGTAGAATAGTGTTATTCCATACTGTACTTTCCCATTTTATATAAGCTTGCTGAAATTAAGGTTGGGCAATAGGCCCTTGAGCTAAATGTGACCTAAGTTTTAGCAACAATGAAAAAATTACAACTATCTAATATACATATCTAATATTAGATATTTACCTTATTTACATATCATGCACAATCAATTATAGTTTATAAAAGCCAATTATAAGTACATTATTTTTTCCTTGCCAAAATGGCAAAACTTCATTAAACAAGTTTATGCTCAGTATTGCTCTGGGATTGGGGGACTAGGTAGGCATGATTTCAATGGAAAATAATTTAGTAATGGTATGTCTCAACAATGTATCAACAACCTGGAAAGTATATATTCTTTGACTTAGGATTTTCATTTCTAAGAATTTGTCTTATAGAAGTAATAGTAGGTCAAAACAAGAATGTAGTCATAAGAATATTCACTACAATGTTGTTTAGAAGAGGGAGAAAACAAATGGAAATGGGCTGGGTGCAGTGGCCCATGCCTGTAGTCCCAGCACTTTGGAAGGCTGAGGTGGGTAGATCACTTGAGGCCAGGAGTTTGAGACCAGCCTGGTGAAATCCCATCTCTACTAAAAAAACAAAAAGCAAAAGAAAAGAAAACAAAAACCCACAAAAAACAAAGAGATGAAAATGAAAAGGGATCTCACAAGACATATGAATATGTTGAACTTCAAACTGATGCAAACAGGTGTTCATCTAGATTCAATAGTGGGCAATTAGAATTTGAAACTTATTTGTCATTGATGATTGCCCTATGCTCAGAGGAATCACAGATTTAAAAAAAATTTTTTTAAAGAATTGAAGTTGAGTTTCAGAAAAGTCAGACATTTAAGTTTACAACCATAATTGAAGTTCAAACGTGTATATGTCTTAATTACAAAATGTCTGTTGTTAGTACAATTTAGCATAAAGCATAAAATGTACCTATAAGTGAAGTGTATCAACCAATAAGAAACAAAATGCTTTAAAACTTTGCATTCAAACCTATGATTCCAGAACTGTTTTAACATTTTAAACTTCATGGTCAAACTCTAGGCAAGTTTTGTTCCCTTGTGTTTGTGAAACTATATTTTTCATAAATCTTCTGAAGTAGAAACTAAGCACTCTCATATAGTTATTTAAATCTGGAATTGGATTTGGAATGTGCCTTGATTTTATATACCTTTGTTCTGGAGGCTACCTGTATTTGTCAGTTTTATCTTAACTTATTCAAAATGGGTCTATTAGAAAAATTAATTGTCTAACTATACACTTTTAGTTGGAATAAGCTTTTTGGATTAATTTGGGATTTTGGCTAAGTTTCTATTTTTGTATGATCAATAATTCATACTTATAGTAAGCAAAAAATTTATATATCTGTACTCATAGAGATTTATAATTCTGTGGCTCTGAAAGTTTCAGTGCTCTTAGAGTTGTGGAAAGAGCAGAGCACTAGATTAAATGAAACCTCTGTGTGCCAGGCCCTAGCTGGGCTTTCTCGAGGCATTAGAGTGATAAAGTTTGTTGAGGAAATGGTGAAAGCCATACCTTTGTCCTGCCGTTTTTTTTCTTTATGAGATCACAGTTGAAGTCCCTGACTCTCATTATAGTGAAATTGAGATTTTAAACATTTGTTCCTGTTTACATCCCAAATCCATCATAGCTAAGAGGAGGATTTTCAGATATTTTTCCAAGAGTAATGGTGAGTTTTGTTTTTGTTTTTGTTTTTGTTTTTGAGACAGAGTCTTGTTCTGTCACCCAGGCGGGAGTGCAGTGGTGTGATCTCGGCTCACTGCAACCTTCGCCTCCCAGGTTCAAGCGATTCTCCTGCCTCAGCCTCCTGAGTAGCTGGGACTATAGGCATGCGCCACCAAACCTGGCTAATTTTTTGTATTTTTAATAGAGACGCGGTTTCACCATGTTGGTCAGGCTGGTTTTAAACTCCTGACCTTGTAATCTGCCTGCCTCAGCCTCCCAAAGTTGTCAGTATTTTTGCTTACTTTTTACTTACTTTTCTTTCCTTGTATATTGGAATAGCTTTTTTTTTTTTTTTTTTTAAAGTTATCATATATACTACCTGTGGAGGTAAAAACACAAACTTTTTTTCTTGGAGGCTGAGGCAGGAGGATCACTTGAGCCCAGTGGTTTGAGACCAGCCTGGGTAACGTAGCAAGACCCTGTCTTTATAAAAAGAAAAAGAATTACTGGGTGGTGTGCACCTGTAGTCCTAGCTACTTGGGAGTCTGAGTCAGGAGGATCACTTGAGCCCAGGAATTTAAAGCTACAATGAGCTATGACTATGGCACTGCATTGCAGTCTGGGTGACAGAGTGAGACCCCGTCTCTAAGAATAAAATAAAATGGATTAACATTCACTATCAATAAAGGCACTCTTGTGCCCTTTTTGGTCCCCTTCTTGACTGTCCTGGTTGTATGAGATCTGTTTTTCCTCTAAATTCATTGTATACTATTTTCTTTACATTGTACATTTGACCATCTCTGGGAAAATGTTAAGGATGTTAATGTTCTCATTTTAATTACTGCTATCTCACTTTTCAGAATATCATCTTCCTAATCTTTTTCTTTAGTCATTTTATCCAGTTGTACTTATGTAAGCCACCATAACCTTTTTCTGAATCAAAGCAAAATATAAATTAATAAATGTTTGCTTCTTTAATAGTGCATATTTTATTCCTTGTATCAAATTTTTAAGTCAATAAGTACTGTGATTTAAGAACTTTTTATCCTATAATACTGAATAAAGTGCTTTGATATAGAATATGGTGCATAGATGTAGATATGCATTTAGTGTCTTGCATATTTGTTGAATGAATGATTACTACACATATGAGCTAAGTCAGCTGTTTGGGGTCTTCTGTTTGCCTGCATCTGATTGGCCTGTCAAGTAGACTGCCTGCCCACCTGTTAGGCCCATATGGGCTTGCTGAGTATATAACTAGTGTTTTGCTCAGCACACGTCTACTTGTGAGCATGGACTGATGTCTGCTCTTAGACTAGTTGCCAAGGAGTCAAGTGAGTGGCAAGGTGAAGGAAGATTGGCAGTGAAGATTATCTTAAAGAGGTAATTTAATAATAATGGCCAATGGTTCCCCTGAATCTTGTTTGCTCAAGTTGTTCATGTCAGAGAGATGTAAAATTGCTTTCTTTTGAGTGGATTTGGGAATTCTTTTTTGATAATGAGAAAAAATGAGAAGGTCCTCTATGATATTGTTGTGGATGGATGTGCACGTGGTCAGAGAACATGAACCTGTTAAATTTTGAGCTTGAATACTTCCATTAACAGCTTAATTGAGAATAGCTAGATAGTGTCTATTGTTTATTCTTTTTATAACAAGTAGAGAAATAGAGAAATGTCTTTTTTTTTTTTTTTTTTTGAGAGAGAGTCTCCCTCTGGTGCCCAGACTGGAGTGCAGTGGCGCGATCTTGGCTCATAGCAACCTCTGCCTCCCAAGTTCAAGTGATTCTTATGCCTTAGCCTCTTTAGTCGCTGGGATTATATGTGCTTGTTACCACACCCAGCTAATTTTCATATTTCTAGTAGAGATGGGGTCTCATCATGTTGGCCAGTCTGGTCTTGAACTCCTGGCCTCAGGTGATCCACCCGCCTTGGGCTCCCAAAGTGTTGGGATTACAGGCGTGAGCCACTGTGCCCGGCCTGAGAATTGTCATATTTTTAATCCTGTTGGGTCTCCCCCTTCTCATGTCATTGTATTTGAGCAAGTTTATATAAATTATTGATATTTTTCTGGTCACAAAAGTGCAGCTATATTTAAGATAATATTTTCTTATTTTCACCCTCTTGACATAATCAAACCATAACATGAAATTGAGATTTATTATTTATTGTTTATTGAATAAAATTTTGCTCCCTCTTTTATTTTTATTTATTTATTTTATTTTTATTTTATTTTATATATTTTTTGAGAGCGAATCTTGCTCTGTCGCCCAGGCTGGAGTGCAGTGGCCCGATGATCTTGGCTCACTGCAAGCTCCGCCTCCTGGGTTCACATCATTCTCCTGCCTCAGCCTCCTGAGTAGCTGGGACTACAGGCACCCGCCACCACGCCCGGCTAATTTTTAGTAGAGACGGGGTTTCACCGTGGTCTTGATCTCCTGACCTTGTGATCCACCCGCCTTGGCCTCCCAAAGTGCTGGGATTACAGGCGTGAGCCACTGCACCCGGCCTGGAGCCAGGTTGTTGAGAGGATTAAGAGCGATCGCTAGACGATTAGAATATTGGGGACTTCCAAAACATCTGAAGTGTATGTAGAATAGTAGATAAGATCTGCAGAGGTAGAAAGTAGGGTGAGCCGAGTGTGGCGGCTCATACCTGTAATCCCAGCACTTTGGGAGGCTGAGGTGGGTGGATGCCTTGAGCTCAGGAGTTTGAGACCAGCGTGGGAGCATGGTGAAACCTTGTCTCTACAAAAAATACACAAATTAGCTGAGTGTGATGGTGCACACCTGTAGTCCTAGCTACTCGGGAGGCTGAGGTGGGAGGATCTCCTGAGCCTGGGAGGCGTAGGTTGCAGTGAGCCAAGATCACGCCACTGCACTCCAGCCTGGGTGACAGAGTGAGATCCTGCCTTTTTTTTTTTTTTTTTGAGATGGGGTTTTGCTCTGTCGCCTAGGCTGGAGTGCAATGGTGCGATCTTGGCTCACTGCAACCTCCACCTCCCAGGTGCAAGCGATTCTCCTGTCTCAGCCTCCCGAGTAGCTGGGATTACAGGCATGTGCCATCCCGCCCGGCTGATTTTTGTATCTTTAGTAGAGATGGGGTTTCCTCATGTTGCCCAGGCTGGTCTCAAACTCCTGACCTCAGGTGATACACCTGCCTCAGCCTCCCAAAGTGCTGGGATTACAGATGTCAGCCACCATGCCTGGCCTGAGACTGTCTTAAAGAAAAAAAAAAAAAAAAAAAAGGATTGAAAGTAGAGGTGAGAAGTGCCTGGAAAATAGGACTTTTAAACTGAGCTTGCTGCAGAGGTGGACACAGAAATTTGGGGCCATTTTGTGTGAAGAATGAAGAATAGCAGGACAAAAACAGATTGTTTGAGAGTTAGTATTAATAATTGTATAGGTAGCGTGGGGACAGCTTTTAGAGAGCCTTGAAAGCTGAACCCGTATGTTTTAGTTTGGTGTGAGTAAACATAGGTTCCTGGCGCACTGTAACAGGAGTGTTTTACGCAATTTAGTCCGACAATGATGGCTTATAGAACATATGACTGTGGTCAAGATGAGAGGATTAATTAGCTAATCCCAAAGAGATTTTTTGATCATTTATTGAATCCTTACCACCAAGCACTGTTTGTCATGAATCATCATTTCATCTAAACCTGGCAACTGCCCCGTGTGTTTGATATGGTTATAATCCTCACCATAACAAGTGAGAATGCTAATGCACAGCAAGGGCAAGCACCTTTCTTAGGGTCACAAAACTAGGAAGGAGTAGAGCAGTCAGTGTGGCTCCGGGAACCAGGATCTTAACCACTGTGCTCCGAAGTGTTGTTTTTCAGAGGAAAGAAGATTAACATTCTTTCCTTCCATGTATTTTTTTCCTTGCTAATTCCCTATCTCCTTACCTGCAACGTGGTTTAGTGATCTTAGGACAGAGGTTTGGCTTGGAGACTTCGGAGAGATTTGTCCATTTCAAACTCTTCAAAAACAGTTACTGGTTACTTACAAATAATACTTTATAATTCAATAACTGTGAAAAATCAAAACAATTTTAAATAGATTTTAAGGCTGGAGAAGGGAGGCTATCTAATTTCGTAAATTCGTTGAAGTTTGATTTCCTTTACCCTAGTTGTATCATAAATAGGAATGGTTTTTAATATTTATACTTGTTTAAATATACTATTTATACCTGTTTAAATGCTAAGCCAACAAAAGCTCTCTAAAAGAATACATGCACACAGACACATGTCTGTTTCGTCATGGATGTGTGACTCACTCATGGTCACTCTTCCTGATGTCTGTGTGCCACACAGTTCGGAAAAGGCACTTGCTTGGCTGTCACGCTCTGGGTTCCCTTTGTCATTTGTGACAATTGGTCTCTTTGCTGTACATCTTTTGGGATGAAGGATTGAGCTCTTGTAAAAGCATTTCAGAGGTTTAATGATTTTTCCTCTCATTCTTTGCTGTTTGGTTTCTTAGGCAACCCAGCCTCCCCCTGTGCCCTGATGACGTCTGTTCATCCCCTCTTCCTCTCCACTACCCCTCCCGTTACTCAAGTTGTTTTTCCATTGCTTCTTTAAGATTGCACTAAAGGAATATACATGTTTTCCTAAATATCTGCTCCTCTGTACTTTTTAGAATATATTAGAACAATGGAAAGAAAAAAAATCATTTTTAGAAGCTAAGTAACCTGTATTTTTAGGTCAGTTATAACAGGGTTTCATCCATGTAAGGCTAAATTTATTCTGTTGTTTCTAGCGTTTGTTTTCTTTTTTAGAGTTAAACAATAATGAAGAAATTGTTGTCCATTTAAACCAGGAATTCCATAATTAAGCTATTCTAGGAAGGTAAGGTGTTGTATAGGGAAAACCAGTCTGAAAATGGTGTGCATAGTTGGGTTACTAGATGGTTATGCTGTGATTTGTTTTTTAAAAAATCAATTGTGTCTATGAAAAGCGTTTCTGTTACTGTAGGAAGGGATTTTTAGAATTTTCAAAATCTAGCTTTTGGCTGAGTATAGTGGCTCCTGCCAGTAAGCCCACCGCTTTGGGAGGCTCACGTGGGAGGATTGCCTCAGGCCAGGAGTTCGAGACCCATCAAGGCAACATAGTGAGACTCTGTTTATTAAAATAAAAATAAAATACAAATCTGTCTAGTTGTTGCTCACATTTGGTCCTTTAGAGATACTTTTTTGAGACAGAATCTCCCTCTGTCACCCAGGCTGGAGAGCAGTGGCACAATCACGGCTCATTGCAGCCTCTATCTCCTGGACTCAAGTGACCCTCCTACCTCAGCCTCTGAAATAGCTGGTACTACAGGTACATGGCACCACGTCTGGCTAATTTTTAATTTTGTTTTGTAGTGATGAGGTCTCTCCATGTTGCCTAGGCTGGTCTCGAACTTTCGGGCTCAAGAGTCCTCCTGCCTTGGCTCCCCGAAGTGCTGGGATTATTATAGTCATGAGCTACTGCGCCTGACCTGGTGATACTTTTTGAATCCTGATTCCTTGACCCTTTAGCATCCTAGGCAAAGACAACCATTTCTACTAGGTAAAGCACAGTGAAAAGCCCTGCTTCTGTATATACAAATGAAACAGATTGTACAGTTAATATGTATTGCGTGCTGCATGGTCCATCCTAACTGTAGTGCCAATTGCCATATCATTTACTTTTACATTTGGAAGTGTTTCACTTTGACCTCATTGTAATTTTGTTTTTTTAATGCTGTAGAGTGTATGGGATATAGGTAAGGAGTGGATAGGAAAGGAAACAATAGAATCAAAAATAGTAAGAATTGCTATATAAATGCGTTTCCCTGTAAATGCACACAAATATATGAGGGTTTTTTTTTTTTGTCTCGCTCTGTCGCCCAGGCTGGAGTGCATTGGTAGGATCTCAGCTCACTGCAGCCTCTGCCTCCTGGGTTCAAGCAATTCTCTTGCCTCAGCCTCCTGAGTAGCTGGGATTATAGGCGCCCACCACCACACCTGGCTAATTTTTTGTATTTTTAGTAAAGTTGGGGTTTCACCATGTTGGCCGAACTGGTCTCGAACTCCTGACCTCAAATGATCCACCCGCTTTGACCTCCGAAAGTACTGAGATTCCAGGTGTGAGCCATCACACCCAGCCATGAGTTTTTTGTATGTATGTCTAAATATGTAGAAAGACAAGATTTACCCCCTTTTTTGGTATCTATAATAAATTTAGTGATATACGTGTATGGGTGTACATGTATATAGATGTGTATGCTGTGAGTTAGAAATGAAAAACCTGCCATAAAAGCAAGAGGAAGGAGGAGTTAATTTTGCCTGAAGATGTCAGGGGAGGCTGCATTGAAAACATTTGCCATAGACCTGGTGTTAGGAGATTGAATGGGCATTACTAGCTGTGTATAGTGGTTAGTACCAAAAAGTATGGGGATAGGGAGGGGACAGTGCTGGGAATATTGGAAAATCTAGTTGAAAGATAGGTTGAAGGCCGATTGTGAAATAGTTTCACTTACTTTATCATTTAATAGGCAGCCAGCAAAATTTGTTTGGTTAGACCTTTTAGATCACATTTGTATTTTGAGAGTATCTCTAATAGTATAGAATTATGTATACTTCTTGACTGAAACTATATTGTTAAATAATGAATTTGTAACTTAGTTATTAGAATGTTCAAATTATACATTTCTCCCCCTTCCCTCAATTTTTAGAAAGCATTCTCTAATGAGGCAGGGTTTTTTGTTTGTTTTGAGACAGTGCCTTGCTCTGTTGCCCATACTGGAGTGCAGTGGCATGATCTTGGCTCACTGCAGCCTTTGCCTCCCGGGTTCAAGTGATTCTCATGCCTCAGCCTCCTCTGTGGCTGGGATTATGGGCGTGTGCCACCATGCCTGGCTAATTTTTGTATTTTTGATAGAGACGGAGTTTCGCCATGTTGGCCAGGCTGGTCTCGAACTCCTGGCCACCTAGAATCTGCCCACCTCGGCCTCCCAAAGTGCTGGAATTAACAGGCATGAGCCACCATGACCAGCCAAGGCAGGTTACTTTTATATTGGTTAAAAGTTAGTGCCTGATATTAAAATCCTTAGTCTCCCACTAACCAGCTCTCTCTCTGGCCTTGGATAAGCCTTAAACTTTGGTTTAATACATTTGTAAAACAAGCATAGTAACGCCTACCTCAAAGAACTGTTGTGAGGATTTGATTGAACGGGATAATATGTAAAGCACAGCTCTTGACACAATGTAAATGTCGCTGAAAAATAGTGGTGATAATTTTGTGGTAACAGCTTTCATTGTGGAAGAAAATTAATGGAATGTTAAGGATTAATGATTTTGGGAGGTGGAGAGGAGGAGACCTTGTTAAGTAGATTAATTAGGAAGTTATTGGTTTGTCCAAACAGTGCTTTTAGGTGACAAGGGAAATTCAGTGTGGAAGAGAGGGTTTAGTAGGAGAAGAAAATATAATCAGCTTAGTTGTAGATGGGTTGAGTTTGAGGTACCCAAGGACACAAAGGTAATATTGTGGAGATGACTGTTGAAAATACGAAGCCTGGAGATACGAATGTGAAAGTTATTACTGTCTGGTTGGAGATACCTGTGTTTGGGAAGAGTGAGCAAGTGAATAGTGGCTTATGAAGGTTTTCTTTTTTTAAAAAAATTTACTTTCAACATACTGCCAATAAAGTAATTTGCACTGTTATACTAAGGTCTTAGACTACGTATTCTGAATTTAGATTTGTTGCTTTACTTGTTAATGTGTTTAGGTTATACCCAGTTTTGGTAAGCCTCCTGACCTTTGGCCCCATTCACAGCATTCTCTCTGTCTCTCAAAGGGAAAAAGAAGTTCATTCTTTGAACTGGGGAGTGCTCTGATGTTGGCAGGTCTGCTCCTCCTCAGGTCTAGACACTCTTGGCCTCCACAGTGGTTTTATTCAGGGAGGGTTCTCACCTTTGAATTGTAGACTTAGTGCAGACTTTCTGGTAGTTGGCTAGGCGGGAGCACAACAGTGATTGGTATTGGTAAGTACATGTATTGCTGCCAAGAAGTTGCATAGTTCTTGTGTTCAGTCATAGCCTTTTCTTTACATGACGACCCCGCTAAAATACAGAATGGCCTGCTGCCTTCTCACAGAAGGTCTACTGTTCCCAGCTTATTTTTTTCTGAGTGAGAAGAAAAGGTCTTTTGCCACTGTTTTCAGACTGAAATTTAAATTTCAGCTGCCTTGGATCCTATATAATAAAAGATTGAGACACAGAAATTGTTCTATTAGACTTGAAATTTCAATTGCTCTTACTTCCCAGTTTGTAGTAGCGTTTGAACCTAAAATCCTATGTGTGTTTTTAGTTACCTTTTTGAGTTAAAGTTTCAGAAACTATCTGCTTAAGTTAAAAATTTACTCTTGTTAATCGCCCAACCGTATCTTACTTCATGTGTCAAAATCTGCATATTTTTAATTTGTAAGTCCACAGTAGTTGGAAGTCATAGGAACTCACAGTCAGGGTATTCACAGTAACTACTCACAGTAATAGGAACTCAGTCAAGTCTAATTTTTCATTTTAATTTTTCCAATCCCTTCTTTACTTCTAGGATACTAATTAAAAAAAAAACACTTAGGTTGCCTTTAGTTTCAATTTATAATTTTTATTAGGATTTTACTGATACTGTATCTTTTTGGCTGGAGGTCTCAGAGGACTGACCTGGTTCTACTTGCTTGCTCTTGGGATTTAGAAGGATAGTTTCTATTGTGTTGAGCCAGCAACATTTTGCTTATTTTCAAGAGGCAGAGTGGCAGCCTACTAAATTGCAAGGTTGCGCAGACCTTAAATAAGTGTATGGTGAGCTCTAAAGTTACAATGTTAAATTAGTTTCTGGCTGGCCCACATTGTTTCCAAAGTTGACTTTGCATTTTAAAAAGCCTTACTGATTTAAAAAGCGAATAGAGAACTGCTTGGAAACACATATTATCTGAGAGACATTTGAACATGGGAAAAAAAAAATGTGGAAGGAAAGGTGCTGCTGGCTGGGCATCATAGACTAGAAACCTGCATTTAAAGTTTAAACTGCTTAGGTAAGACATGTTTTCCTGGTTTATCCTCATGTATTTTTCCGTCTGTGTTCTCTTGCCATTATTACCACCAAATACTGGAGAAGACTTCTTTACTTATATTGTACTCTTATCTGGGAGACAGACTAGAGTGTGAATTGTGTAGGGGCAGACAGGGAGAATTGCGGGGGTTTTTTTGTTTTGTTTTGCTTTTTTGGTATTTAGATTCATTGATGCACAGGGCATATGTTGTCTTCTTTTAGATTTTTCAGTGAAGTTTTATACTCC
Source organism: Papio anubis (assembly GCF_008728515.1). Taxonomy (NCBI): domain Eukaryota; kingdom Metazoa; phylum Chordata; class Mammalia; order Primates; family Cercopithecidae; genus Papio; species Papio anubis. The sequence continues at coordinate 17,571,824 of NC_044987.1, forward strand.
TCTCCATAAAATTCTCAACATTTATATTTATACATATATATGTAATATTTATTTATTTATTTGTTTATTTATTTATTTATTTATTTATTTATTGAGAAAGAGTCTTGCTTTGTTACCTAGGCTGGAGTGCAGTGGCATGATCGTGGCTTGCTGAAGCCTCAACCCCCCAGACTCAAGCAGTCCTTCCACCTCAGCCTCCCAAGTAGCTGGGACCACAGGTGCAAGTTAACATGCTTGGCTAATTTTAAAATTTTTAAATTCTTATTATTATTGTACAGATAGAGTCTTGCTATGTTGCCTAGGCTGGTCTCAAACTCCTGAGCTCAAGCAATTCACCTGCCTCGGCATCCCAAAGTGCTGGGATTACAGGTGTGAGCACCACTGGCTGAGCCAGTGTTTTTTCTCTTATAATATTTTCTTGAAACATTTTATAATGTTTCTTCTGATACTTTGTGGCTATTCTGAATGTGTTCTTTTAAAAATTATCATTAGAAAGTTACTGCATTTTTCTTTTTTTGAGTCAGAGTCTCATTCTGTCACCCAGGCTGGAGTGCAGTGGTGTGATCTCGGCTCACTGCAAGCTCCACCACCCGGGTTCACGCCATTCTCCTGCCTCAGCCTCCCAAGTAGCTGGGACTACAGGCGCCCGCCACCACGCCCGGCTAGTTTTTTGTATTTTTAGTAGAGACGGGGTTTCACTGTGTTAGCCAGGATGATTTCATTCTCCTGACCTCGTGATCCACCCACCTCGGCCTCCCAAAGTACTGAGATTTCAGGCGTTACTGCATTTTTCTGCACTAGGATCTCTTTATTTTGTACTTAGGCTTTGCTTGCTTCCTCTTTGCTTTAGTTTCATCATCTGTGAAACAAAGGGGTTAGGTTAGAATGAGATATTTCCAAAGATCTTTCTACTTCTCACATTACATGGTGCTGTGTCCTTTACATACTTCATGGTACTAGTTGTACCATCCAAACCACACCTAAGTTCTGTGAATACAAACAAACAGCTTTGTTCACGTGTATTTGCATGTGTTTCAACATACCATGTTCTCTGCATAATGATTCTTCAACGGTTTGAGGTAAAGAGTGAATACTTCAGTTTAAAAATAGCAGTCAAAAGTATAGTTTCTTATTCTGGTGGACGTGGTTTACTACTACCTCCTCCCCCTGCATTTTAGTTTGTTGCTGTCCTAGTTTTATTGCATATTTTCTCTCCTAAAAATAGATGGTCTTTATCTAAAGCATAGTTTTTGTAAATATTTGCATCTCAAGTAAATTTTTTCCTACCGCATGGATTTCATGTGGTGAGTTCCGTGAAAGCAGGTTGTGTTAAGAGGGCATTCTCCTAGTACCTATTTATTCTTTTCCATACCTCTGCCCCAAGGATCTTGTTTGCAGATGTCAGAACACTGGCAGTTTGAGTAGTACTCTTGAAGAGTTATTTTTATATTTATTTCTGCTGGGTTGAAGGAGGTAGATGTTGTACTCATTATCTCTCAGAATATCTATTCAGTCCTAACCCCCAAAACGTACCTTAGAAACAGGCTCTTTTTTTTTTTTTTTTTTTTTAATCTTTTATGAAGACACAGGATACACACATTTCTCTTAGATGCTGGCCAGGAATTTGTTTGAACAAATTGAAATGGCAAGTTTTAACCCTAATTTGAATAGAGTTCCAGAAAATGAAGTTAAGGCAAAGGTTGGTGAGGGGTCATATTGGAGTGGCACTGAGCTAGTACCAATTTGTTTGTTTTGTGGTAAAATACACATAACATAAAACTTAGCATTGTAACCGTTTTTAAATGTACAGTTCACTAGTGTTAAGTACACTTATATAGTTGTGCAGTCAATCTCCAGGACTCTTTTCATCATGCAAAACTGAAACTCTGTACCCATTAAGTAACAACTCCTCATTTCCCCTTCCCTCCAGCCTCTGGCACCACCATTCTACTTTCTGTTTCTATGAGTTTGAGCCAGCATTTGTTTAGTTTTTTCTTTTTTTGTCTTGAGAACTTGACCTTCCTTATGACAGCTAAATGGATGTTGAACATGAAGAGGAGAATAATCCAGTAAAACTGGTAGCCACTCTTCATGATCTTGAGTGTTGGTAGCTGCCAACCCCGAAATTAGAGTATCAGTCCATCTTCTGTAATGCAGAGTTTGGAAATTGCTATTCCTTTTGTTCGAGGATGATGACAATATCTAGTGACTAACACTTACTTTGTATTTATTACATGCCTGAGGATAAAGGAAGGACCTCTTTCTGGGAAGAAAGAGTAAAGGAAAGATTGGGTGCAAGACAATGTATAGATACATAAAGGAAGTTGAGGGACTTCTTGTCTGTTTTCTCTGTTAAGCTCAAAGCTAAGTCATCTGTTGAAAGTTAGGGGGCTCAGGTTGGTTAGGAGGTTTAAATAAAGTGACAGATGTTTGCAATTACCAGGAAATGGGATAGAGACCTCATGAGGGAAAGTAGAATAATACTAATAGTATTAGTAGTAATAATAACAGCAACAAGAACAGTGAATAATGACTAGTTATCTGTTCTATGCCAGCTACTACATTTTATGTTGTCATCTTTATAGGAACCTTATTGAAGTAGTTATTACAGGTAGGAGGCTAAGTTGCAGAGTTAGGATGCCAATGTCATTCTCTTGCCCCAAGCCCAGGCGTTCTTTCCTTTTTCTACACTGTTAATGGTGTTGGGAGTGTCGGCTTGACACTGCAAACCAGAAGTTTAGAGTATAAGTTTTAGAAATTGTTCTTCAGAGAGAGGAGGAAAAGTGGACTGAAGAAAAAGCTGTATGTCTAAAATATCACAATTATGTTGATATTTTTTGCCACCAGAATGATTGATGCCCTTGATGGGTCATTTCACTAAATAAAGTGAGTTACCACAGCCCAGTAGAAACCCAGATCTGGTTGTGTAACTTTAACAGGAGTATCTGAAATTATAAATTGATTTTCTTCCAATAGCCCGCATCTGAAATAACTGGACTGAGGCTCATGTCAGTAGATTCTTCAATTTCTATGTAGGAAAAAATGAGGACCCTTTTGTCTGTAATTATTCTATTTATTGAACAGTAATCTGTGCTAGAACACTGTGTTACAAAGTGTTTATTTTCCCTAAACAATGTCTTCTCTTGATTCATGTTCATTATTACCCTAAATAAATTGAAATTTAGAAAAAGAAAAATCTAGTTGTCTTAGTATCATACATGCAAGCTTAAGTTTTCTTATTTGTTTGTATTTGACATACATGAAGTTATTTCCAAAGATACAAGCGAACAAATGGAGGCCAAAAAAGTTTGACATAAAGCAGACCAAAACAGATTGAGTTATATTGAACCTCTACACGGACTAGCATTTTGATGTCTAGATGGATAAGTAACTGTAATACTAATTTACAAGCGCAAACTCAACTAGTAAGATTAATTTCTAGGCTGTAATGAATTTATATAAATACTCTAGTTACTCAAATACAAACTGTGCTGTGGATTAGATGTTCATTGCCTGAAACTGGAGAATGTAACTTTTAAAATTTTTTTTGACAAGCCTACAGCCAGCATCATAGAGAATGTAACTTTGCCTCCCAAATCTGTGTATGTCAGATCACTTATAATTGGAGCTGCACAGTTCTCTCTTCTAGGTTCGACTCTTTAAACTTGGTAACATCTCATTAGGCTAAATGAATTCTCCATGCCCTATTCTCTATCTTGCTATGTTGCCTAACACTTTGATTTTAACATTAGGAAAACAACTACCAATAAACACGAGATGAAATACAAAATAGATGAATACCACTAGTTCGGTAATATAAACCATTATATAACAGGGATTTGGTGCAGACTCTTTTCACACATAGAAAACTTTTCCAAAAGACATTTTTGAAGTTTTGCTATGAAGAAAGTTTGCCAGTGAATAAAAGAACCTTTTGTAGGTCCCTATTTGGGAGTGCAGTAACTGGTGCTTCTGGACTCTATACACAGAGATCCAAGGCTAGGAAAATATCTCAGGGTAAAGCTATCTAAGTTTTGTATCCAAAAGCTATTAATTTCTTCAATTATGAGAAGAAACCACACATTGCATAATGGCCTTGGTATTTTGTTGGTATGGAGAGAAGGATGATCTCAGAAGACTTGTAGGCCTGTCTTAGGGTGTCTGTGTGTGTGTCTGTGTGTGTGTGTGTTGCTTTTTTTCCAACTTATAAAAAAACTCAACAATCAATCTTAGACACGTTTTTGAAACCGTAGATATTCTAAGTTAGCAAATCCAAATCAGTACACAAAACAACCATTTTTGCCAGCACCAAATGCATACTTTGCTGAGCGTTCTTATCTGGGCTCCAGAGTTTATTCATAGCAAATTCTGACATCTGCTAAGTTCTATTATGACCCAGAGGGGAGTGGAGTGAAGTAGGATGAAGAATCTGGAAATGCATGCTGCCTATAGGGTAAATTGCATTGAGGAATTTGCATCCACGTAGCTTTTCCCCTTATGGACCACTGTGATGTTTAGCAGGCTGAGCTAAAAGGTCATGTTGCTCAAGACGAACAACAATAAATGGTTTGTTCAGTGACTTGTTAAGCCTCCTGCCAGTGCTTACTAATAGCCATAATAGCTATTTCTCTTCTGGGATATATGAGTTTGGCTGTCATCTTTTTGGGAATATGGTAATTTGTAGCCATCACTTTTAGCATGGTGGGGAGATCTAACATTTAAAGGTCCTTATCCCAGTGGTTTATAGATCCCTTTTCCCCCACGAACTGCTGCTGCTTCTTTTGAACGTTGAATGCTGCCATGATTTAATTTTTTTTTTTTTTTTTTCTTTTTGAGATAGGGTCTTGTTCTGTCACCCAGGCTGGAGTGCAGTGGCATAATCACAACTCACTGCAGCCCCAGCCATCTGGGCTCAAGTGATCCTCCTGCCTCAGCCACCCGAGTAGCTGGGACTATAGCCACGCACCACCACACCCAGCTAATTTTTAGATGGGGTTTCGCATGTTGCCCAGGCTGGTCAAGCAATTCTCCCACCTTGGCCTCCCAAAGTGCTGGGATTACAGGTGTGCACCCTCACGCCTGGCCTTCCTTTGCTTTTCTTTTCAATAGTAAAATTTCTTTTTTCTTCAGTGGTGGTGCAGTTCTAGACCGTGTTTACAGTAGATACAGGGGCACAGCTCCCAATAGTGTTTAAAACATGTGAAGTATCAAGGGCAGAAGTTAACATCTCTAATAAGTTTAAATTCCCTCAGATTTGCTTTATAGGAAAGTATATTAAGAACATTTTCCAAAGCATTTTTATTCAGCTGATATATGATATTTTACATACCTGCCTTATTAAAATACAGATGTATTCTTGAAATTACTGACCATATTTTTTTTTTTTTTTTGAGGTAGAGTCTTGCTGTGTCGTACAGGCTGGAGTGCAGTGGCACGATCCCGGCTCACTGCAACCTCTGCCTCTGGGGTTCAAGTGATTCTCTTGCCTCAGCCTCCCGAGTAGCTGGGATTACAGGCACCCTCTACCATGCCCAGCTAATTTTTGTATTTTTAGTAGAGATGGGTTTTGGCATGTCCAGGCTTGTCTTGAACTCTTGACCTCAAGTGATCCATCCACCTCAGGCTCCCAAAGTGCTGGGATTACAGGCGTGAGCCACCATGCCCAGCCAATCAGTTTTTAATAAATGAAATAAGATGAATGATGAGTAATTCAATTTTGGTAATATAGTAGATTAGATATTCAGAGAAATCCCTTCTGTTCAGAACTTTTTTTTTTTTTTTTTTGGAGACAGTTTCGCACTGTCGCCCAGACTGGAGTGCAGTGGCATGATCTCAGCTCACTGCCGCCTCTGCCTCCTGGGTTCAAGCGATTCTCCTGCCTCAGCCTCCTGAGTAGCTGGGACTACAGGCGCATGCCACCATGCCCAGCTAATTTTTGTATTTTTAGTAGAGATGGTTTTCACCATGTTGGCCTTGATCTCTTGACCTCGTGATCTGCCCACCTCGGCCTCCCGAAGTGCTAGGATTACAGGTGTGAGCCAGTTGGAACATTTTTAAATGAGGCTAGGAAAGGTAAAAATGTATGAGCACATATAATATACATAGAACATTCTGGAACTAGTGTAAGAAAAATAATTGAGGCCGGGCGCAGTGGTGCACGCCTGTAATCCCAGCACTTTGGGAGGCCGAGGTGGACAAATCACGAGGTCAGGAGTTCAAGACCAGTCTGGCCAACATGGTGAAACCCTGTCTCCACTAAAAATACAAAAAATTAGCTGGGTGTAGTGGCGGGCGCCTGTAATCCCAGCTACTCAGGAGGCTGAGGCAGGAGAATTGCTTGAACCCGGGAGGTGGAGGCTGCAGTGAACCGAGATCGCACCACTGCACTCCAGCCCTGGTGACAGAGTGAGACTCCATCTGAAAAAGAAAAAAAGCATCATTTCATAAGGCAGAGGAAGCCCTGAAGGTGTTGGTGGTTCTGAGGGTTTCTTATAGGATTAGAGCAAAGTGGAGGGACAAGAGACGAGTAGTACCTAAGCATTGTGGAAGGTCCTGTTGGAGACTGTCCCAGATGGAATTGGGACCCTGGAGGGTGCAAGTCTTCAGTGCATGAGTAGAAAAAAGATGTCCTGCTTGCAGAGACTTGCCTCTTACTGTCTTGGATCTGGTTGGAGAGGGGAAAGAAACCTTCCATGTAATTGCCTAAGCAGACGCCCATACTCACAAAGATTTGCAGTCAGATTTTATACTACCTGTGAGGACTGAAAATCTCTAAACTGAAAACTTAGGTGAAAGTATTCCCATTTGATTATGGTCCCCAGTGTCTGGGAGGATCAAATTCGTATCTCTGTAGAAACACACTTTTAAATTAATTAATTAATTTTAGAGACAGGGTCTTGCTATGTTGCCCAGGCTGGTTGTGAACTCCTAGGCTCAAGCAGTCCTCCTGCCCTGGCCTCCCAAAGTGCTGGGATTACAGGCATGAGCCACCATGCACGGACAAAACACACTTTATAGTCAGGCCTTAAAGAATTTTAATAGAGGAAGTTGCAAGAAATGTGAGTTTGCAAAAGAAAATAAGCAACTGTGAGTTAGTCAGATGGGGCAGATTCTATTTTCCAGGTATGGAAACAGTATTTCCTGACTCCTGCTCTTCCAGAACCTTACTATTGTACTATCAAGAAATAGAATCTCTTTCTGTTGAACCTGGGCAGGCCTTTGTGACTGCTTTGACCTAAAGAATACGACAGAAGTGATATTATGTCATTTCTGAGGCTAAGTCATAAAAATACCACACATTTATTTATTCTCTTGAGAGAATCATTCTTGGAACCCATCAGCATACTCTGAATAAGCCCATGGAGAGATCCCTATGGAAAGGAACTGAGGTCTCAGGCCAGTGTCCCCAGCTAGAAGCTTCCAGCTGACGGCCAGTACTGACTTGCCATTCTTGTAAGTAAGCGATCCTGCAAGTGGATCCTTCAGTTCTCTATCAAGCTGCCCTGGGTGGTGCCGTGTGGAGCAGAGGCAAGCTCTCCTCTCTAAGCCCTGAACAGATTGCTAATTTGTGAGCAAAATAAGTGATTATTGTTGTTTTGATCCACTAAATTTTCGAGTGGTTTGATATGCATGGATTGACAGGTGACTAAACATCAGTGGTAACCATCAGTCTTACAAAGCCTACAGATGTTTAAAGAAATAAAGGAGGAGGTTAAAAATATGATGAGGAGACTCTTAAAACTGATGAGGAAAATATGGAAGAAGAACTCAGGCTCTGTAGAACTTCTAGAAGTAAAAAACGTTACAGATGCCCCCAGACTTATGATGGTCTGATTTTAATTTTTCTTTCTTTTTTTTTCTTTCTTATTTTTATTTATTTATTTATTTTTTGAGACAGGGTCTTGCTCTGTCACCCAGGTTGGAATGCAATGGCACGATCTCAGCTCACTGCAGCCTCCACCTCCTGGGCTCAAGCGATCCTCCCACCTCAGTCTCCCAAGTACCTAGGACTACAGGCGTGCACCACTATACCCAGCGAGTTTTTTTATTTTTAGTAGAGACAGGGTTTTACCATGTTGCCCAGGCTGTTCTCGAGCTCCTGAGCTCAAGTGATCTGCCTGCCTCGGCCTCCCAAAGTGCTGGAGTTATAGGTATGAACCACCTCACCTGACCTGATTATGGTTTTTCAACTTTACAGTGGTGTGAAAGTGATACTTATTCAGTAGAAATTATACTTCAGTATAGTATTCATGAGATATTCAGCACTTTATTGTAAAATAGGCTTTGTGTTAGAATTCAAGCTTGTCCAACCGACCTTGTTTTGTTTTGTTTTGTTTTAGGCTTTTAGCAGCCTGACGCCATGGTTTTTAGTTTCTGTCTCTAGTGATAAGCGGAAAAGAAGGTTGAGGAAGGGGCTTTACTGAACCAACCAGAAACAGGAACTAAGAACCCATGCCTCTGTTCCCTCCCTTGGACACCCCCCGTAAGATGATTTTGCTCAGTAGTAGGCTAACGTCAGCATTCCGAGTATATTTAAGGTGGACCAGGCTATGATGTTTGGTAGACTAGGTGTTATTAGATCCATTTTTGACTTAGTAATATTTTCAACTTATGATGGGCTTATAAGGACATAAGCCCCTTGTAAATTGAGAAGCATTTGTAGTTGAAAAATACAATGGAAAGCGGATACAGAGTAGAGTAAATTAATGAACTGAAAAATAGATCTGAAGAAAATTTCCAGAATTTAGTGCAGAGAAAGAAGAGATGGAACATATGAGATATTTAGTGACATAGAGAATGAGATGATAACATCTATCTGATCTAGTGGATCCCAGACTTTTTAAATCTTAGGATCCCTTATGCCTTTTTTTTTTTTTTTTTTTTTGAAAATGGAGTCTTGCTCTCTTGGCTAGGCTGGAGTGCGGTGGCACGATCTCAGCTCACTGCAGACTCCACCTCCTGGGTTCAAACAATTCTTCTGCTTCAGCCTCCCGAGTAGCTGGGACTACAGGTGCCTGTTACCACACCTGGCTAATTTTTGTGTTTTTAGTAGAGATGAGGTCTTGCCATGTTGGTCAGGCTGATCTTGAACTCCTGACCTCAAATGATCCGCCCACCTTGGCGCCTCCCAAAGTGCTGGGATTACAGGCATAAGCCACTGCACTCAGCCTGCTGTTAAAAATTATTGAGGACCCAAATTGCTTTTGTTTATGTGAGTTACACTTAATAATTTGGTCACATTTTTGCATATATGTTGTAGTTCAATTAAAGTTTACTTTAAGAAAGATAACATCATAGAGTGAGAAGGTGAGCCACAACTTGAGAGATGTACTGGCAAAGATTTGTTAGCCAGAATATAAAAGAACTCCTCAAATTAAAAAAAATTAGAAAAAATGGAAATAGAAAAGTCATGAAAAAGTTACTTTTACAGGAGTAGAAACAAATGGTCCATGAACATGTAAAAGATCCTCTACCCTTTCAGTAATCAAGAAAATGCAAATTAAAATGCTGAAGAACTGTCTATCTCCTGCTCCCCCCTTTTCTCCCACCAAACAGGGAAAAATAAAAGATGTAGTTACAATTGTTAGAGAGATGATATGAGCAGTAGGAGCAGTCCTACTGTTGGGTACCTCCATTTTTCAAGACAGTTTGGTTTTACCTAGTGATGTCTAGGTACGTCTCCTAGTGAAATTCTTACATGCATGGCTTAAGAGACATATGTAAGAATATTTAAAGTATTATTCATAGTAACTAAAAATCCAAACAACTCAAATGTCTAGCAATTGTAAAGCGTAAATACAGTTGGTATATTTATAAAAGGACATAAAATGAATTAAGTGCCACTACATGCATCTTCATAGAGGAATATTCCAAAATAGCAGGGATCAAAAAAGGCAGTTAGAAATAATAAATATGGGCTGGGTGCAGTGGCACAAGCTTATAATCCCAGCACTTTGGGAGGCTGAGGCAGGAGGATCCTTTGAGCCCGGGAGTTCAAGACCAGCTTGGGCAACATAGCAAGACCCTTTCTCTACAACAAATTAAACAAACATTATCTGGGCATAGTGGTGTATACCTGTATTTCTAGCTACTCAGAAGGCTGAGGTGGAAGGATCACTGGAGCCCAGGAGTTTGCAGCTACAGTGAGTTATGCTCGTATCACTCACTCCAGCCTGTGCATCATTGTGAGACTCTGCCTCAAAAAAAAAAAAAAAAAAAAAAGTATGATTCTATTTGCATAAAGTTTAGACGCAGGCAAATCTAAATAATATGTTATTTGGGGATACGTATCTGGTAGGATTATAAAGAAAAGCCAATGAACAAACTTCAGGATGGTGGTTTTCTTGGAGTGGGATGGTGTGGTGCTGTGGAATGGAAGAGTACGTAGGAACTATGGTTTGAATATGACATATTTTACAATAAAATTTTTTATAAGTGTGTTGTTGAAAGGAACCCTGAGGTGATTCTTTTTCTGAAGAAGACTTTTGGTAATGCAGATAGTAATTCTTAATCTTTTGGCACATGCTCTTGCACATAAGGTTTTACAGAAAATAAATTTTGCATTTTTTTCCAGAATTTCTTTATGTCAACCTTGCTAAATAGAGAGCATGCCTAGGAAGAAGATGAAACTAGGAAAATTCATTTACAAGCTTCAGTTCAGTGGTTGTAGCCTTAGAATGAGAAATTAGGCCTTTTATTCTACCTGCCTTAAAATTGGCTTATTATTGTTAAAAACCAAAGACTGTTTCTTAGTTTGTTTATTTTTATTTTCTGTTTGGGAGCAGAAGCACTCTTTTGCCCCTAGCCCTAGCTTGAATCTGCTGTTTGTTAAATACCTCCATGAATTAACATCTCTTCCTTTTCCGAAGGAATGTGAAACCCAATAATTACACACAGACCTGACCTACTTTGGAGGAACCAGAGGACAAAAAGAAACCCTAGATTTCTTCGTCCTTTTTTGACTAAAAAGCAGAGATTTTTGGGAGGCGAGGGCTAGAACTTCCTATATCTATTCTTCCTTGAAGAGCCCAACTCACATAAGAAGTTTCTGGCTGGGCATGATGGCTCATGCTTGTAATCCCAGCACTTTGGGGGGCTGAGGAGGGAGGATACCTTGAGCCCAGGAGTTCAAGACCATTCTGGGTAACATAACGAGACTGTCTCTATAAAAAGGAAGGAAGGGAGGAAGGCAGGGAGGAAGAAGAAAGAAGTTTCCCCTTGTGTGCGCTGCTTGTAGGCTAGTGGGCTTGATTCTAGTGAAGCCTTTGCATGTCTGCTGATCTGGAAATATTTGGCCTTTTCCCAAGGCTCTATGGCTTTTGGAAAATAATGATGAAATACCTATTATTTTTTATTTTTAATTGTCTTATGTTATATGTTTGATTTTTGTAAACACCTCAGTCCTTTTTAAAAAGAAATAGTTGGAATATAAACATATACTCTCATTAATTAATAAATCAGCTAGATGACTAGTCCAAACTGTTATTCCATTATCATTCTCTGCCCTGTAACTTATTTTACTTCTGTCTTAGTTATATTTACCTGTTGTTATTTTGCTAATTTGATAGTTTATTGTCAAAACAATTTTTAATATTTGTCTATTGACTTTTTTTAAAATTGAAAAAATTCTCCTAATCCACAATCAGAAATCTTTTCATTTGATTCATTAACAGTTACTAAAACACCACAACTAGGTTCTGGGTCCTAGGCCCTGTAGGGGTGCTCACACAGCTTTACTAAACACCAGCCTTAGCAGAGGAAGATGACTGTCAATATCTGGAATATCAAGAACTAGAAGAAGCAAGATAATGTGGTCCTAGCATACAGATAAATGGGATAGATTCAAGAATTCAGAAATAAAACCTTTCATTTATAATCATTTGACTTTTGTTAAGTCTATGGAGATAATTCATTGGAGAAAGAAGAGTCTTTTCATCAAACAGTGGTGAAATAAGTGTATATCCATGTTCAAAAGAAGGAAGTTGGACCTTTGCTTTACACCATACACAGAAATTAACTTCAAATGGACCACAAAACTCTCTAAGAGTTTTCATAGAGTTTTATAGTTTTAGCTCTCACATTTATGAAGAGAAGAAAACATACGAGCAAATCTTTCTGATTTGGAGTTAGGCAGTGGTTTCTTAAATAGACTGCCAAAAGCAGAAGGGACAGAGGGAAAAATAGATAAATGGACTACATCAAAATTAAAAACTTTTGTTCTGCAGACAATACCATCAGAAAAGTGAAGACAACCCACAGAATGGAAGAAAATGTTTGCAAATCGTACATCTGATAAGGGGCTTGTATCTGGAACATATAAAAACTCTAATAACTTAACAGTAAAAAGATTAATAATTTAAAATAGAGGAAAGATTTCAGTGTGTAATGCCCCTCAAGATGTATACAGTTGGTCAACAAACACACGGAAGGATTCTCAACATCATTAAGTCATTAGGAAAGTGCAAATAAAATCCACAATGAGATACCACGTATCCACTAAGATGGCTGTAATAAAAAAAGATGGACAATAACAAGTGTTGGTTAGGATATGTGGGAAGTAGAACTTTCTAGCATTGCTGGTGAGAGAGAATATAAAATGATGCAGCAGTTTTGTTATTTCTTCAAAATGTTTAATGTTCCAAAAAATGTTAAATGTGGAATTACCATATAACCCAGCAGTTCCAACTGCTAGGCTTAAACCCAAGATCAGTGAAAACACATTCACATAAAAATGTTATCAATGTTCATGGCAGCATTATTCATAATAGCCAAAAAGCAGAAACAACCAAAATGTCTATCAACTGAAGAATGGATAATTAAAATTAATATATCCATACAATGGAATATTATTTGGCAATAAAAGTAATGAAGTACTGATACATGCTACAAGGTGAATGCCCCTTGAAAACATTATGCCAAGTAAAAGAAGCAAATCACAAAAGGACCACATATTATATGATCTCATTGAGATGAAATATTTAGTATAGGTAAATTTATAGAAAGAAAGTGGATTAGTGGTTGCCTAGGGTTGGTGGAGGGATAGGAGTGGGGAAACGATGAGTGACAGCTAAACAGGTATGAGGTTTCTTTTAGTCGGAACAAAAATATTCAGTTAGATTGTGATGGTTGCACTATCCTGTGAATATACAAAACACACTGAATTTTACACTTTACATTGGTGAATTGCTTGGTGTGTGAATAATATCTCAGTAAAGCTGCTTTTTTTAAAATAAAGAACTAGAAGACAAGAAAAGCAGGGAAATTCTTGCTGAGGAGAAATACTAATATGATTATTTGTCTTGTTAATGAATTTCATGTCCTCGCTCTGGCTAAATAATTTGTGAATTTTTTAAAAAGTCTACTTTCAGAAAGAGTTTCAGGTGTCTTTAACAGATCAGTAGATTAAAACATATTTAAAAGAATTAGGGCCAGATAGTGTAGGGAAGAAGAGAGATGGATACTATTTTACCAGAAAACTTAGGCTAACTAGAGCTACCACAGTTCACTTAGCTTTTGCTTTCTGGCAGTACAGGCAAACAAAAAAACATGAATTCCTTAACTAATATTATTAAATAAAAGGAAAAAATCCAATTGAGAAAACCTATTTCCCAGCACCACACTGCAAGTCAAAACCTAATAGCCTGTTACTTGATATCAGGTTCACAAAACTATGTCTAAAAGAAAAATTCTTCAATAGTAAATTTTTTTAAAAATTCCAAGGCCAGGTACGGTGGCTTATACCTGTAATCCCAGCACTTTGGGAGGCCACAGCAGATCACTTAAAGCCAGGAGTTTGAGTCCAGCCTGGACAATATAACAAGACACTGTCTCTACAAAAACAAACAAACAAACAAACAAACAGAAACCACTGTGGTGGCACATGCCTGTAGTCTCAGTCGCTGGGGAGGAGCACTGGAGGCCAGGAGGTTGAGGCTGTAGCGAACTGTGATCATGCCGCTGCACTCCAGCCTGGGTGACAAAAACCCTGTTTCGAAAGGGGGAGAAAAAGGGGTTCCAAAGTGTTCTTTATATGGAAATCCATTTTGACTCTGGATATAGGTCTAGTGAGTCTAGTGAAGAATGTTGTTTGTTAAGCGTTCTGGTTACTTGAACTGACAGCAGAAAGTTGTTTTTTGTTTGTTTGTTTTGTTTTGTTTTGTTTTTGAGATGGAGTCTAAGTCTGTTGCCCAGGCTACAGTGCAGTGGCGTGATCTTGGCTTACTGCAACCTCGGCTTCCCAGGTTCAAGTGATTCTCCTGCCTCAGCCTCCAGAGTAGCTGGGATTACAGGTGTGCGCCACCACACCTGGCTAATTTTTTGTGTCTTTAGTAGAGAGGGGGTTTCACCATCTTGGCCAGGCTGGTCTTGAACTCCTGACCTCGTGATCCACCCGCCTCAGCCTCCCAAAGTGTTGGGATTACAGGCATGAGCCACCGCGCCCGGCCAGAAAGCTGTTGTTTAGTCTGGTATCTCCAACATTAAATAGAAGTTTCCTAACAAAACAATTTAAGACTGAATTTGAATATAGTGCCAGAAGAGCAGAGCATTCCATTTTGATGTTTGAAATTAACTATTTTAGAATAGCTTTAGATGTATAGAAAAATTGCAGATATAGTACAGAGGTCCCAAATACCCCACGGTCAGTTTCCTCTATTCTTACTATCTTATAGTAATATGATACATTTGTCATAATTAATAGACCAATATTAGTACATCCTTTTTAACTAAAGTTCATACTTTACTCAGACTCCCTTAGTTTTTACCAGAGTGTCCTTTTTCTGTGTCAGGGTCTTGTCCAGGATACCACATGCCATTTAGTCGCCGTGTCTCCTTAGGCTTCTCTTAGCTGTGACAGTTTCTCAGTCTTTTCTTGTTTTTGATGACCTTAATAGTTTTGAGTAGTACTGGTCAGGTATTTTGTAGAATACCCCTCAGTTGGAATTTGTCTGATGTCTTTGCCATGATTAGATTGGGATTACAAGTTTTGAGTGGTAAGATAACCAAAGTAAAGTGCCATTTTCATTACATCTTACCAAGGGCACGTAATATCAACATGACTTATTACTGTTGATGCTAACCTTGATCACCTGGTTCAGCTAACCTTGATCACCTGGTTCAGGTAGTGTTTGTCAAGTTTTTCCACTGTAGTTATTTCTCCCCCCTCCCCCCTGCCCATCCCCTTTCATAATATACTATCTGGAAGGAAGTCATTAGATGCACATGCTTTTGATAGCATTTTGTGCAATCGAAAAAAGTAATTTTGTTTGGTAAACTAAGGAGCCTGACATGTTTACTTTTCCAGTGGAGAGCTTACCTATGTTTACACAGAGTTTGCTGGATTCTCTGCAAGTAAGGCTAAAGCAAAGCTTTTTTCAAGAAAAAGCTTTAGTTTTGTTCACATGCTTGAACTCTTGCCTGAAACTGCTATAGTTCTGTACTGTAAATTATGGAAGAGATTTCCTTGGCCTAGAATTTCTTGGAGATGAGAGTCGCCTACCTTATAAAGAACCATGAGCTGTTAGTTTTCTATTACTATGTAGCAACCTGCCACAAATTTAGCAGCTTGAAGCAGCACACATTTACTCTCTTACAGTTTCCATGGGTCTTGAGTCCTGCCTGGCATGGCTTAGCTGAGCCCTCTGCTCAGGGTCTCAGAAGGCTGTACAGTGTTAGATGGACTGCATCGTCACCTGGAGGCTTAACTGGGAAAGAAGGTACTTACAAGATCGTTCACATTATTGGTAGAAGTGCTTTATAAGTGAGGATCCCAGCATTTTGCTGGCTGTTGGCTGGAGGTCCTAGAGAGACTGATCCTAGAGAGACAGCCCACAGTTCTTTGATGCTACCCACAGTTCCTTTTCCTGTGGGCTTCTCTAACATGGCCATTTACTTCATTAAGCTCTCTAGCTCCACTTGGAAGAAAGGGAGGATATTACATAAAGGCATGAATAGGTCTGTCATTATGTGTGTGTGTGAGAATCATTGGGGGCCAGTCATCGTGGGGTCACACATAACATGACTTCTTTTATTTTTATTTTTAATTTTTTGTGGGTACATAGTAGGTGTATATATTTCATAATAGACTTCTGAAGAGAATATTTAATTTTGAGTAGGACTGCATCCATTAAGTCTGTCTTGATGAAAATTAGTCACAGAGTACATCCCAAATGTTAGTTTAACCCGATAGAGCTGGTTATAGTAAAAAGAATAAACTTACTTTTAAAAATAATTGGTACAAGGTTAAATGAAAATAGGTAAAGATGTTCAATGGAGCATACCAGCTGGGGATGAAGAAAGAAGTTGGAGGATAGGTGAAATACTGTGATATGTTTTCCTTGTTTCAAAATTTTGCTAAAGTCTGATGCTGTCAGTCATCTGTTCTTTTATTAGTCAATTATCTGTGTTTATATTTAACAACTAATTACCATAAATTTGAGTTTTGAGAAGCACCAAAACATAATGTAGTGAAGGACTCAGGTTCTTGAACTCGACTGTCTGGCTTCAAATCCTGCCTCTGCCATTCAGTACTGTGTATCCAGGGCACATAAAACTTCACTGGTGTGTGCCTCAGAAACATCTGTAAAATGAGAATAATAGTACCTATTTTGTGTGGGGTAAGAGTTAATGGCTTTAATTATCATTACATTTTTTTCAAGTGTGGTAAAGGTGTCATGGTTATGTTTAGAAAAAGAGAGGGACTCCTGTTTGAGGTATATTGAAGTAGTTACAGATGAAATGATATGGTGATTGAGATTTTGGAGAAACTTGGTAGAGGTATAGATAAACCAATTGACTATAAAGTAATAATTCTTGAAGCTGATTGATGCTTTAATTATTTTTTACTGTCTACTTTTGTTTATATTTGAAAATTTTCATTACAAAAAGTAACAAAAAAATTTAGTGCATTGGCATATATTAGCTGCTCAGTATATTTTACCTATTCTTACTATGCTTATGTTTAATATATTAGAATTAACTAGTCTAAAACGAAAAATATAAAACAAACTAAAATTGACTCTTTGACTTTCTCATTTCTAAGCGAGAAATTTGATCATGGAAACATTGTCAAATTTGGCTGACATTGGATTATGCAACATTTCTTAGACTCGGATTCTTGGTTCTGTGTTCATGTCTTTCTGGTGTGGTTGTAATTTACGGTTTAATTAATTTGACCTACTTGTTGCCCACTTCACATTCCGTTTAATTTAGTCTGCCATTGTTTGTTCTGTAAGTGGGATGGAAATTAATGTCAATATTATTATTTAGTGTTCCTAGTTTTAGCAGTAGGAAACATTGGCTTTACCAATATTGAAAATATTAGCAAATGCCAAGGCTTTTCTGGGCAAACAGTGGTGTTATGCTTTAGTTTAATGTATTTAATTGAGGAAAGAAACACTTATTCACCAAGGTTATCTCAAATGTGGTAAATGCATTTTTCTGCTTATTATCATATGGTCATACATTGTATAACACTGTAAAACTAGATGACTTAGGGCTAGGCGTGGTGACTCATGCCTGTAACCCCAGTGCTTTGGGAGCCTGAGGTGGGAGGATTGCTTGAGGCCAGGAGTTCCAGATCAGCCTGGGCAAGAGAGCAAGTCCCCTTTTCTTAAAAAAATTAATTTAGCTGGGCATGGTAGTACGCGCCTGTAGTCCTAACCACTCAGGAGGCTGAGGCGGAGGATTGCTTGAGGCCAGCAGTTTGAGGTTCCAGTGAGCTATTATCATATCATTGCACTCCAGCGTGGTCAATAAGCAAGACCCTGTCTCTAAAAGAAATAACAAATACAGCCGGGCATGGTGGCTCGTGCCTATTATCCCAGCACTTTGGGAGGCTGAGGCAGGAGGATTGCCTGAGCCCAAGAGTTTGAGAGCAGCCTGGACTATAGCGAGACCTCATCTTTACAAAAATAAATAAGTAAGTAATAAACAGATAAGAGAAAATAAAAGAAATAATAACTAAAACTAAATGGCTTGATTTCTTTAACTATCCAAGATTGAGAGTTATATGACTAGTAGTGATTCTGATTTATGTGAATGAACTCTTAAGAACTTAAATGTCAATTTGAAAACTTAAAAAAGTCGAAACCTGAGTCTCCCAGAGTTTGAATTAGGAATTGGCACAGTGAGAACCTTATCTTGATAACTCTGCTTGCCTGCTTTCTCTCTCTCTCTCTCTCTCTCTCTCACTCAGTCTCTTTCTTTCTTTTTTATAGTCAGGGTCTCACTCTGTCACTTAGGCTAGGAGTGTAGTGGATTGATCACAACTCACTGCAGCCATGACCTCCGGAGCTCAAGCAGTTCTTCTTCCCCAGCCTCCCAAAATGCTAGGACTACAGGCACATGTTAACATGCCCGACCAATTAAAAATTTTTTTTTGTAGAGACAGGATTCCACTGTGTTGCCCAGGCTGGTCTGAAGCCCCTGGGCTGAAGCAGTCATCTCACCTTGGCCTCTCAAAGTGCTGAGATTGCAGGTGTGAGCCACTGTGCCCAGCCGATACCTCTGCTTTCAAGTCATGTAATAGATGAAAACATTGAGGATTAAAGGGGTAAAGTGATTTTCCCAAGGTCACAAACATATCTTAGAGATACAGCTGGAAATTGAACTCTCAATCTCAACACCCACTCCGTTCCTCTTTTTGCTGTCACGATGATTTCAAAACTGTTCTGCAGAGCCCTAGGCTTCTAAAAAGTTTTGTCTGTCTCTGAACCCTCTACTCAAGTTTAACCAGGATGGGTACTCTTTTTTCTCTCTTATGTATTAGGGTTTGTATGTGATTTTGTTCAGAGGGAAAAAGTTTCTACTGCTATATGTGATCATTTTTATATCCTTCCTGCACACTGAGTTCCTTATTCTGTGCTGTTTTCTACCCAGAAAAGTATATTTGATTCATTGAAAAAAAATTCCCATTTTTTTTTTTTTTACTTAGTTTCAAAAAATGCCAGCTTGATCTCTTAGTTTCAAAAAATGCCAACTTGATCTATCAAGAAACCTGTGACCCAGAGGCCTCAGGAAAATTGCACAAAGACTTTTAAATATGGAGGGATAATTAATTTTTGTACGACATTATCAATTAACATTTTACTTCCTTCTAGCTCTCTATATTTTCATTTTCTCATCTCATAAATCGCATTCCTTGTGATTTTTTGGTGGGGAGGTGTCACTTATGGTCTCTTATTTTCCTAAAACAGTATTTATGCAATGTGTCTTTTTTGTTGTTTTTTTTTTGTTTTTTTTTGTTTGTTTGTTTGTTTTTGAGACGGAGTCTTGCTCTGCTACCCAGGCTGGAGTGCAGTGGCGCCATTTCGGCTCACTGTGAGCTCCGCCTCCCGGGTTCACGCCATTCTCTTGCCTCGGCCTCCCAAGTAGCTGGTACTACAGGCACCTGCCACCACACCCAGCTACTTTTTTGTATTTTTAGTAGAGATGGGGTTTCACCATGTTAGCCAGGATGGTCTCGATCTCCTGACCTCGTGATCCGACTGCCTCGACCTCCCAAAGTGCTCACAGGCGTGAGCCACCACACCCGGCCATCTGTGTATCTTAAGTGAAACTATTTCTGATACCTGGAGATTCTTTTGGGTCTCATTGGCAATGAATTAGGGATCATGTTAATTGGCTTAAAAGTAGTGTTGTCATTAAGACATAAAAGAGGGGCTAATAGTATAATAGTTTGGTTTTACTTAAATTATGGATGTTTTTAATGGTTTTAAAAAACCCTCAATGTTATTAACTATACTCAATACTTTAATGAATTGATACACAGTTACGACAATTTCCTTTACATAAAATCCTTGATTTTACCTTAGCATCTTTTTGAAATTCTACACTTGTACTCTAATGCAAATTTAGGACCATCAGAGAAGGTCAGTATTTAGAATGTCTGTAATCCTGCTGCAGGAATCCCAATCAATCTTGTTCAATGTTAACTCTGTTATATTAAGCATATACTTCATGTAGCTTTCTTTTGACATCTAATGTGGCTATGTCTAACCCATATAATAATTTTATATTTCAGTGGAACATTCTCAGTTTTTTCTATGGCAGTGTTGTTTATCAGTTGTCCCCTTACCACCTTTAAAATAAATATCAGAAATTTGGCCGGGCACCGTAGCTCACGCCTGTAATCCCAGCACTTTGGGAGGCGAAGGTGGGTGGATCACGAGATCAGGAGTTTGAGACCAGCCTGGCCAGCATGGTGAAACCCTGTCTCTACTAAAAATACAAAAAATGAGCCAGGCATAGTGGCACACACCTGTAGTCCCAGCTACTCAGGAGGCTGAGGCAGGAGAATTGCCTGAACCCAGGAGGTAGAGGTTGCAGTGAGCCAAGATGGCGCCACTGTACTTCAGCCTGGGAGACAGAGCGAGACTCCATCTCAAAAAACAAACAAAAAAACAAACAAAAAAAACCCCAGAAATTTAAGAATTAATTAATGTTTACTATTAGACTTCCAGAGATTGATTTAAGTTACTTAAATTACACTATTCATCACATGAAATGCAAACATTCATTAAGGGAATAACATTTGTTTGACTTGAAAATGTGATGAT
Organism: Papio anubis; assembly: GCF_008728515.1. Taxonomy (NCBI): domain Eukaryota; kingdom Metazoa; phylum Chordata; class Mammalia; order Primates; family Cercopithecidae; genus Papio; species Papio anubis. The sequence continues at coordinate 17,592,379 of NC_044987.1, forward strand.
TACTAAATATAAGGAACTCGTTGAAACTGGAATAAATGCAAAAGCTATCACACAAAACATTCCATTTTGAAGGAATCCCAGAGGGGCATTATCTGTCATCTCTGGTAGTGTGCACCTATCCTTAGGAAAACCCCTTGGAAGGTAGTTTGTGCCGTGTTCCTGATGGGCCCGGGGAGGCTGGCGTCTTCCTCCAGGCTGCTCAGGGACGATAGCCTGATATCATAAACATCCAGACTAGAAATGCATGATTTCACAGCAGTGCACCTCTTGACAAACAATGAGCACACTGCTGACATCTGAGGATGCATTACAAGTGAGACTTTCAGAAATAGGAGGATGCAATGCTTTCTGAAAACGGATATTGCTTCCTGTTTTTCTTTAGTTTTCATTGTAAAATAATTGGGAGATGTCAAGAGATGAGGGATTTAGGACAATTTTTCAGCTGTTTTCTGTTTCCTTGGTTCACTCACCTTCTACTTCACACAGACTGTGTTATTAGTCCTTGGGGGCATATTAATGTAATTTAAAACATGAACTGTTGCTGATTTTGTTCAACAGGAACAGCACTACCATTGTAAGGTTAGCAAGATACCCACTATAATAAATCTCCATAGGGGAAGTTTAAGAAAATTATGTTATGCCAGTTGAGTTCAGCTCTCTTTTCAGCTGGAGCTTTAAGTCTTTGAGCGTTCCAGGTTCTACATCTAAATGTGCTTAACAGTGCACAGGCTTCTTGACAAATGCTGTTCTTGGGAAGAGTACAGTCCTTCTGTGAGTCTGTGTTATTTTTACCTGTGAATTGGCATTCCAGGAAAGAGTAGCATGTACTCATTAAGAAAATTCATCTTGAGGCCGGGCGCGGTGGCTCAAGCCTGTAATCCCAGCACTTTGGGAGGCCGAGACGGGCGGATCACGAGGTCAGGAGATCAAGACCATACTGGCTAACACAGTGAAACCCCCTCTCTACTAAAAAAATACAAAAAAACTAGCCTGACGAGGTGGCAGGCACCTGTAGTCCCAGCTACTTGGGAGGCTGAGGCAGGAGAATGGCGTGAACCCGGGAGGCGGAGCTTGCAGTGAGCTGAGATCCGGCCACTGCACTCCAGCCTGGGCCACACAGCGAGACTCCGTCTCAAAAAAAAAAAAAAAAAAAAAAAAAAAAAGAAAATTCATCTTGAAATTTATTCAGCTTTTTGTCTCCTTACAACCTCTTATTTAGGCCATATTGCCAAGTTATTTCCTCCTGTCTTTCTGTCCTGGGACTAAAATTTCTTTTTTTCTTTTCTTTTTCTTATTTTTTTTTTTTGAGGAAGAGTCTCGCTCTGTCGCCCAGGCTGGAGTGCAGTGGCACTATCTTGGCTCACTGCAACCTCCACCTTCCTGGTTCAAGCAATTCTCCTGCCTCAGCCTCCCAAGCAGCTGGGACTACAGGCCCACACCACCACGCTTGGCTAATTTTGTGTATGTGTGTGTGTTTTTAGTAGAGACGGGGTTTCACCATATTGGCCAGACTGATCTTGAACTCCTGACCCCAGGCAATCCACCCACCTCAGCCTCCGAAAGTGCAAAATTTCATTTTTTATAGTTAATTTCCCACCATAACTTTTACATTTTTCTTTGTAAATAACTACTTTTTTAAAATTTCAAAACATTTCTGTAACAGTTACAGGTTGAACACCCCTAATTCAAAAATAAAAAATGTCCCCAAATCTGAAACTCTTTGAGTGCCGACATAACACCATGTGGAAAATTCTGTGCATAAGCACTTAATACAAACTTTTAAAAAATGCACAAGATTATTTAAAATATTGTGTAAAATTACCTTCAAGCTATGTGTATAAGGTGTATATGAAACATAATGTTTTGGATAAGGGATATTCAACCTGTATTGTTATTCTTACTATTTTTATAGTTTTATTTTTTGAAACAGGGTCTCCCTCTTGCCCAGGCTGGAGTACAGTGGCATGATCACAGCCCACTATAGCCTTGATCTCTTGGACTCAAACCATCTTCCCACCTCAGTCTCCTGAGCACTAGGACTACCGGCATATGCCATCATGGCTGGATACTTTAAAAAAAATGTTTGTAGAGATGGGGGTTTTGCTGTGTTGCACAGGCTTGTCTCAAACTCCTGGGATTACAGCATGAGCCACCGGGCCTGGCCTATTTTGTCATTATATCACTTTCTTAGATAATGTTCTTTGGTTGCCACTTTAAACTATTAGAACTGCCTTGTTAAACCATTTAGCTTTTGCCCTTTTCTTCCCCATATCCCTAATACTTTTCTGCCCAATCCTTTCTCTCTATTCACAGCATTTCCTGTTTGTCCTAAATTCTCTTTCTGCCCGTCGTCTTCTTTCCTGCTCTTCCCTCTCTTTTTTTTTTTTTTTTTTTTTGAGACAGAGTCTTGCTCTGTTGCCCAGGCTAGAATGTAGTGGTGTAATCTCGGCTCACTGCAACCTCCACTTCCCAGGTTCAAGCGATTCTCCTGCCTCAGCCTCCCAAGTAGCTGGGACTACAGGCATGCACCACCATGCCTGGCATATATATATATATATTTATAGTAGAAACAGCTTGTTTCCAATATTAGACAGGCTGGTCTTGAACTCCTGACTTCAAGTGATCTGCCCCCTTCAGCCTCCCAAAGTGCTAGGATTACAGGTGTGAGTCCTGCACCTGACCTCTTCCGTCTCATTTTTTAGGGCTTTGAGGCATCCTTTTCAACAGCTCCTTAGCCTTCAAACTAAGCCATCAATCCCATTCTGAGTATCTCCCTCTTAAACTTGTGCAATTTGGTCAATTTGAAATAAACACTTGAGACTAGAAAATTGAATACCTATATTTTGTAAATAATCCTGACTGGGCTTCATTTTTATTGTCAACTCTGTCTTTTCCTCCACTCTTTTTTTAAAAAAAAAAATTTTTTTTTTTTGTTGAATACATTTAAGGGATAAACCTGTAGGACAAGAGTTGATTTAACTATAAAACATTGTTGGCACTTTGCAACGATAAGTATCATGTCAGTATGTCTGAGAGAGTTGCTCATAATATTGGAGACACCCATAGGCCTCTGTTTTCTGAGAGGGTGAATGTCAACCATATGGGAATTACTGGAACTGAGAAATCATTTTCTTTTTGTCTTTAAAAATTTCTCTTCTATGTCTTGAATTTCAAGTAATCACAGAAAATTTGCTTTGCTTCAGATACCATTTACTAATTTTGCACAGTATGCCATTTTCCAACTTATTTTCCCACTTTCAGTAAACTTTCCATTCTCTATCCAGACATTGGAAATGCATGAACTGTTTTACAGTCACCATTCAGTACAGCCTAGAGGGCAGAGAAATAAAAGTTCAACCGCTCACCTAAAAAGCACTATACATTTATTATTATTATTATTATTATTATTATTATTATTTTTATTAAGATGGAGTTTCGCTCTTGTTGCCCAGGCTGGAGTGCGGCTGCGTGATCTAGGCTCACTGCAACCTCTGCCTCCTGGGTTCAAGCGATTCTCCCTGCCTCAGCCTCCCAAGTAGCTGGGATTACAGGTGCCCACTACCATGCCTGGCTAATTTTTGTATTTTTAGTAGAGGCGGGATTTCACCATATTGGCCAGGCTGGTCTCAAGCTCCTGACCTCAAGTGATCTGCCCACCTCGGCCTCCCAAAGTGCTGGGATTACAGGCATGAGCCACCGTGCCCAGCCCGCTATACATTTTAAAGTATAGTTGTTAACTACTTTCTGTGGAGTTTATTGAAAGCTGCCTGACCCTTATCTTTGCTGGCCATGTTGAGTCCTTGTGTCTCAAGTTGGCTAGCATCCTTGCATCCCTGCCATTCCTTAGGCTTGACAGCTGCATATTTTCCCAGAAACAGTTGTGATTGGTGTGTATGATGAATAGACTAACCTGTTCTTTTCAAATATATGTCCCTGTTTTGCCGCTTAGTTCTTGATTTGACTAATTGTTTCAAGCTGAAATATAGACTTCAATTAAAAAATTGGAAGCCAGGTGTGGTGGCTCTTGCCTGTAACCCCAGCACTTTCGGAGGCTGAGGTGGGAGGATCCATTGAGACCACCCTGGGCAACATAGTGAGACCTCGTCACTACAGAAAATTTAAAAAAATATATTATCCAGGTGTGATGGTGTGTCCCTGTAGTCCCAGCTACTCAGAAGGCTGAGGTGAGAGGATAGCTTCAGCCCAGAAGGTTGAGGCTGCAGCAAGCTATGGTCATGTTACTGCACTCCAGCCTGGGCAATGGTACAGATGTTAGGATTTTTCCAAGAATGTGGCCAGCCTACATCCTGACCTTGATCATGTGGCACGTTATTAATCATGGCCATTTAATGTGTAACAGGTTGCATTCAAGAGTCTAGCTTGTGTTGGTTTGGGGTTCTTTTAGATTTGTTTTCTGACGACAATTGTATTTTTTAGTAAATTTTAAATGAAAATGTTTTTTCATTAAGACTGATTCCAAAGGTACTTAAGTTCCTTTCCAGCCAGCCATTCTTGGCTGGGTCCTATGAAAGCATTATGCCTATAGAAAAAGAAAATTGAGTGACTGTTTTCTCAGTTCTCCCAAACACGGTACTATTCTAGATGCATTGAAGAGAATTCATTTCATTACATACAGTGATGCTTTAAGGGCAGTTGTTCTCAGAGTTTGATTCAGGGACCCCATAGTCTCCAATACTGTTTCAGTGGGTCCCCTAGGTCAAAACCTTTTTTATAAAAATGCCACAACATGGCCGAGGCCCAGCAGTGGCTCAAGCATAATCCCAGCACTTTGGGAGGGCTGGGCAGGCGGATCCGCGGGTCAGGAGATCGAGACCCTGTGGCTATTCCGCGGTGAAACCCGTCTCTACTAAAAATACAAAAACCTTGGGCGAGGTGGCGGGCGCCACCATGGTGCCGCTTCACTCTGGAGGCTGAGGCAGGAGATAGGCAGTAAGCCGGGGCCGGAGCTTGCAGTGAGCTGAGATCCATTACAGCTTATCTAGCCTAGGCGTGACAGAGCCAGACTAAGTGCCAAAAAAAAAATGCCACAACATTATTTTCACTTTTCATTCATACTTTCTCACAATTATAAAATAGAGATTTCTAGAGACTGTGCTGTGTGTGATGCTACAGTTACTCTGATGACCAAGGAGATGTGTGGTTGTATACACTTGTCTCTTAAATTTTTGTCTTAATTTCTGATTTGTAATTTGATTTCTAAGCAGATGTTGAAAGATATTACTCACATAATCAAAACTTCTTTGAAGGTTCTCCTAACTTTTAAGAGAAGGAGTCCTGAGACCAAACAGTTTGGGAACTGCTGTCTTAAGGCCGCAAGACTTAATTCTCTGAAAGAAACCCTCCTGGGAATGGCTGCACACAAGGGCAGTGTAGTAAACCAGTCAGTTGCTCAAAAGACATTTTAAAAATTGAATTAAATTGAGCTCCTAGAATATAACTTTTGAGACCCTATTTGAGATTTTCTCCCAAGGCAGTGTTTTGAGCATTGAGAGCCTTGTAACTTGGGCCAAGTTTCTGTGAGATAGATAGTTGGCAATTCTCAATATCAAGTCAATGATTTCAGAAGTCATTTTCAAGGAATACCTCCTTTAACTGGTAGATTAATTATGTAGCTTATTGGCATTATCTAGATCAGTGCCATCCAATAGAAAGAGGGCCACGTGTATTATTTATAATTTTTAAATAATCATATTAAAAAGGTAAAAAGGTGAAATTAGTTTTAATATCTTTTGTGTAGCCTAGTATATCTAAAATATTATAATTTCTACATGTAATCAATATAAAAATGTATCAGGGAGATACTTTAATTCTTTTTTATATTACTATCTTTGAAATCTGGTATATATTTTACATTTATAGCACATCAGTCTGGATAGTTACATGTGACTGGTACCTACTGTATTACCCTTTACAGATCTAGACCATAAAATAGTTGCAGAGCTGAGCTGAGAATGTCCTAGAGTAGATAAGCATTGTCATAAAAACAGAGAATAAAAATTTTGCGGCCGGGCGCGGTGGCTCAAGCCTGTAATCCCAGCACTTTGGGAGGCCGAGACGGGTGGATCATGGGGCGTCAGAGATCGAGACCATCCTGGCTAACACGGTGAGAAACCCCGCCCTCTACTAAGAAATACAAAACTATTAGCCGGGCGGCAGGGCGGCTCTGTAGTCCCAGCTGCCCGAGGCTGAGGCCGGAGAATGGCGCGAACCCGAGGCGGAGCTTAAGTGAGCTGAGATCCGCCACTGCACCTAGCCTGGGCTGGCTACAGATGAAGACCTCGGCCTCCCAAAAAAAAAAAAAAATTTTGCTACAGAAGTGAGTAAAACATAACCCTACTGGAAAAGTTTACAAATGATGAAATGTTTGATGTCTGCCTAAATTTTAAAGACATTTCTAAGAGAAATAGAGCTCTTTCCTTAAATTAAAAAAAATAAGCTTTTCTTCAAACTATAATATTTTCTCTTTCCTTCTAAAAAGCATACAGTCTGCTCACTATATTCTTTGAGGTTACTGTCTGTTCATCTGCATACCAGTGCAAGGCGATGCTGTTTCTCATTTGGGAAGAATTTGAGCCCTTGTGATCTTTGTATTTCCCTCCTAAGTAGTCCTTTCTTGAACTGTCCATTTGTCCTGGCATATCCCTGAATCCCTGCTATCTACTATAGGGCATTTATTTCTGATGGGGAAGCATGGTTTGTTTTGATCTTAATGCTGAACTGTCCCTTAGTTCATTGTATTTTACTCTGTTGCGTTATCTTGCTTGCAAATATGGTGTCAGAATATGCAAGTGAATTATTGCCTGTTGTGAAGAAACCACTATTTTTTTCAGCTTCATTCACTATGAACATTATTGTGCTTACAAAAATGAGTTGACTTAAAAAGAACTGTGTTTTTTAGAGGTGAGAACTAAAAGGGGGAAATAGTAATTTTTCCTCTTATAGAATGAATAATAAAGAACTATGACTTTAAATTTGGCATGATCTAAATTTAATTTTTTTCCTACCACATGCCAATTGAAAAAGAAGAATTTGTTGAATGGGAATGTCTTGAGTAGGGAAATTAAGGACTCTCACAATCTGTATCTCTTTAGTAGCATAGTTGACACAGTGTGATGTTTAATTAGTATTAGAATGTCAATTTACAAAATCATGCTCTTTGGAAGATAAAAGAATTCTGTGTAGAACAGGCAAACTGAGGAAATACATGGTCTCTTGGTAACATGTTGGAAGTTTTCTTCTTTATTTGTTATAATTTTCATATGTAAGTACAATTAGGAGATTTATAGATTTTCAACCCCAATATAAAAACATTCTTTGAGAGTTTATCTTTTCTTTCCCTACTGATTTTTCTTTGTTGTGGACACATTCAATTTTTCAAGCAACTAGTGTGTACTTTACACCAAAACCTTTATTATATAGCCTTCAGTAATCTGTAGCTGTAAAACTCATACTCATTTATCTGTTTAGGTACTCTCAAAATAATCATACCTGTGTGCCAGCCACCTGCTATCTGACTTGGCAGTTTCTCTGTTCCAACTTTATTTTTCTGCTTTTTAGAAAACTCCCACTTTCCAGTTTGCAGCTAAGGTAGGAGCTGAGTTCCTTTCTCTGTTAAGTGGTCTTATCAGGCAGTTATGCCATTGCCAAGCAGCAATAAGTTCCCTCCTCCCAGGTGTTAGCTAGTAGGTAGGGTTGGCAAGGGGAGCCTGGCCTGCTGTGAAGAAGTAGACCCCTGTCTCTCTGGCACAGCCCTCAGGGTCAGGTCTTACTGTGGATTCCATCCTATGGCTCACTGTGACTTTCCTGAATGGAATGCGTTTGTTTTTTTTTTCCAGCTCTGTTCTTTCCATGTTCTTCCCACATCAGCTGGCGGCAGTCAGTTGGTTCTGAATGCTGCCCACAAATTGTTAGCTGTTTTGCTTCTTGGTCCCTCAATTTGCCCCTTGAATAAGGAATTGATGTGTTTCAGATCCAGGATTATGTTGCTTAGTGAAGCAAATCTAATCCTTGCCAAGGAATGCCTGAAGTTGAAGGCTTAATTCCAGAAGAAAATAAAATAACAACAGCAGTACCTGTAATTAACATATATTGCCTGTTTACTGTGCCAGGCATTATATTACTCAGGTCGCATGTATTAGCTTTGTTAATCCCCAACATCCCTTTAAAGTAGGTTCCATTGTTGCCCACATTTTACAGATAGGGAGCCATTGAAAAATTAAATAACCTGTTCTAGGTTATATATTAAGGGATAGTTCCAAGATTTTCAATCTAAGTAGCCTGACTTCAGAGTCCTTGCTTTCAACACTATATTCAACTGCTAGGTAAAGCTTCACTTTTGTTTTTTTTGTTTTGTTTTGTTTTTGTTTTGGAGAAAGGGTCTCATTCTGTTGCACAGACTGCAGTGCAGTGGCATGATCATGGCTCACTTCACCCTTGCTAGGCTCAAGCGATCGCCTAGGCTCATGCAATCCTTCTGTCTCAGCCTCCTGAATAACTGGGACTACAGGCACACACTACCACACCTGGCTAATTTTTTTATTTTTTGTAGAGATGAGGTCTCACTTTGTTGCCCAGACTGGTCTTGAACTCGTGGCCTCAATCCATCCTCCTGCTTCGAACTCCCAAAGTGCTGGAATTACAGGCATGAGTCACCGTGCCTGGCCCAAAGCTTCATTTTTCAATGTCTTCTGGAATCTGAACTCTCGCTGAAAAGTAGACAGGATTTTGATGTTCTAATCTATTAAAACTTTGTGCGTGCCTTCTAAGAACAGATTCTATTCAATGCAATTTTTCCTGAAAAGATGAAATATATTTCTTTTTAAAATTCATGTATGTATGTATTATTTATTTATTACTGTACATATTTATGGGGTACATTTGATATTTTGCTACATGGATACAACATGTAATGATCAAATCAGGGTAATTAGGATATCCATTACCCCAAACATTTATCATTTCTTTGTGTTGGTAACATTTCAGATCTCCTTCAGCCATGTGGAAATATGTGATAAATTATGGTTAATTATAGCCAACAAAAGGCATTATTGTGAGTACAGATATTTCTTGACTTATGACGGGTTATGTCCCAGTAAACCCATTGTAAGTTGAAAATATGGTAAGTCAGAAATGCATTTAATTCACTCTATTGTTATTTACCCACATGATTGTGTGGCTGACTGGGAGCCACACAATCTCTGTTTACCATTATGAAGGTCCTATTGCTTCAGAATACAAATGAAATTTAGAGTGAGTGCCTTGTGAATCAGGGAGGCTCCGCTATATAACTCCCTGTGATCCAGTACTCTCTTGGAGGTGAAAGACTGCAAAAATTTTGTAAGTTAACCTTGAAGGCCACTCGCCTTTCCCCAGTTACGTTGTACATGCCATCAATTAGTAGGGGGTGGGCAGAGGTGGAAGATTTCAGGCACAGACCTTAGACAGTTGATGCCCTCTGTTATTAAGATAAATAAGTCCTGGCAGTTCTTCCCACCTTTTGCACATCATGGCATGCACAGAAAGTTGAGATTGGAGGTGATCCATTTTCGCTTGTAACCCATTTCCAACGCACCTGTTCGGAAGTTCTTTTTTTTTCTTTTGAGACAAGGTCTCATTCCATTGCTGGCACGATCATAGCTCACTGCAACTTCAGCTCCCGGGATCAAACTGTCCTTCCACCTCAGCCTCCTGAGTAGCTAGGACTACAGACACATGCTACCATGCTCGGCTAATTTTTTAAAAAAATTTTTAGTAGGGATGGGGTTTCACCGTGTTGCCCATGCTGGTCTTGAACTCCTGGACTCAAATCAGTCTGCCCGTCTCGGCCTCCCAAAGTGCTGGGATTACAGCTGTTTGGCACCTCTGCTATGGGGATATGTCTGCAAGTTTCTAAGCTTGTTATATTTATGAAAGCATTCTGTACACTACAAGTGCCCTTCACATGTAAGATTTTATTAATAATGACTACTAAGACCCAGCTATTTGTTCTGGGAAGAGACATTGTGTACCATGATTTTTTGTTTCATTTTGTTTTGTTTTGGGAGCTGTCCTGAGAGAAGCAGGAGATGCTAGACCAGTTGTGGTGTTAAGGTCTTGTATGTGATTGGGTGCAGTAATGAGGAGAATTAGAAATGGAGGTGGTCAAGGGTTATATGGTCCAAGACTTATAGGAGACCAGGCAGCTGGTGAGATCCTCATTAAATTCTCTACCTTCTTCTCTGCCTATCCCAGTTCTCTCTGTAGTGAAATTCTGCTTTCTTTGTGAAGTCTTTCCCAGACTTTTTCGACCTTTTCTCCTATAGGTGAAGGTCATTCACCATCCTCTGTTCTGTTATTATATCTGGTGCATAGCTCCATTGATTGTACTACCAATGCTGCATTGTTTTCAGTTCCACACATCTTTTTTCCCTTTTAGACTGTGATCTCCTTGAAGTTTAGGCTATGTCTGATTAATCCTTATAGCTCCAGTCACACCCAGCTGGTTTCATCACACTCCCTCATTAGGCATGGCTTGAATGCTGTTTAAGTACAGCTGAAATTTATCTCCCTGTGCCATTCTCCCATGGGTCCTCATTTTAACACGTGAAGCAACTTCAAATAAAGTTACTTTTATGCCAGTCATTTATACATCTGAATAATCTGCCACGTATGGCTCCAAACAGTCTTTATTTCTCTGAGCTAAACATTTTTACTTTTGAAATTTTGTTTTCCTTTTTTTTTTTTTTTTTTCCCCCCTCAGTAAGTACTGTATATGTTCCCTTTACCTCTCTGGTACATAGAATCTTAGAATGTTAAGATTTGGAGAGGACTAGAGTTTGACTAGTCTGGGCTCTTCATCTAACCAGTATTGCTTCCATACTGATTAGGTAATTGAAACTGAGATATGGACATATTTTGGAGCAACGTAAATATTTTAAGTATTTCACGGAGGAAGTTTAGATTTCGTAGATTTTTAAAAGTCCTTCGTCTTTCATTCTGCATTAAAATGTTTTTGCTGATGAGTATCTTATTAAAAGGGGGCACATTGGAAAGATATGTTTTATGACGCAGTGCATGTATGCTAAAGAAAGATCTTCAGATTCTTATAACATTATTATTACCAATTTGATTCTAAAGCCAAGCTACCTAGGCCTCAATCCTGCGTCTGCCACATACTAGGTATAAATTACTTACTCTTGGGTTAATTACTTAATCTCTGTGCCTCAGTTTCTGTATTTCTAAAACAAGGTTAATGATGATGTGGGTGTTAGGAGGTTTAAATGAGTTAGTACTTGCAGAGCACTAAGAATTATGCCTGGCCCATAGTAAACATTTCCTATATAGTAGCCACTGCTACTGCTGCTGCCACCACCATCACTGCTACTATTATTATTGTTATTGAGTTCTACAAGCACCTGTTGAGACATGAAAAGCCCCTGTGAAAGTTCTCATAGAACCTTAGTAAGACACCATGTACTTATGATATAAGCGTCTTGCCTTTTTAAAAATTTCTTTTATTTTAAAGCTTCTTGCCTTAATGAGAGGCCCTACACACCACTCGGCACTGAAACATGATTTGACCCAGACCGTAACCACATCTGTGGAGTAATGAAGTATTTTGTCATAGGATTTTACCATATAAGCAATTTAAGAAATGGCAGACGACCCATTAGCTTTTGGAGTCTGTTCCTTTGAGCCAACTTGCTAGGAATCCATTTCCTATCTTCTTAAAAAGAGTAAATTAATTTTCCTCACTGACATGCTGTAAACAAAATACTGGCAGCTTATATTTTATGGAACATAATGTTTTAAAGTGAACCTAATTTTTCTTAGTAAACTGCTTTTAATAATGCATCAGAGTAAATTTTTTCCCTCTGTTGTCAGGTTGCTATCAAGATCATAGATAAGACCCAGCTCGATGAAGAAAACTTGAAGAAGATTTTCCGGGAAGTTCAAATTATGAAGATGCTTTGCCACCCCCATATCATCAGGCTCTATCAGGTAGGATCATTAGTATATAGCAGATAGCTGCAAAGAACCCAGAATATTGTATGTATGGCTCCTTTTGAAGAAATGTCGGTGGGTGAACATCTGTGACTTTTTTTGTTTCTATGTTAATCCTACTGTCTTTCCTACCCTTCTGTTTACCCACTCAGCGCTTAGTATCCTCAAGTTTCCCCTGGCCATTTACTAGTAAGTTTTCCTTACCCAGGTAGGTCTTTTTAATTCATTCTTTAAAATTCGATACCATTCTTAGCAAGAACTGCACAAAAGATTATTTCAGAAGATGATGAGAATTTATTTTATTTAGTTCAGAATTCTAAAACAGGATGGGAAGTCCAAAAAGAAGAGAATTTAGAGAGTTGAAAATTTAGAGATGAATATAAGGGTTTTTTTTAACAGCATTATTTGAATACTAGTTTCTGTGATCATGTTGTAAATTGTTATGGCAAAGGATTGCTTCCTGCATCAATCAAAACCTACCTCTTTTCTATTCTAATAGGATCCTAGACTTAGTTTTCCAAGGTAGTAATTATTTTGATAATCAAGAGACCAGATCAAGAGACCAGATCTGTCCAAGAGGAGAGATTTCTATTTTAGTTTTTTTTTTTGTTTTTTTTTTTTTTAGTCTTCCCAAGAAACATGCATATTTTATGCCATCATCAAAATGATTCCCTAGCCTAACTACAAAAGCAGTAAATCTGATGGCTGGAATTTCAGGCGGAATCGGAGGAGAGGACCTTGACTTAGCAGGCTGGTGGAAGAGATATTTTGGGAGAGGTGGGGCTTCGGGATGCTTCTCAAATTGCAAAGTGTTGGCAGCCGAAAACTTTGCCTCTCCATAGGCCCAATTCTACTTGCTGCTTTCTGCCAGAACAGCCATCTCTTCGTTCTGAAGGAAGTGGCCACCCACTCGGTTATTTTGCTGCTGTTAGTCTGTAGTAAATGGTTACTAGCCCAGACATAGGCCCGTGTGTAAGAGTGGAGAAAGTACACCCAAGGCGCTACGGGCAAGCTTTCAGAAAGTACACCCAAGGCGCTATGGGCAAGCTTTCATAGCCTGTTAATTTTATGGAAAAGAAAACATGTTGTGATGTTAATATGTGTGGTTAAAATGACAGCGTTAGAGCTCTTCCCTGGCACCAGCTGCTCACATAATGAAATTAGGTCAACAGGAGCAGACCTGTTGAAATTTATCAGCCTAAATTATGTTGAACAACGCCTACGTTCTACCCCACAAGCAAACTTATGAAAGCTTCCTGGTGTTGCCTGAAGACCTGTATATGTGAGCTCATAGGTGTCTAACCTCGGCTTCCTTCCTATTCTGATAGACTCAATACATTTCTTGACCTTACCTTTTAAAATAAATCATCTTTAAATAATTGTGGGGCTTAGGTTGACCTTTTTCAAGACGTTGACTTATAGGTATTACCCTTGTAACTGGATTCTGCAGGTATGCCTGTCTTCCCCAAGATTAGCCTATGAGAATTTCCACAGGTCCAGCGCTAGCTTTGAGCAGTGCCTTCTTTCAAGCTTTGATTTCTGGCAGCTGGGTCTTAAAAATTTTTATTTATTTATTTATTTATTTATTTATTTTTGAGATGAAGTCTCACTCTGTTGCCCAGGCTAGAGTGCAGTGGCATGATCTCTACTCACTGCAGCCTCCGCCTCCTGAGTTCAAGTGATTCTCCTGCCTCAGCTTCCCAAGTAGCTGGGATCACAGGCATATGCCACCACGCCCAGCTAATTTTTGTATTTTTAGTAGAAACGGGGTTTCACTATGTTGGCCAGGCTGGTCTCGAACTCTTGACCTCAAGTGATCCACCCACCTCGGCCTCCCAAAGTGCTGGGATTACAGGCGTGAGCCACTGTGCCCGGCTGGAACTGAATTTTTAACTGTGTTTAATTAATTTAAGTGTAAACTAAAAGTTAATAATTTTAAAAATAATTGTTGAAATGATAATATTTTGGATATATTGGGGTCAATAAAAAATATTATTAGAATTATCTTCACCTTTTCCTTTTTAAATGTGGCTACTAGAAAAGTTAAAATTACATGTGCAGTTCGTATTATTTTTCTATTGGACAGCACTGTTCTAGAAAGATATACAATAAGCAGTGAGCAGTGTTCTTCTGGGGATTGAGATTGAGGAGACTGGGAAGAGGAAAGCCTTTGGTCTTTTGTTTCATAATGAGTGTATATAGCCATTATTACTTTTAAAAATGTTTGATGGAAAATCTAAAAAGGAAGAAAGGACTGACAACATACTACAATGAATTTTTAAAAGGAGCAACAAAGGGACCAAGACAAAACACAAATCACTTGCGTTACTTTAAAAGGTTGAGTATTTTAAATCACTGCTCTCTTTTTTACAAATAAATGGGCAGTGGAAAGGAAAGTTGTCATATGTATTACAAAAAGAAAGCCATATGTGATTTCTGTGGAGTTCTTAATGTGATTCCCATTATTTTCTCCAAAGGCTTTTTTTTTTTTTTTTTTTTTTTTTTTTAAATGGGGCATTTTTGTGCTTCAAATGGTTGATGTTGAATCTGAACTTTAAGTTTTGGTTCTTGACAACTTCTTTGCCTCTCAGTTTTATGGAACTTAAGAGATTGCAGAGACCTCATGGAACATCAAAAGGACTATCTCTCTCAAGCAATGAATGTTTCCTACTTTTAAGAACTTGGAGGAATATCTAATTTTCCCTTTCTTCTTAATAACATTTATATTTGTTTCCCCCAAAATTTTAAATTTTCTTTAATCTGTAGTGGTTATTAATATTTCAAATGAGAAAAGAGGAGTCATTAGTTTCTCTTCCTATATCAGCCTGTCATTTGTGTCACTGTCTGTCACTTTCCTGCCTTTGCACCAGGTTATGGAGACAGAACGGATGATTTATCTGGTGACAGAATATGCTAGTGGAGGGGAAATATTTGGTAAGTACACTTATTGCATTCTTTAAACAGCTGTTGAGCACACTCTAATAGCTGGTCAGTGCCTTTGTCACCTGATGCTGTTCTTCAGTCCTGTCATTTTCTATCAACCAAGTCATTTTGTTTCGATTAATCTGGTAAAATCCCTTCAACACATTTGTTTCCTTAGCAAAGGTGTTTTGTTTATTTCAGTCAGGTGCTGACAGTTGAGATTAAAGATCTCCAAAAACAAGCATCCTTTCTGAACGTGGGACTTAGGGTCTTTCCAGTTTGCAGGTTCTCACTGAGGTTACCAAGTGCGACAGAACTCACACAAGTATGTGGGTCTCTGTTGTGTGAGAAAGAGCCACTGAAAGCAAACAGTCTCACCCCAGCGCGTTCCTTAAACTTTGTTTAAATATAAGGTGTAACTATATTATTTACTATGTGTTCACCATTCCCCTCAATGATTCTTGTAATTTTGGGGGTTCTGCCTCTCACACTTAGCTTCAGCACAACGTCAGAAATAAGCAAGAAACTTTGTTACTGACAAATCTGATTTTTAAGGTGGTAAAAACTGATTAAAAGTTTTTTTTATAACAGTGATAAATGGAGCCAAGTAGAGTTAAAGGGTAAACTTCCAAAGCGAAATTGATGTGTCTTTTTTTTTTTTTTCTTTTGGCAACTACAGAAAAAAGTTTCTTTATATACCTTATTTGTCTAATTTCCTTATTTTTTAAAAAATTTATCAATATGAGCACTTACTAATTTAAAATTTGTTTTTTAATTTTTATTTTAAACATTTGCTCCTTCCTGCATGCTGAAAAAATGTATTTGAAAGCATAGAATCACTTTTAAAATGGAATCTTCTTATTAATGACTACTCAGTTGTGGCGGCATGGATGTGTGTGTGTGTGTGTGTGTGTGTGTGTTTTAAAGTTTCTCTAGCGATCTAGTATGTTTTTGTATCAAAGTATCTTTAGGATAAGTGCTAGTCCTTTTTAAAAGAGGTATCATTATTTCTTAATTTTATATTTAATTGGCTAGTTAATGTTAAAGCTAATGGTGATAGAATGAAATTTAGACTCAATATAGTATAGGAGGGGATACTTTATTTTAAAGAAATGAAAGCATTACAAGATTGGAAGGATAACGTTGTTTGTCAAGAAGGTATAGTAGGCTTTCAGTATGTATGATAATTATATGCCAGTCATGTGCCTTGGAGATGCTGACTCAATTAAGACACTGGTTTTCCTTTCTGTGGAGAAATCTGGTGGAAAACAGACAGGGAAATCAACATATTACTTTGAAGATGAGAATGGAAACTGTAAACTCTGTATAGTAGAGAACAGTAGTGCAGATGGCAGTTTGGTTAACTTTTGGAGATCAGGGAAGGCTATGCCCTGGAGGGAGGGCATGGTTATATGGAAATTTATGAAACAGAAAATGAAAGCACAAGAGAGAATATTTGGAGAGAGAGAAATAGCAGTCATGTTATTGGGAGACTATACTGTGGTCTGACGTTCCAGGCACGTTATGATAAACCTGCCTTAATTAAGATCACAAATGTACACAAAGGCAAATAGAAAACTTTCGGTATCTAGATAATGTTTTTTCTTTGGACAAGGTGTCGCTCTGTTGCCCAGGCTGGAATACAGTGGTGCAATCCTAGCTCACTGCTGCCTGGGCTCAAGCGATCCTCCTGCCTCAGCCATCTGAGTAACTGATACTATAGGTGTGCACTACCACACCTGGCTAATTTTTAAATTTTTAGTAGAGACGGGGAGGGGGTGGGGGTCTCACTATATTGCTCAGGCTGGAAGATACCTATTTACAAGTTTTATTCTATAAAAAGTCAAACATCTTCCAAATCCTTGAGCTGCCTGTTAGGTATTTTAACTCATAGAAAGATACTTATTGGTGGAGAACCAATGGTAATTTGGGGAGAAAAAAGATCATGTCTGTCACTGGCGTCCATGTGAAGAGACCACCAAACAGGCTTTGTGTGAGTAACAAGGCTGTTTATTTCACCTGAGTGCAGGTGGACTGAGTCCGAAAAGAGAGTCAGCCAAGGGAGATAGGGGTGGGGCTGTTTTATAGGATTTGGGTAGGTAAAGGAAAATTACAGTCAAAGGGGGTTGTTCTCTGGTGGGCTGGGGTGGGGGTCACAAGGTGCTCAGTGGGGGAGCTTCTGAGCCAGGATGAGCCAGAAAAAGGAATTTCACAAGGTAATGCCATCAGTTAAGGCAGGAACCGGCCATCTGGATGTGTACATGCAGGTCATAGGGGTTATGATGGTTTAGCTTTGGCTCAGAAGCCTGACAATGTCATCTTAATGTTTGTAATAAAAAAGACCCAAACACAGGGCACATCAATCTACCTTACTCTTTAAGAAAGTAGATTTTATGTATGTATGTATATGTATGTATGTATGTATGTATTCTTTTTTGAGCTGGGGTCTTGCTCTGTTGTCCAGGTGAAGTGCAGTAATGGGATCACAGCTCAGTGCACCCCCAGCTTCTTGGGCTCAAGTGATCCTCCTGCTTTAGCCTCCCGAGTAGCTGGTACTATAGGTATACACCACCATGCCAGGCTAAATTTTAAATTTTTATAGCGATTAGGTTTCATTATGTTGCCCAGGCTGGTTTTGAACTCCTGGGCTCCAGCAATCCTCCTGCCTTGGCCTCCCAAAGTGTTGGGATTATAGGCATGAGCCACTGCACCCAGCAGGAAGCAGTATTAGAGAGATAAGTTTCTTGGTCATGGACTTCCTGTGAATGTACCTTAAGGGATGAACAAACAGAGTACCACTTCTGATAATATTACTTTAAAAACAAAATATTTTAGGTTGGTGCAAAAGTAGTTGTGGCTTTTGTTATTGAAAGTAATGGCAAAACCCACAATTACTTTTGCACTAATCTATAATTATGTATTATAACATATTGTATAATATATAACAATAGAATTTGAAATGTTATTGATACTATTAAGTAATATTATTATAAAAGATCCAGATGAGGAAGAAAATAGTGTATTACCTAAAGAAATTATTGAGCCCGCACAGGGATAGAACTGTCTCATGAGCTCTGATTTTTAAAAGTGTCTGTGTAAAAAAGATGAAAGGGGCTTATTCAAGAAAACCTGGGCTTTTGATGTATTTAGACCTAGGTTTGAATCAGATCTCTGTCACCTATATTTGCACTTTTACTTAGAGCAAATTACTAGATGATTCTGGTACGCAGTTTCTAGGTCTGTAAAAGGTAAGATCTAGAATATTTGTGTTATAGTTTCGCACATATAGAGCTCTAGCACAGGGCTTCCTTACGCCTTCATGTGAGAGAATGAATGGGAGATCAACTTCTGGTATAAAGGTGTGAGGAGCTCTGCTTTCTTGCCTTGCTTGCTGAAACAAGTGAAAACTATTAAAGAAAACAAAACCCAGTCATTTAAAGTCTCAGGAAATCATCCTAAGGGTAAAACAGAAAATGAAGGAACATTATTCAAGAGCATCTGTGCAAATTCAGTAAGAAACAAAGTCTGGTCAGCAGTGTGGAAGTTCCTGTCCAGACTACTGCAGCCAAGAACACAGGGCTTCCTCCTGTCAAAAGACAAAATTACAAGTTTAGTTTGATGATCCCAGTTGGCTTTATTTGCAATTCTACAATTGGGCAACATTTCATTTCATAGAATAAGTGTTTCAGTAAGCTGAGCAGAAGAGTTTGGCTTATAGACAGAAGGGGTTAAGAAGTCTGAACAGTGTATTGCTTACTTTTAAACAGAATAATAGAAAATTAACTAATTACTTAACATCAGGTTACTTCAGGCTACCTTTTTTTTAAGGATTAAAGCAGAGGAACTTCATCATTGTGCCAATTAAAGATTTTAGACTGGGCTGTTTGGGAAATTGGCTGTTACCTCTTTCTCCTGATTTCTCAGGTCAGATAACAACCTAGTTTTCGGTTTGAAACTTTAGCATGAGTGACTCCATTTTGATGTTAAGTTTGGTCTGTTGGTGCCTAGTGCAGAAGTTTATTAGAAAACAGTGGTCTCCTGTAATTTTTATTTGTCGCTTCTCCTTAATTCTCTCCAGCATCTGAATAGCAGCTTTCTTCCCAGGAGGATCTGGACATCAGCATTTCTCATTCTGCCCCCAGCTGCCTATTGCTGAGTCCTGGAGAAGTGCAGTTAAGAGATGGGGGCCTCTTCTTCTACTCAGCCCCCACTTGTGGAACTTGATCAGGTATGCCGAGAATACTAGGACCCAGACCACTCTTGCCCTGGGTCTTAAGACAGTGGTTTCAAGCTGCTAGGAGAGGCAAGCTGAGAGGACCCCAGGCTGCTGTCCTCCCCCTCGCTCTCCATCCACTAAACTGTCAGTTCCTAGAGTGGGAGTGTGTCACTCAGAGAAGTTTACTATTGTCCCCAACCCCAGCTCCAGAGCCCTAACTCTGAGATTTTACCTGCGGAGAAAAACAAACCGTAAAACAGCTCCTAATTTCTTCCCAAAGGAACTGACTTCATTTGAAACAGGGAGTGAAGAAGTTCAAACCTGATTGTACTCTCAAGAAGAGTAGAGGGAAAAGAAAAAAGGAAAAGAAAGAGGTTGTGGAGGTTGTGGTAAAGGGCATTTGAGAAGAGATTCATGAAACAGGCCAAATGGTAGGTTTGCTAGTTTGCAGGAGAGAACCAATGAATTAATTTAGAAAGACCTTTTCTGGGGTTAGAATAAAAATAAATCACTGGCTGGGTGCACATCTGTAATTCTAGCTACTCAGGCAGAAGGATGGCTTGAGCCTAGGAGTTGGAGGCCAGCATAGGCAACACAGGGAGACCCTGTCTTAAATAAAAACAAAAATAAAACAAAAAAACACTGATGGCAAAAAATATTTCTTCAAAGGAACCAGAATTTGATTGTATTGTTTGTAGACCAATTTGTGCCCCAGGGCATTGTTCAAAACAAAAGGGCAATCAGCCAGCAATTAGTGGAGTTTAACAGCTGGATATGGTCAGTAAACGGGAGGGAGAAAGTCCTAGCAAACACTGTGATCCCAAGGTAACTAACTGTAGGCCTACCGAAGCTGCCTGTTCCAGAGGAAACACATTAGAGGCTGAACACTGTAAATATAGAGAAATAAACTTCACTAGAAGAATCCAGCCTTTAGCTGGGCATGGTGGCATGCACCTGTAGTCATAGCTCCTTAGGTTATTGATATGAGATCTTTGAAACTGTGGGCATTTTACAGCTATAAATTTCCCTCTAAGCATGCTTTGACTGCATATCATGAGTTTTAGTATGCTGTATTTTCATTTTCATTCATTTGAAAGTATTTTCTGAATTCGCTTTTGATATTTTATTTATTTCATTATTTATTTAGAAGTGTGGTGTTTAATTTTCGGTATTTGTGAATTTCCCAAATGTTTCCTACTCTTGATTTCCAGTTTCATTCCATTATAGTTGGTGGTTTTTCTGTTCTCTGTTTCATAATTTCTGCTCTAATCTTTGTTATTTCCTTCTTTCTGCTTGCTTCAGTTTTAGTTTGTTCTTCCTCTTCTAGTGTCTTGAAGCAAGCAGAAAGAAGGAAATAAAGATTATAGCAGAAATTATGAAATAGAGAATAGAGAAACAATAGAGGATATCAGTGAAACCAAAAGATGGTTCTTTGAAAAAATTGACAACGTTGATCTTTAGATTGATGAGAGAGAGAGAGAAGAAAAAAAGAGAAGACTGAAATGACTAAAATCAGAAGTGAAAGAAAGGAACATTACTATAGTCCCTTAAGAAATAAAAATGGGCTGGGCGTGGTGACTCACACCTATAATCCCAACACTTTGGTAAGCTGAGGTGGGAGGATTGCTTGAGTGCAGGAGTTCAGTACCAGCATGGACAACATAGTGAGACCTTATTTCTAGTAAACATAAAAAATTAGCCGGGTGTGGTAGCATGAGCCTGTGGTCCTAGCTACTTAGGAGGCTGAGGCAGGAGGATCACTTGAGCCCAGGAGATCAAGGCTGCAGGGAACCATGATTGTGCCAGTACATACCAGCCTGGACAACAGAGCAAGACCCTGTCTTAAAAAAATAAATAAAAATGATTATAAAGGAATATTATGAACAACTGTATATCAACAAATCAGCTGGGCTTGGTGGCTCATGACTGTAATCCTAGCACTTTGGGAGGCCGAGGTGGGTGGATTGCTTGTCCTCAGGAGTTCAAGACCAGCCTGGGCAACATGGTGAAACACCGTCTCTTACAAAAAATAGAAAAATTAGGCACTCATGGTGGTGCACACCTGTAGTCCCAGCTACTCGAGAGGCTGAAGTGGGAGGATCACCTGAGCTTGGGAGGTGGAGGTTGCAGTGAGCTGTGATTGCACCACTGCACTCCAGCCTGGGCAACAGAGTGAGACCCTGCCTCAAAAAAAAAAAAAAGTCAGATAACTTAGATGAAATGGACAAATTCCTAGAAAGATACCAACTGTTGAAACAACTGACTTAAGAAGAAATAGACAGTCTGAATAGACTGATATCAAAGTAAAGGAATTGAAGTAGTTATCAAAAAAACTACTCACAAAGAAAATCCCGGGCCCAGGTGGAATCACTGCAGAATTCTACCAAACATTTTAAGAACAATTAATAGCAATTCTTTACAATGTCTTCTAGAAAACAGAAGAGGGAACACTTTCCATCCATTTTATGTGGCCAGTATTACTCTGATACCAATACCAGAAGACAGTACAAAAAAATTATAGACAATATGGCATGGATGCAAAAATCCTCAACAAAATAGTTACCACCTGAACCCAGCAACATATAGGAAGAATTATACATTGTGGCCCTGTGGGATATCCCAGGAACAATAAAGATTCCTGGGATTGGCCAGGCGTGGTGGCTCACACCTGTAATCCCAGCACTTTGGGAGGCTGAGGCGGTTGGATCACCTGAGATCAGGAGTTCGAGACCAGCCTGACCAACATGGTGAAACCCCATCTCTACTGAAAGTACAAAAAATTAGCTGGACATAGTGGTGGACACCTGTAATCCCAGCTACTTGGGAGACCGAGGCAGGGGAGTTGCTTGAACCTGGGAGGTAGAGGTTGCAGTGAGCCAAGATCACACCACTGTACTCCATCCTGGGCAACAAGAACAAAACTCCGTCTGAAAAACAAAACAAAACCAAAAAGCAAGGTTCCTGGGATAGATACTAATAGAATACAAAAGAAACATGACATCTCAATAAGATGCCAAAAAATTGACAAAATCCAACATTCTGGCTGGGTGCGGTGGCTCACACCTGTAATCCCAGTACGTTGGGAGGCCAAGGCGGGTGGATCACCTGAGGGCAGGAGTTTGAGACCAGCCTGGCCAACATGGTGAAACCCCGTCTCTATTGAAAATACAAAAATTAGCCAGGTGTGGTGGTGCACACCTGTAATCCTAGCTACTCTGGAAGCTGAGGCTTGAGAATCGCCTGAACCCAGGAGGCAGAGGTTGCAGTGAGCCAAGATCATGCTACTCCCCACTCCAGCCTGGGTGACAGAGTGAGACTTTGTCTCAAAAAAAAAAAAAAAAAAAAAATCCAACATTTCATACACACACACACACACACACACACACGTGTACTATCCGCCCCCCCCGCCTCCCGGGCATAAGTAAATTGCATCCAACACTCTTTCATGATAAAAACAGCCATCAACCTAGAAATAGAAGATAATTTCATCAACCGCATGAAGGATCTCTATGAAAAACCCACAGCTAACATAATACTTAATGGTGAAAGACTGAATGTTTTCCCACTCAGAGCAGAAACAAAAGGTTTAATCTCTTGCCACTTCTATCCAAACATTGTACTGGAGGTTCTAGCCACAACTGTTAGGCAAGGAAAAGATTTTAAAGGCATCTAGATTAGCAAGGAAGAAGTAAAACCATCTCTATTCAGAGATGACATGATATTATATATAGAAAATCCTGAAGAATCTACTGAAAAACTATTAGTACTGATAAGTGAGTTCTGCAGATTTGCAGGGTAGAAGATTAGTATACAGAGATCAGTTGTATTTCTATACCCTTGCAATGTAAAATACTATCCAGAAAAGAAGGAAACAATTCAATTTACAATAGCGTCAATAAGAATAAAATTCTTAGGAATAAATTTAACAAAAGAAGTACAGAACTTATACTCTGGAAAGTATTAATAAGTGTAAAAACAACATTGAAAGAAACTTAAGAAGATCTAAATGATTGGAAAAACATTCCATGTACATGGATTATAAGAGTTAACATTGTCAAGACGGCAATATTGATTTCCACATTCAGCGCAATCTCCATCAGAATTTAAGCTGACTTTTTTGTAGAGATTGACAACCTGATTCTAAAATTTATATGGCATTGCAAGGGACACAACATAGCCAAAACAGTCTTGAAAAAGATTGGGGTGATTCAGCCATAAGAAACTGGAAGAGACAAAGAACAGATTCTCCTGTAGGGTTTCTTTTTTCAAGACGGAGTTTCTCTCTTGTTGCCCAGGCTGGAGTGCAATGGTGCGATCTCAGTTCACTGCAACTTCCGCCTCCCGGGTTCAAGTGATTCTCCTGCCTAAACCTCCTGAGTAGCTGGGATTACAGGCATGTGCCACCATGCCTAGCTAATTTTTGTATTATTAGTAGAGACGGGGTTTTACCACGTTGTCCAGGATGGTCTCAAACTCCTGACCTCAGGTGATCTGTCCATCTAGGCCTCCCAAAGTGCTGGGGTTACAGGCGTGAGCCACTGTGCCCGGCCTCCTCTGGGGTTTCTAAATAGAGCACGGTTCTGCTTTTGGATGTCTTGCTTCCAGAACTGTGAGTGAATAAATTCCACGTGTTTTAAGCTACCCGATTTGTGGTAATTTGTTATGGCACCCCTACCAAACTGATACATATGACGACAGGATATTGGCACAATTTCAGGCCATCTCCCCACAAAACCCTAACCATTTATAAAGGGGAAAAGCACTTATATGATGGAGGATCTGACCACCCTCAATGAGATCAAGTGACCTATGTGAACATCACATGTGGTATGAAGGATTCAAAGAAGTAATGCAAGAACTGCATCTTGGAATACTTGCAGGAATTAAATAGGGAGAGCAAGGTATTTCAGACATGCTATAGCTTGTTTAACATATTTGGAGATTAGAGACAGCACGGCATATTCCATATTCCTTAAGAGGTTTAGTAGGGTTAAATACAAGGTGTATGTGAGAAAATGGCAAAAAATGAGTCTGGTAATTCAGGGAAGGGTCAATAGTGAAGGACTTTATGTGACTTATTCGACTTGACCAGACCCCCCTTTATACCCTCTTACTGTACTATAGCCATTTTTTTTTTTTTTTTGAGAGGGAGTCTTGGCTGGAGTGCAGTGACCAGATCTCAGCCCACTGCAAGCTCCGCCTCCCAGGTTTACACCATTCTCCTGCCTCAGCCTCCCGAGTATCTGGGACTACAGGCGCCCGCCACCTCGCCCCACTAGTTTTTTGTATTTTTAGTAGAGACGGGGTTTCACCATGTTAGCCAGGATGGTCTCGATCTCCTGACCTCGTGATCTGCCCATCTCAGCCTCCCAAAGTACTGGGATTACAGGCTTGAGCCACCGCGCCCGGACACTATAGCCTTTCTTAATAGTATTTATATCAGTTACGGTTTTACATTTAATTTTGTAATTATTTAATGGTATTTCTGTCCCACTAGACATCAAACTTCACAAGTTTAGGGACCATGTCTGTTTTGCCCACTGTTGTATCCCCATGTCTATTTTTGTTCTCTAGTTCTTACTGTTGGACTGAAGTACTTGCTGCTGGAAAAGATCAGTAATTGTTTATTGAATGAATGAATGAGTGAGTGAGTGAGTGAGTGAGTGAATGAGGAACTGAGTTTTACCCTGAATTATTACCATACATTCTGGAGGAAGGATTGGGCTGGGGCATACCAAGACCTGTTAGGAAACTGCACAGCAAACCATTTGAGAATTAAACAGATTAATCAGCAGAGGATGAGTGGCTACCTGGCTTGGACACTTAGCTATGTAGACATGGGGTTGACTTCAGGGAAGCCAGGCTAAAAAATAAAAAGAAGAATTTAAACAACATTTCAGCAGAGAAATCAACAGTGGCACACCATGGGAAGCTAGATTCTAAAATTATTTGCTGGAAGGTTACTGAAAAACAGAAAAAAAAAACCTCATTAATGACAACAGTAATCTGCAGGGGGTAAATCATAGTGCAGAATCGGTTTAATATGTGATGTATTATATCAGTTTTCTAAAAAAATTATGGTATGTTAAAGAAAAATACCCGGCTGGGCGTGGTGGCTCACGCCTGTAATCCCAACAATTTGGGAGACAGAGGTGGGAGGATCACGGGGTGAGGAGATCGAGACCATCGTGGCTAACATGGTGAAACCCCGTCTCTACTAAAAAATACAAAACAAAATTAGCCGGGCATGGTGGCGGCGCCTGTGGTCCCAGCTACTCGGGAGGCTGAGGCAGGAGAATGGCGTGAATCCAGGAGGTGGAGCTTCCAGTAAGCCGAGATTGCGCCATTGCCCTCCAACCGGGGCGAGAGCGAGACTCCGTCTCAAAAAAAGAAAAAAAGAGAAAAATACCCAGGGACATGTAAACCCTAATCAGGATGAAAAGCAGTCAATAGAAATTGTCTCTGAGTGGCCAAGATGTTAAATTTAGTGAAAACGTCATAGTAGTTATAAATATGTTGAACAGTTAAAGGAGATCATGTCTAAATAACTAAATGAAAATATGGTGACAATGATTTCACAAATAGATAAGGTATAATAGGAACTATAAAAAAAGAACAAAATAGAAAATCTAGAGTTGAAAAGTAAATGAGAAATTCACTAGATGAGTTCAACAGAAGATTTGAAATGGCGGAAGATACAACCAATAAAGTTGAAGAAATATTTTTTTAAAAAATTCAATCTGGCTCATGCCTATAACCCTAGCACTTTGGGAGGTTGAGGGCGGGAGGATCAGTTGAGCCTAGGAGTTTGAGAGCAGCCCTGACAGTATAGCAAGACCCTGTCTCTACAAAAAAAAAAAAATAGCCTGATATGGTGGTGCATGCCTGTAGTCCCAGCTACTCGGGAAGCTGAGATGGGAGCATCTCTTGAGCCCAGGAGTTTGGGGCTACTGTGAGCTATGATCATGTGACTGTTCTCCAGCCTGGGCAACAGAGTGAGACCCTGTCTCAAAAAAAAAAAAAAAAAAAAAAAAAACGTAATTAATTCAATCTGAAGAACAGAGAGAAAACCATTGAAGAAAAATAATTAGAGCCTTGGGAGATCTGTGGGACAAGATCAAACATACCAACATATTTGCAATAGAAAGCCCAGAAGAAGAGGAGACAGAGAAAGGGAAAGAACAAATGCTTGAAGATGTAATGACCAAGAACTTCCAATGTGTATCGTAAAACATTAATCTTCAGTTTCAAGAAGCTCCATGTACCTCAAGTGGGACAAACACAAAGAGATCCACATCTAGATCTAAAACACAAATCTTTGTCGAAATGCTAAAAGCCAGAGACAAAGAATCTTGCAAGCAGCAGGAGAAAATATACTTCATCACATGCAGGGTAACAACAATATGATTTTCAGCTGACTTCTCATCAGAGGGAAAAAAGGCTGGAAGACAGCGAATGGATTGATACATTTAAAGTGCTGAAATAAAAACAAAAAATCCTGTGAAATCAAAAATTCTATATGGATGAAGGCAAAATAAATATGTTCAGAAATAAGCAAATACTGAGATAATTTATTGTTAGCAGATCTATGCAGGACATATGAAAGAGGTGCTCAGGCTGAAAGCAAAGGATAACATATGGTAATTGCTATCCACAGGGGTAAGTAAAGAAAACAGAAATGGCGAATATGTAGGGAAAAGTAAAAGACTATGTAAATACATATATTTTTCTTTTCTTAATTTCTTTAAATGATATAAAATTGCTTAAAGAGGTAATCACAACACTTTATATTTGGATTTCTTTTTTTTTCTTTTTTTGAGATGGAATTTCGCTCTCGTTACCCAGGCTGGAGTGCAATGGCGCAATCTCTGCTGTCACCTACAAGTTCAGGAAATTCCCAAAACCGGTTAAGTTTGAAAATAGCTAGAAGGATTCACAAAATTCACTGAAAGCTAATATACTCCCAGTTTATTACAGGTAAAGGGTACAGATTAAAATCAGCCAGGGAAGAAAGTGCAGAGTCCAGGAGAAGTACCAAATGCAGAACTTTTGTTGTCCTTTCCATGTGGATACAGGATGTGTTACACTCCTGGTATGGATGTGTTACATTGTGTACAGAGCAGTACCCATCAGAGAAGCCCAGCTGACCCTCTGTGTTCAGTGTTTTTATTTTACATAAGCCTGATTGATTGATTGATTGATTGCTCACTTGATTGATCTGTGTGTCTCGGTCAACTGATGCTCATGACCCAAAGCCCACACATCAAGTCACGCTGTTGTGTAGCTAACAATGTATATCCAGCCTCTACCCTGAGACTATATGGGTGTGGCAAATCCCAGCCTAAATCATGTTGTTAGACTCTCTGGCACGACCCAAGGCTCCCAGACAAACAGAGACACTCCTAGCAGACATAACATTCCAAGAACCCAGAGATTGCTTCCCAGAAGCCAACGGAAGGCCAGGCCTTCTCTTTGGGCAAGGCCAAGTTCTTCACTCTGCAGAGTCTAAAACGTTTTTCTATTAAACACAACTCTTATTTTGATAAAACTACATTACACCTTGGCTATAGACAACTTAGGATTTTAGTTGTGATATGCTTATAAAGTATAAAATACACAGTGAATTTTGAAGACTTAGTATGAAAAAAAGAAGGTACCCTATCTCATTGCTATTATTTTTATTGATTACATTCTGAAATGATCTTTTGACGTATTGGTTTAAAGTGAGGTATTGATTTTCAAAATGAGTGCTTTTTTTTTAACTTTTAAATGTGATTACAAGAAAATCTTATATAAATGGCACACATTGTATTTTATTTGATAGTGCTAATTTAGAAGGTTATGATAAGAGAGGGGGAAGTTTAGAATTTCATAGGCAAAATAACGTCAAGCAAAGACAATTTCAAGATGTGGCCATAGGAGTAGTTGCTATACATTGCTAGAGTTCTAGGTCACTGGAGAGAAAGAACGCTAAAAGAATCATGAAGCAAACTGTCAAATAAGCTATCCTCATTGATGTTCGCATTCCCTAGGTGATGGTAGAATCTGAGTGGAGGGTGCAATAGAGTACAAACTAGGTTTCAGTCAGTGTCTTTGATGAATGTGAAGGCAAGAGAGGCAGAGAGGGAGTATACTAGCTGCCCAAGCACATGGCATAGTATTGTTAATGGTGACCTTGAAGAAGTTACATTACTTCCTAATCCCTAGTGGAATATTGTCCCTTTTTTCCTCAAGAGGCCTGTAAAGGAATTGCTAGTCTTAGAGGAGTTGGTTGGAAAAGTGATTATCAATAAGAGGTGTTGGCCCTGATGTAAAAACCCTGCTGCCCTTCTTTGCCCTCTTTGTCCCTCCTTAACTTTTGTGACCCGTCTTAAATGTTATTCCCCCTGTGAACTCTGCACTGATTTTGCCAGATAGCTAATTGCCTTTTTTTCTTCACTTTGAACATACTTCTCCTATAGCACTTTTTGAAGTAATTTTTTTTTTTTCATTTCTAAGTCTGTCTTTTACTGGTAATTTAGACTCTAGTCCATTTCTTTTTCCTTCACTATTTTCCAAGGGGGTTGGTTGAATCCATGACTATGGTGCCTACAGATAGAGAGGGAAGACTATATATGCTGAATTCAATCACTTATCACCACCTCCATCACTACCAATCTGGTCTAAGTCACAATCATGTCTTGCTAAGATCACTGCAGTAGCCTTTAAATAGTCTCTCTGAATCTGCCCTGACCCCCCTATTATAGCTAGAAGGATTCTTTTAAAATTCAAGTGGGACCTTACTACTCAGCTACTTCTGTTGGCTTTCCCATCTATTTGGAATAAATTTATAATTCCTACTATGGCCTATAAGATTATATAATTTGATCTCCAGCTGTCTCTCACCGCAGCTCCTAGCACTCTCCCTCTCACATTGGCATCTTTCTTCTTCATTAAACCCTTCGCTGTGCTCCCACTTTAAGACCTTCGTATATTCCATTTCTTCTTCCTGAATTACTCTTTTCCCACATATCCACGTGGCTGTCTCTCCTGTTTCTTACAAGTCTCTTATCAAATGTTATCTCATTAGAGAGGTCTCTGCTCACCATGCTGTCTAAAAATCTCATTCTTCCTACTGGCCTACTGCTCTGTAGTCTCTGTCTTGCTTCACTTTTCTTTTTGGTTCTTATCATGAACTGACATATATTTATTTGTTTTTTTATTGTCTTGAGTCAATAAAATTTACATGCCATTAAAGACTTTGTCATTTTTGTTGCCTACTAAATCTTTAATACCTAAAATAGTGCCCACAGAGAATGCATGTTCCATAAATATTTATTGATAAGTTGAATAAAATACTAAGTGAATGAAAGAACCTCACTGAATTGCTGATTATGGCGTTTAAGTTTTATTCATCTGTGTCTTCCTTGTTTAATGTAGTGTCTAACATATAGTAGGCACTCACTAAATGTATCTTATTGTGTCACAATGAAATATAACCAAATCAGGCATGGAATTTGCATGTTTTTTAATAACATTTTAGTTAAATGAGTTTTTGACGTGGGGAAAGCACCTTTTTTGGGTAACTGTATAGAGAAAGACATATTGAAGATTATGAATTCTAAGCAGTGTAATAAATAGACTTCAATAATTGGTTATTTAATGAGTATTTGTTACTCATTCAATTGACTTATCAAGTTTATTTTTACATACTATTCAGCCTTATATTATGAAGGAGCAGTGATGACAATGTGGGTTTGTTTAGTGTTACAAACAGAATTGAGAAACTGGTTAGTTTTGTAAACCACTAAACTTATAATTTAAAACTTCCACACTATGATATCTTCAGATATATATCCCCAAACTTCCTATTTGAGACCATGAAGTCATAAATCCAGTACTTTATCAAGTTAAGTTTCCTGAATACCAGGCAGAACTCATGGGCATTTAAAACAAATTACTAATTTAAGAGGAGTCTGTTGAAAAGTGTATGATTTATTATGAACATTCTCAGTGTCTTAAAAAATAACATTTCTTAGTGGTGCCAACATGTATGGAACCCTGAACTTCTCACAAGGCCGTTCATTGATGCCATGGGTCACTCAAGAACTATTAGGACAGAGAATCCGAAAGACTAACTTGCATAACCATTGTGTACAAGATACTGTGTTAAGTGTTTCACATAGGTTATTTTATCTTGTGACTGCCTGGAAGTTCAAGAATACAACACATTTATTTGAGCACTACTATGTACTGGTTTGTTGTGGATTTTTTTTTTTCTTTTACATGTTTTTATTTAATCCTCAGCATCCTTTATATCTTCACA
Source organism: Papio anubis (assembly GCF_008728515.1). Taxonomy (NCBI): domain Eukaryota; kingdom Metazoa; phylum Chordata; class Mammalia; order Primates; family Cercopithecidae; genus Papio; species Papio anubis. Next base: position 17,622,825 of record NC_044987.1, read on the forward strand.
ACTAAACTACCGTTTTCCCACTAGGTTATTTACTCCTTTGATTGTAAAAAAAACTTAGCTATTTTTGGCTGGGTGCAGTGGCTCAAGCCTGTAATTCCAGCACTTTGGGAGGCTGAGGCGGGCGGATCACGAGGTCAGGAGATTGAGACCATCCTGGCTAATATGGTGAAACCCCGTCTCTACTGAAAATACAAAAAATTAGCCGAGCATGGTGGTAGGCGCCTGTAGTCCCAGCTACTCGGGAGGCTGAGGCAGGAGAATGGCCTGAATCTAGGAAGCAGAGCTTGTAGTGAGCTGAGATTGCGCCACTGTACTCCAGCCTGGGGGACAGAGCGAGGCTCTGTCTCAAAAAAATCAAAACAAAACAAACGAACAAAACTTAGCTATTTTCTGAGGCTTTCCTAACAGAAGCAAGTAACCATGCTACTGAACTTTAATCACTCTGAATCAGAATAATTGACTTACATTTATTTCCCTAATTAATTTCCCATTTATTATTATTCATTTTTTGTTCTGTTTTCTTAATATCAGATATGACTAACATTTATTTTATTTATTTATCCTTTTTTTTTTTTTAATGCCCCCGCCAGAAACATGCAAGTGAAGAGACGCATGGATGAAGGAGGGTAGCTGGCGGGGGCGGGTCTGTGACCAGCATTTATATTGTAACTGGCTCAGGATGCATGAGGAAGCCACCCGTGCTTTGACCTCACTTTATAGTAAAACATTCATTTATAGTCTGATCATCCAGTCATTTCTACCATGACATAAAAATAAGAGCCTCAGAGAACAAATCAAATTATTTTTGCTGTATTGAGTATATATAAATCCCAAAGGGCCAGGCATGGTGGCTCACTCCTGTAATCCCAGCACTTTGGGAGGCTGAGATGGGTAGATCACTTGAGGGTAGGAGTTTAAGACCAGCCTGGCCAACATGTTGAAACCCCATCTTTACTAAAAATACAAAGATTAGCTGGGCGTGGTGGCACACACCTATAGTCCCACCTACTCGGGAAGCTGAGGTACAAGAATCACTTGAATATGGGAGGCAGAGGTTGCAGTGAGCCAAGATCACACACTGTACTCCAGCCTGGGCAACAGAGTGAGACTCTGTCTAAAAAAAAAAAAAAAAAAAAAAAAAAACTTAAAGGAATATTTTTGCCTGGCTCCTACATTAGCATTTACTTTCTGTGAAGAATCGTAACCCTGTGTTTGTTATTATCAAGTGTCTACAAACAGCCCAGCTTCTATAGTTAGGTAAAGTAAATTCATAATCAAAACTACAGTCTACAATACCATTCTTACATACAACAGCGTTAACAGTAATTCCTTACTGTCATGTAATAGCCAGGGCATGTTTAGCTTTCTGCACGTTTCAAAACATCTTCTTATAGTTTGTACAAATTACGATGCAACAAATCCATACATCCATTGAGTTGAAAAATGTCTTAAGTTTTTTATAATCTAAATTTTTAAATAATCTGTAACAACCTCATGTCTTCCCTACAAACATTTACTTTTTTTCTATGCTATGGATTGTCTTAAAAAGTGTCCTACGTTTGGAATTTGGCTGATCATATCTTTATTGTGTCATTCAACATGTTCCTGTAGTTCAGTGTTTCTTGGAAAGTGGAAGTTACATTTAGGAATTTGGTTAGTTCACTTTTTGGAGGGGAAGCAGGAGTGCTCCATAGTTTTTTATTGCATCACTTCTTCAGGAGTTGTATAATATCTGGTTTTCCCACTTTTAGTGATACTTAGAATAATCTTCAGGTTTAGTTATTGTTCACCAAATTGATCCTTTATAAAGTTTCCCATCAATCTTTTACCTAATGTTTTACCTACTCCTGTCATTCAGTTGCCTAGCTATTTCATTAGAAGTTGCAAGGCCAGGCTTGGTGGCTCGTGCCTGAAATCCCAGCACTTTGGGAGGCTGAGACAGGTGGATCACGAGGTCAGGAGTTTCAGACCAGCCTGACCAACATGGTGAAACCTCGTCTCTATTGAAAATACAAAAATTAGCCAGGCGTGTTGATGCACAACTGTAGTCCCAGCTACTCGGGAGGCTGAGGCAGGAGAATCGCTTGAACCCAGGAGGCAGAGGTTGCGGTGAGCCAAGACTGCGCCATTGCACTACAGCCTGGGTGACAGAGCGAGACTAGTCTTAAAAAAAAAAAAAAAAAGAAGTTGCAAAATGATGATTATTTGAATTCTCTCATTCATTCTACATTTATGAGTTATTATTCTTCTGTAAAGAACTTTGCCTTATAAACTACTTAGAAACTGTAGCAATGGCAAGATAAATGCTTGATTCTTTCCTTTCCTGTATGTGTCAGTTTTTAGAATAATGAATTGGTTCTCTAGCAATCTCCAGTGGAGACTAAGGAAGTTGGTTTTCTATTTTGTAATATGGTTGTGCAATTATGGATTTTAGTATATTTTATGTGCTTCAGTCCATTGAGTCATTCTTCTTTTGATACTGAAAGTATTCCACTTAGCCCACGGGAGCCTGGAGCCTCTTCAGGCTGACTCCTGTGTCCTTTTGATGTGAACTCAATAGTCTTTGATATTTTTGTTGCTTTTAGGCAAGATGTCCTATGCTTATCTTGAACATTTCCTGTCCCAGACGTGGAATCAAACGTTTCTCCTAGGAGCTCTGGGTTTCTTCTCTTTCCTCTCCCCTTACCTACCCTTACCTCCCCTCCCTTCCCCTCCCCTCCTCTCCCCTCTTCTTGAGATAGAGTTTCGCTCTGTTGCCGAGGCTGGAGTGCAGTGGTGTGATCTTGGCTCACTGCAGCCTCCACCTCCCAGGTTCAAGCTATTCTCCTGCCTCAGCCTCCCGAGTAGCTGTGACTACAGGCACACGTCACCTCGCCCAGCTAATTTTTGTGTTTTTAGTAGAGACGGGGTTTCACCATGTTGGCCAAGCTGGTCTTGAACTTCTGGCCTCAAGTGATCCGCTTATCTCGGCCTCCCAGAGCGCTGGGATTACAGGCGTGAGCCACCGTGGCCCGGCCAACTCTGGTTTCTTTAAATGGAAAATAACATTTAAAGACCAGAATATGGATCTCAGGGATGCTCGTTAGTGCTACTGGGTTATGATTGCTTTGAGGAGGGGACAGAGCTATGAAATATATATTTTTAATAGAGAGGAAAATGAAACGAGTTTATACTAACATTCCAATTAAAATGTAAGATTTCAGCATTTTTATTTCTTAAATATTATCTCTAGTTCTCTTTTCTTTTGTGTTGAAAATTGTGGTTCCAGATGACTTTAACATAATCACTTTTTTGATGTAAATGAGGGGGGAGACTGATTGATTGAAAACAGTACCAGTAGTATTACAAATAATAAGGAGACTTGTGGTTCTTTTTGTTCTTAGGATATATCCCACGAAGAATTGTCTTAGTCTGGTTGGGCTGCTTTAGCAGAATACTTTAGCTTTACTTACAGTTAGGTATTATGTACCATGAATCTACTGACTTTTTTACAGGTTGCTTTCAATTTTTAGAAATGTTTCTTCTGTTTGATTCAATTCTGAATTGTTTCGATTATGTAAGACATTACTTGTTTCCAAAGTTAAAGCTACAAAACAGGGTGCATTCATATATCTGGCTTCCACACCTTTTCCATAAGTAACCATTTATTTAACATTATTCCTTTTGGCAAATCTAAATAAATATACACACATACATACACATGCATATTTGTATTTTCCCTTCCTTCCTACACAAACAAACACACTCTACATATTTTTCTACGTCTTGCAGTGCTTCGTGGATATAAACCCATCCATGGACCAAAAATCCATGGGCTGGAAGGGAAGACACACAGGATAAGAAATTACTGTAATGTAGTTGTTCACTGATGTCATAGAGGCAGATAGACTAAATGTCATTAGATACAAATTATGGAGCAGTTTTTCTCGGGCAGGTGAGTAGGTTAGGGTTAGCTTCAGAGAAACAACCTTTAAGCTGGAGTTTAAAGGATAACCTTGAATTCCAAAGTTCAGGTGGGGATGGGAATGAGAATAGGAGACGGGCATTCCAGCAAGAAGTAAAACCCTGAGCAAAGCGTACAGCTTGTTGGTGAAACAGCAAGTACACATGCAAGTGAACCATGTTCATGAATTAGAACTATATATTGTAGGCTATGAGATGTTGTTGAAGAGTTCTAAGTTAAATGAATGAGACGACCAAAGAAATGTGTTAGAATAACTGGTGACAATGTAAAGGATGATGGAAGAAAGGGAAACATGAAGGATGGAGAGGAGGAGGCATACTGTTTCAATATAAGTCGAAAATTTAGCATATTGTATAAGTAACTGGATGTTAAGAGTGGGGAAGAAAGAGGAGTTGAAGATGATTCCAAAGTTTCTTTCATGGACATCTAGATGATTGTAAAAGGGATTCAGGAGGAGAACTAGGTTACAGCAGGAAAATAAAGAGAACATTAGTTCAGGCCAGGCACGTTGGCTCATGCCTGTAATCCCAGCACTTTGGAAGGCCGAGATAGGTGGATTACTTGAGGTAAAGAGTTTGAGACCAGCCTGACCAACATGGTGGAACCCCGTCTCTACTAAAAATACAAAAATTAGCTGGGCCTGGTGGCACCTGTTGTCCCAGTGACTTGGGAGGCTGAGATAGGAGAATCACTTGAACCTGGGAGGCAGAGGTTGCAGTGAGGTGAGATCGCACCACCCCACTTCAGCCTGGATGACAAAGTGAGTCTCTATCTCAAACAAACAAACAAAGAGAACGTTAGTTCAGTTTTGTCCATGTTAAATTTATATATCTTTCAAATTTTTTTAAATTATAAAAATAAAGATGGGATCTCGCTATGTTGCCCAGGCTGATCTTGAACTCCTGGACTCAAGTGATCCTCCCACCTTGGCCTCCCAATGTGCTGGGATCACAGGTGTGAGCCACCACACCTGACCTAAATTTAGATATCTTTATGACACCTAGATGAAGTTTTTCAATAGACATTTGAAAACAGGATTTTGGAGCTCAGGTGGTTAAGTGACTAGAAACAGTGAATTTGGAAGCCGTTAGCCTTATGTATTGGCGTTAGTTACCATCTCATGCTAGATAAAATTCCCTGGAGACGTGTACTTGAGCTGTTCCCTTTGGAAGACTAGTTAGAGCTAGGATTGCAACATTTTGACAGTCAATATTTAAAAAAATCAAAAGATACCTCTGTTGACTTGGAGCGTGCAGATTATACTAGCATCTGGTTAGAACCTCTGTTACAGGATTAGCAAATCAACTATTGCTAATACCTTGGTGTAGCATGAGAAACATTGGTACTATATGAGAAAACTTGAATAACATTTTTGAAAGGCCTTTTGTAAGAAATGAGATTCTATTTCAAAGGCTGCCTGGGTTTATGCTTAGTCTAGAAATACTTTTTAAGAAGCCATAAGAAAACAAATCCTTCCTTATACATTACTGTGAATGGACTTGATATGCAAAGTATGGCATGTTTTTTATGAAGACAACTTAAAAAGTGTGTAGTTTACAAACCTTGTTTAATAGCAAAATGAAGAGTAAAAAATGTGTTTTTGTAAAAGCTTATAGTCTCTTCTCTCATTGGTATTCCTTGAGTTAATTTATAATAATAAATTAATAAGTAATTAACATCGTTAATAATAATTTATCATTATTAATAGTAGTTCAAATATAGGGTCTTGCCTTGTTGCCCAGGCTGGAGTGCAGTGACATGATCATAGCTCACTGCAGCCTCGAACTCCTGGGTTCAAGTGATCCTCCTGCCTCAGCCTCTCAACAGATTACTAGGTGCATACCACCATGCCTGGCTAATTTTGTTTGTTTGTTTTCTGAGACCAGGTCTCACTCTGTCGCCCATGCTGGAGTGCAGTGGCATGATCTCGGCTCACTGCCACCTCTGTCTCCCAGGTTCAAGCGATTCTCCTGCCTCAGCCTCCCAAGTAGCTGGTACTATAGGCATGTGCCACCACACCCGACTAATTTTTTTTTGTATTTTGAGTAGAGATGAGGTTTTGCCATGTTGACCAGGCTGGTCTCGAACTCCTGACCTCAGGTGGTCCACCTACCTCTGCCTCCCAAAGTGCTGGGATTATAGACGTGAGCCACCATGCCTGGCCTATGCCTGGCTGATTTTTAAATTGTTTGTAGCAATGGGGTCTTGCTTTGCTGCTCAGGCTGGTCTTTAAGTGCTGGGATTATAGGCGTGAACCACCATGCCTGGCCCAATCTATAATTATTAAGTATCCATCGTAGGCAGAGTACGGTTTTATGTGTAATAATGAGGCATAGAAAAAAATTAAAATAGTTCTAGTTCCACATTTTCAAAACTAAAGCATATCCTGTGATAATGTGTTTCACAAAGAAATTGTGTTTTCTCAAAACTCTCGAGGAAAAGTTTAGTTTGTTTGGAAGAGACAGAAGAAAATTTAGTGTGCTTTTTGCTTGTATACCAAGTACAGACTTGGATATATGAAGATAGGTCATATATGTTAGTGTGCCTTTTTGGATTAGTTGGGAAGACTCTTGAATTCATTCAGGTGAGCAATACCTTTTAGCATTCATTTTGCTAATAAAATCTAAGGTTCAGGAAATAGTTTTAATAAACAGGGATAGGAGTGTGTTCAATCATCTTTTGTTCTTTTAATAGATACTTATTAAGTGCTTAATATGTGTCAGATACTGTTCCTTGTACTAGGTACAGTATTGAACAAAATGGCAAGAATGCCTGCCCTCATGGAGCTTGTTTCCTAGTGGAGAAGACAGGTAATACACAAACGAAGTAGGTAGAATGTGTCATTTGTTGGAAATGATAAGGTGCAGAGGGGAAGTGAATATGAAATTGAAATATCAGGAGGTAAGCTGACAATGGAGATGGGGAAGACCTCTCTGAGAAGGTTGTACTTTTGTAAAAGATCATGCAGCTATTTGGGGAAGATCATTTCAAGTAGAAAGAATAGAAAGAACAAAGGCCCGGTGGCAGGAGTATTTCTGCTGTGTTTGAGAAATAGCAAGGTGGCATATGTGGAATAGTAGGATGAGAGAGCCAGGGAAAGAAGGTGAGGTCAGAGGTCATGAGCTGGGAACCCATTGGAGGGTTTGACAGGAAAAATGATGTGATCTTATTTCAGATTTGAAAGAATTACCCTGCTATATAGAAATGCAGACTTAATTGTTTGAGTGTAGGAGTTTGAGGCTGCAGTGAGCCATGATCGAGCCACTGCACTCCAACGTGGGCAACAGAGCAAGACCTTGTCTCTTGAAAGAGAAAGAGAGGAAGAAAGAAAAGAGAAAATGCAAACTTATATTCATATAAAATTCTTTACACAATTGTTTAATTGTTGATAGCAGCTTTCTTTGTAATAGCTAAGAACTGGAAACAACCAAAATGTCCTTCAGTGGGTGAATGGATAAGGAAACTCTTGTACATCTATTCCATGCTATACTACTCAACAGTAAAAACCAGCAAATGGGGCCAGGTGTGGTGGCTCACACCTGTAATCCCAGCACTTTGGGAGGTTGAGGCGGGCGGATCATGAGGTCAGGAGTTCGAGACCAGCCTGGCCAATATGGTGAAACCCCGTCTCTACTAGAAATACAAAAATTAGCCGGGTGTGGTGGCACACGCCTGTAGTCCCAGCTACTCGGGAGGCTGAGGCAGGAGAATCACTTGAACCCGGGAGGTGGAGGTTGCAGTGAGCCAAGATTGTGCCACTGCACTCCATCCTGGGTGACAGAGTGAGACTCTGCGTCAAAAAAAAAAAAAAAAAAAGCAAATGGTTAATAGACACATCAACTTGGATGGGTCTTAAGGACATTATGGTGACTGAAAATATCAGGGCAGGCATGGTGGCTCATGCCTGTAATCCCAACACTTTGGAAGGCCTGGGCAGGAATATCACTTGAGCCCATGAGTTTGAGACCAGCTTGGTCAACTTGGTGAAACCCCATCTCTAAATAATTAGCTAGGCATGGTGGCAGATGCTTGTAGTCCTAGCTGCTTGGGAGGCTGAAGTGGGAGGAGGTCAAGGCTGCAGTGAGCCATGATCTTGCCACTGTAATCCAGCTTGAATGACTCTGTCTCAAAAAGCAAACACAAGAAAATAAAAAAGCCAATCTCAAAAGGTCGCTGACTGTATGATTCTGTTTATATAGTGTTCTTAAAATGATGAAATTACATAAATGGAAAACAGATTAGTGGTTTCTAGGAATTAGGGATGGTGGGGCATAGAGGAACAAGCGTGACTGTATAGGGGTAGTGCAAAGGAGATATGTGTGGTGGTGAAATATTTTTGTATCTTTTTTTGATACAAAAAATTGAACAGGGGAAGAGTACTCAGTAATGACTGAGTCCTAATAGTTGTCATTGCTCTTGTAGTAATTGCAGTGGTTGTTCCACAGATCTACACATGTGATAAAGTGACATAGAACTATACATACACATTGTACCCATGTCAAATTCTGGGTTTTGATATTGTTCTATAATTATATAAGATTTAACCATTGGAGGACACTGGGCAAAGGGTACACGGGACCTCTCTGCACTGTCTTTACAATTTCCTGTGAATCTATAATTATCTCAAAATAAAAAGTTTTAAAGAAAAGATTACTACCTTGGCTGCTCTTTTGAGGAGTAATCCTACGAGATTTTTGCAGAAATCTAGCAGCAAGGTAGTTGCTGTTAAATGAGGCTGGTGGCACTAGAGTGGAGTGAAGACACGGGTGAGAAATAGTTGGATTCTGAATATGATTTGAATGTAGAGTTAATAGAATTTGCCGATGGAGAGGATGCAGGGTGTGAGAGAAAGAGAAGAATGAAAGATGCCATAAAAGTTTTTGGCCTGGTCAATGGAAGAGCGAAGAAAAGAGATAGTAACAAGAAGCAGCAACAAGTCAAGAAGCCCGGTAAGAGGTAGTCGGATTCTTGGCAAGGAAGACAAAATGACAAACCGTCTTCCTCTGGTCGGTGGCAGCCGCGCCTGGGAGTTAGAGGACAATAGGATATGAAAGTGAGTGCACTCTTATTAACCTGCCTAGGGGGAGCTGTGTTAGCTTGGCCTCGCCCTGCTTTTTTGGAAAGAAGCGTTTGTTTGATAAACAGGAAGTCGTTTCCATGGGTGTAGGAAGAAGAAATGATAGAACTGAGTGGCAAAGCAAATAACTACTAGCTGTGGTTAGTTTGGAATTGGCAGAACTTTTTTCAGGTAGTCACCTAAGATGAAGATGAGCACACATACTGCCTTTCCCCCTTTCTAGGCTAGGTTAATTCTTCACTGAATTGTGATGTTTCTGCCTACTGCTCATCCTGCTGTCAGGGTATGTTCGTTTTCAGCTAGTGTTTTGCATCAGCTATGAGTTGTAGACTTAGCAGACAAATGGAGACACTGTCTGTTTAGAGTGGAAAAGTGACTTATTTTAAGAAATGTTGGCTCCCCACCACTATCCCATTAGTGGCATACCTCTGACACTCCACTAAAGCTGGCCTAGGGAAGCTAAGACTGGCTTCTGTGTATTTTTGCTCTTTGAAAGGTCAGAACCTAAATGTACCACAAGATATTTTCTTCCTGAGTAAGATCGGGACAAAATTACAAACAGTGAATTCTGAAGCAAACTTACGTGCTGGTGCTCTAATGCTTTAGAAACTTCAAAATCAATTTCCTCTACTTCTAACAATATTACTCTTTGTGGGGTCTGTAAATCTCTTAGTATCAGTTACTTCTTTTCATTTTGCAAGGAAGGGCAGACCAAAAAGATTAAAGAAGACCAATGCCAAATCATGGTCATGGGAAAGTGAGAAAGAGAATTTAAACTCTTTTTACTTTTGAAAAGCACTTGAAACAGGAGAGCTATTTTTTTTCCCTTTTAGCCGAGAGTTACCTCATCCCTGTCTGGGTACATGTTTGGAGTGAAGCTGTGGTCAAAGAAAACTTTAAATTTGTCCCAGGCCTATAATGGCAACTAAATAGATAAGTAGTTGATTGATGGTGAAAAAAGCTTAGTGTGGTGGACTTGATTTTTACGCAGCAGGTGTCTAATTGAGGTTTGTTTAAATTGGTGGGGGTGGGGAGGGGGCAGGACTCTAGCTGAGGGCATGGCTGCAGTGTGGATGATTGGGATGAGGATATGGGTAGTATTTGTGGCTCAGTATTTAGGAGAGCTAGTTCACTGAATTGCCTGGAAGAAGCAGAACAACTCTAGAGTTCCTTGCAATTTGAGTTTATCCGGACAAGGTTCAACATGTATTTTGCTTTGCATATTGAGTGGATTCAGAAGCCATTTGGTTTCATTTGCCTTCTGAAAGTACTGCAGTATTTGTTAAAATGCTGTGACTATGTGTTAAGTCCAGACTGGGCTACAGCTCTGGATTTCTTCACTGAAAGTTAAATATCACGTTTGAACTTGAAGAATGTTTGCTGCCTGCCTCTAGAGCATATACGAATATAAAGCAGCCATTTGTCAGCAGGCAGCTGAAAGGCGATTTTCAGCAGGGACTGAAAACCACTGCAGGCCACTGGCTTCCTGGCACACCCACTAGACCTCGTGGGTTTACAGTGAAAGCAAACCAGTGGGAGTAGGGGTTGGGGGGATAAGATGGGCAAAAATCAGAGGAGAGGCTGAGTCTGAATGCGAGTGAGCCACTGGGAGGGGCTTGCATGTGAAGAGCACAGTGCTCCCAAAGAGAAGAAAACTTGAACCCCAAACACAATGACTGGGAGCAAATATCTAATGCAAACACTTAAAAAAAAAAAAAAAGTGATTTGTTCCGTAAGTGTATTTAGAGTCCAGGGGGAAAAAAAGTGATTTGTTTGTCTTCTTTGTATCTATAACTATAGGGGTACTGAAGGTAACTTTGGGGAAAGTATTATAGTTTAAGCTGTGTTACCCAGTGCGCTCTTACAGACACCTTTTAACCAGAACTATTAACAGGGACATTCGATGTATAGAAAATCACCTTTAAGCTCTACAGAATCCTGAAGGACTTTGTGCTCTATTAACTAGATGCTTAAGTATTCCCTATATAGTATTGAGTGGACCTTTTCAAAAATGTCTTTTGCAACATCTTTGAAAGTTAAGGTTTTGACATGTGATACTCTTAATCAGAATACGTGTTTATTCCCAAATATTCTGTTCTTCCTTTGGGTATAGCATGGAACAGAGTTTACTTGTATTTAGAAGATCAAGAGGCGGGGATATTGGCAGGATAAATGATTTGTCCAGGGACAACTGATGTGTCACTGTAGAGATAAAACAGAACTAGGCTGCATTCCAGCAGCTCTGGCCTGTATAACAGTTTTGAGAACTTTCCAATCACTTTAGGAAAACAAGGTACTTAGAAATTTATAAAGAGTTTCTTAATAAAAGAAAATCACTTATTTTGGAAATTGTGAAATTAATCATTCTGCCGCATTTAAGAAGCGCTTTGATGTGTTCTGGTAATTAGTATTTACTGCCAGACGAATGTCTCTTGGGCATTTTAATTAATGGGTAGCTTGGCCAAATGAGCTTCTGATGGTAAACCTTCATAAGGGTTTATTTTTATGTTTCTCAAGAATAGCTGTCTCTTCAAAGCTCTTTAATTAGACAAGGTTTAGCAACTAAAACATATTATTAGAATAATTAGGCCTTGGGTTAAGAGAAATAGGGGGTCAAAGGAGCAGGTACTGTTATAAAATGGCCTCTTAAAACATAGCGTTCTACCTCTGATGGACAGCCAGTTCTTTCACAGCTTCTGTTAAGTTACTGCCCCTAGTTTGGACTTCGTGTTGTTTAAAGTTCATAGCAGACCTCACTGGAAGCCTAAACACACCCGAGTGGGAGCTTACTTATCCCCACCTCTGACCTCCTGGGGAAAGCTTGATTCTAGTCCTTTTAACTGCTAAGTGGAAGACTTCTTATTTTCTCCTTTTTTTTCTATTAAATTGGTAATCTTGGCTATAACAATGACTTGTATTTTTGAGGGAGATGCTTCAAAAGCCTTGTGTGTGGTGAACAAAAATTACAATAATTCCTTAGAGGATCTTTTTAAATGATTTATATTATCTACATATAAGATATGTTCTTAAAGTGACTATCGTATTTGCATTCCCAAATGTTATATACCTTGTGGTCAGAATGCAGTTTGAATTATTTTACAATCTGCTCTGTAGTTGAGCTGGCATCTAGGTCCCCTTCTTCAGCCTTCTCCCCTGCCATTTCTTGCCACAAGTGCTCAGTCTTGGCAGTTATTGCTAGTAAATATGTGCCATCCTGAACTTCCTCTTTGTGGTGAAGGAAAGATACACCTGACTGGTCCTGAGAGGGAGTGAGATGTCACCAAAACAATTGTGTATTCTTACCAAAACTACTGTTGATAAATCACAATGTATTTATCTGTGTTCCCTCAGTTTTCACTTTCCTACTATCTCAGGATGCTTAGGATGGCAAATATGTCCTTTTCCCAGCTAGATCAGTTGATTAAAGGACAGTGCTCATGAGGCCATTAGACATTTCTAACAGAGCAACTGTATCATAGCTGACATTTCTAATCCCACTAGCTGTCATGACCTGTATGTGTTGTTGGTTTGATAAAGAACTGAGTCAAAGATATGTATGTCATTGGTTTGGTATAAACCTACTGCTATTATTGGAAAGTTCTTAAAGAACCTGCTAATCCATCAAATCATTTTTGAATATTGAGGATAGCCTGCTTTATAGTATTATAGATTTTATCACATGTAAATTCTTTTGATATGCCTTAGTTAACAACATGGCCAATGAAATGATTTTATTTAAGTTGGTAGAAACTTCACTTGGTTTTTCATTGATGTTATCTGTAAAAATTAACATTCTTTAAGAACCATTTGGTAAGCCCCATAAATGCAGATATAAAGATGTAGGTATATCACTGTTCGCTCCAGAGAACAGTTACCAAGTAAGTGTGTTTTTATGTCAAATCTAAGAACTTTGAGAAAGCAGAAAAGATAGTAACCAAAACAGAGTGTTCTATCGAGCAGTTTTCTCCCCTTAGCAGTGACTAATTTCTGTCCACCCTTTCCTTAAATGATTGAATATTGGGGCCTTGCTTTTTTACCTCCTCTTTAACACAGGAAATATTTCTGATACTTATCTTCATGTGTGTGTTTGCTCATGTCTGTGCAATCTTCTGCAGTGGGGATATGAAAAGAAAGGTACTGAGTTCTATGACCCTTGAAAAACACCGTATAACCCTCAGAACTCTCTTTTCCTAATGAAAGTACTAGTGTGTTCTTATGCATACTTTTGTATAACAGGATTTATACTTACAATAGTTTGGCTACGTATTACTAATGAATTTTGATAGATGCAAACCAGGACTATCAATGTGTTGTTCTCTCGTTGTTCATTTCGCCTCTTTCACTCACTTACTTGAGAGGGCCCCTTGTAGCCCTCCTTAAGTCTACCTTTTGAAATTACCCAAGTGTCCAAAATGAAAACTGACTGTATTCTTCTTCAACACAGACCACCTGGTGGCCCATGGTAGAATGGCAGAAAAGGAGGCCCGTCGGAAGTTCAAACAGATCGTCACAGCTGTCTATTTTTGTCACTGTCGGAACATTGTTCATCGTGATTTAAAAGCTGAAAATTTACTTCTGGATGCCAATCTGAATATCAAAATAGCAGGTGAGAACTGTACTGAGGATGTCAGATGGACAAAGGAGCTTTTCCTTAGGGTTCTTTAAGCAAGGGATTATCTGTTTCCATCTCTTCAGAAAGAACTATTGTGAAAGTAAGGAAAATTTAAGATGAAAAGCAAATAGCCTGAAAATTGATAAACTTTAAAAGTACTCCCCCCACTGGCCACCCCCCGCTTTTTTTGGTTGTTGAGTCTTATTGTCGCCCAGGCTGCAGTGCAACAGTATAGTCTTGGCTCACTATAGCCTCCATCTCCCAGGTTCAAGCGATTCTCCTGCCTCAGCCTCCCAAATAACTGGGATTACAGGTGAACATCACCACACCTGGCTAATTTTTATATTTTTAGTAGAGTCGGGGTTTCGCCATGTTGGCCAGGCTGCTCTCGAACTCCTGACCTCTAGTGATCCGCCTGCCTTGGTCTCCCAAAGTGCTGGGATTACAGGCGTGAGCCACCATACCCGGCCTATTTATTTTTAATTTAGTATCAGCTGGAACTAGGCTGGGGAGAAAGAAGGGAAAGGGTGATATTTAAAATACTATTACTTTGGTTAACAGGTTCTTTTTTAAATAATAAGAAATAAAATATGTAATAAAGTAGAAAGGAAAACTGCTAAAATTGTATACCCTCTCACCTTCACTTAAGAAGGTTGATTTATGTCACTGCTGACACAGAGCATACTTATTCTAAAGGCTGTAATTTTATGATAATTTAGGAAAAATAGATCTTAGAGTGGCTTATAGGCAGTCCAGCTTTTTGTCTTCTCAAATTTTACTAGTCTGCTTATCTGACAGTGCCTTAAAAGCACTTTTCACTGCCTCGATCTGTTCATGCTTTAGTAAACTATCAGCATTTTGCCTAATGAATACAAACTCACCATTTACTGATAAAAGAAAGTGACTGCAATCTATAGAGAAACTGTAAATATGAAAATAAGCCATTTATGTTTGCTGACACTTTCTGGTATAGCATCATGTATCCCCTGTCTCCCTGATAAAAGGAGGGGCATCTCATGTAGAAAACTGAAATATAGCTAGAATGTAATTGTCTTGAAAAGGCAAGGTATAAAGCAGTTCTAAGGATTTTCTTCCTTAGTAGAGGTGAGATTTGAGAGTTTGGATTTTTATCATAGGTCAAAGTTACCTAAGGGTACCTTTGCAGAGTCACAATTCTTCTGAGAGTTGCTTTTGTGTAGATAAGCCCGTTCACTTTTACATCCTGGAGCATCACCTAGCTTTTTATTTATCTGAAGCTGACGGCTACACTTTTGTTTAGAACTTTCACATCGTTTATAAGTTCTTTGAGTCCTGCACTAGCTTATTACCGAGTAACACAGGAATTAAAGACTTTCTTTATCTTACATAAAATCATGTTTTTCTTGCTCTCATGTCTGTTTTATTTTCTCTAAAGCTCTCTAGATATTGGTGGTTCCCACAGAGGTGTGTGGCATGGAAAAGCCTGGCAATTTCAAACCTTCTTTTGTTATTATTTGTTGGAGCTTCAATTAAATTAATAGTAATAATACCTAATAAACTTCACAACCCTTAAAACTGTAATAAAAGATTGATTAATGTCTCATTATTACTATAACAAATTACCACAAACTTAGTGACTTGAAAAAACAGATTTGTTAGCCTGTAGTTCTGGAGGTCAGAAGTCCAAGCTGGGTCTCACAGGGTGAAAGTGAAGACAGCAGCAAGGACTGTTCCTCCTGGAGGCTCTGAAGGAAAAATGTGTCCTTGCCTTTTTTAGCTTCTAGAGGTTACCTGCATTCTTTAGCTCAGCCCCTTCCTTCCATCACTCCAACCTATGGCTTCCATCGTCACATCTCCTACTCCTAATTCCAACCCTCCTGCTTCCCTCTTGCAAGAACCTTTGTCATTATATTGGGCTGTCTCAGATAACCCAGGACCATCTCTCTCCCACGCCCACCTTTTTTTGTTTTTGTTTTCGAGACAGAACCTCATTCTGTCACCCAGGCAGGAGGGCAGTGATGTGATCTCAGCTCACTGCAACCTCAGCCTCCTGAGTATCTGGGACTACAGGTACACACCCCATGCCCAGGTAACTTTTGTATTTTTAGTAGAGACGGGGTTTTACCATGTTGGCCATGCTGGTCTCGAACTCCTGGCCTCCAGCGATCCGCCCACCTTGGCCTCCCAAAGTGCTGGGAGCCACCATGTCCGGCCTCATCTCCCCATTTTAAGATCCTTAATCCTGTTAATACAGGTCCCTTTTACCATGTATGGTAACACATTCCCAAGTATGGGGGATTGGGATATAGATGTATTTGGGGGGCCATTATTCAACATGCCACAAATGTCATTGTAAGGCTCTTTGGATTATAGATTAGGGTAGTGAGTTAAAAGAAGGCCCTGTGGACACGTGCCACCCACTCTGCACTGACCGGCCCACCTGGGTAGCAGAGGACACCCCCACTCCCCCAAGCATTGAAGACATAGTTTATTTCCTCGTATCCTTTCTCCCTTGGGTGTAGTTGCAGTGGGGAAGGCGGGAAGGATGGGATGATCTCCATTCCTTGGGCTCTGCATCCGAGTCCATGGTGTGCCACTGTACTGGGAGCTGTGGGGCCTGCTGCAGTGGGAGTGTGTGGAACACCTTGACCAAAGGGGAGTTTTGTCTTGTGTGTTTTGAAAAAGTCTTAATGAAGGGAATGTTGTTCATTCTTAGTAGTATAGTTTGCAGTTCTTAATGGCAAATAGTAAGTTTCAGTAGAAAACAAAACAAAAAGAAGGCCCTCTTTATATTCTCTTTTTATTTTCCCTCCGCTGACCCAAAGTTAAAAATTTTCTTAATGGTCCCTTGGTTCTTGATTTTGAATTTAGGATCATTGTGATTTAGTTAAATAAATTTCTTTTTTTTTTTTTTTTTTTTTTTTTTGAGATGGAATCTCGCACTGTTGCCCAGGCTGGAATGCAGTGGTGCGATCTCCGCTCACTGCAACCTCTGTCTCCTAGGTTCAAGCGATTCTCCTACCTCAGCCTCCTGTGTAGCTGGGATTACAGGCATGCGCCACCAAGTTCGGCTAATATTTTGTATTTTTAGTAGAGACGAGTTTTACTATGTTGACCAGGCTGGTCTTGAACTCCTGACCTCGTGGGATCTGCCTGCGTCAACCTCCCAAAGTGCTGGGATTATAGGCCTGAGCCACCACGCCTGGCCATTAAGGAAATTTCTATATCCTTTAGTTTTTACATTGAGAAACTCAGAGTAAAAACAGAGATTATTGATAATTGAAATTGGAAACTCTACTGAAATATTTGGGTAAGGAGATTTTTAAAGGCTTTTTTGTTGTTGTTGTTGTTGTTAATAGTTAAATTCAAGAAGTCACAATGAGAGTGTCTACCTGCTGATATGTAATTACAGACTGCGGAGTGCTGGCAGCCAGCCTTGGGCTCTCTCTGTGTTAACACATATACTTTGGCAAGATTTTTAAGTTCGTTAACCCAAAGTGTACATTTTTATTATTTGTTTTAAGAGCAAAACAAAAAAATATATGAGCACCTCTAGTTTTGCGGCCTGCTACAATACCTAACATTAGCTTTGCTCATACATTCTTTCTGTTACATGCCATCATTACTCAGTTTCTCAGTCATTGCCTGAACCTCCTTTCTTGCACATAAATTAAATAGAATTCTCATTCTCACCTCCCAGTTCTTTTTTGAACTTAATGGACTAGTGGGAGAAATACTTCTAGTTGAAGCCAACTAGAACATGACTAATTTTGGAGAGGTAGGTTGGATGTTTTTGACAGGATGAGGTCAGATAGGTAACGAAATCAACTTTAATTCTAAAAGCCAAAAGTAACTTTCAGATTCCTGATCTTTTCAATGGCCTCCCTTTTGGTAAAGTATTTTAAATCTCAGTAAGAAGAAACTACTATATATGAAAGAAACATGCGAGAGAGAAAAAGGTTTTTTTGGTTTTATTTTAAGAAGTTAGTCTTGGCTGGGCGTCGTGGCTCACACCTGTAATCCCAGCACTTTGGGAGGCCAAGGCGGGCAGATCACCTGAGGTCAGGAGTTTGAGACCAGCCTGGCCAACGTGGTGAAAACCCGTCTCTACGAAAGTACACAAATTAGCTGGGCATGATGGCGGATGCCTGTAATCCCAGCTACTCGGGAGGCTGAGATGGAAGAATCACTTGAACCCAGGAGGCAGAGGTTGCAGTGAGCCGAGATTACGCCATTGCACTCCAACCTGGGCGAGAGAGCGAGACTCCATCTCAAAAAAAAAAAAGAAAAAGAAAAGAAGGAGAAGTTAGTCTTAAGCAGTTCATCTTTAAAATAATCATATATGTTATAGTAGCAAAATAACTTGGAACTAATAAAACTCAGGAAGTATAAAAGATTCATGTTTTCTTTATGCCATTGTTTAAGTGATTTTAATGAAAGTAATCATGCATCCAGTTTCGTGTAGAAGATGAATAAATCGGTCTATGGATATTTGTGTTTACATTAATTTATTTTTACTTTTTGTATTAATGTGGTGATTTACATTTGATACTGTTTATTTGTTTGTTTTGTAGAGACAGGATCTCACTATGTTGCCTAGGCTGGTCTCAAACTCCTGGCCTCAAGCGATTCTCCTGCCTTGGCCTCCCAAAGTGCTAGGATTATAGGTGTGAGCCACTATGACCACCCCTTCCCTCTCTTTTTTAAGAAACTGAGTCACCTTCTGTTGCCCAGGCTGGAATGCAGTGGCATAATCATAGCTCACTACAGCCTCAACCTCCTGGGCTCAAGTGATCCTCTTGCCTCAGCCTCCTGAGTAGCTGGGACTACAGGCATGTTCCACCACACCTGGCTAATTTTAAAAATTTTTTGTAGAGATGGGGTGTCACTATGTTGCTTAGCCTGGTCTCAAACTCTTGGCCTCAACCAATCCTCCCTCCTTAGCCTCCCAAAGTATTAGGATTACAGGCATGAGCCACATGCCTGGCCTACATTTGATATTTGATACTGTAAAAAGGTAGCTATCACAACTGTCCACACTAGTTCTCTTCAAGAGAATAAATGTTCCCTAGATAGGTAGATATTAGTCATAGATATTATAAGTTATAATTATAGTACAAGTTATATGTTCAGTTATAAATATTATAAGATTCAGCTGAGCAAGGTGGCATGCATCTGTAGTTCCAGCTAGTTGAGATCAAGGCTGAGGCAGGAGTCTCACTTGGACTCAGGAGTCTGAGTCTAGCCTCTAGCCTCATAGTGATACCTTGTCTACTGAAAAAAAAAAACAAAAACGGATTGAACCATTATTCCATTGTTTATGATTTTTTTGTACTTAATTCTTATTTATGAATTTTTGTTCTAGTTCTATTTCTAGAGAGAATAAAGCCCAGGTGAATAACTTTGTTTTATTTCTGGTTTTAGAATTATTAATAACAAATCCATGTTCTTAATGGCAGTAGCAAGCCTGTCTTCTGTAGAATTTTTAAAAAGATGTTTCTGTGATTAGTAATACAGAAGCAGCTTTGATCATTTTCAGAATAAAGAACTTTACGACAGGGAGAGGTGGCTCATGCCCATAATCTCAGCACTTTGGGAAGCCGAAGTGGGAAGATCACTTGAGGCCAGGATTTTGAGACCTGGGGCAACATAGTGAGATTCCATCTCCTTTTTATTAAGAAGAAAAAAGAAAAAAAAAAAAAAGAATTTTATTTGTAAAGGCAGTCACCAAGTCTAGAACTAAGAATTTGTGGAGGTAATCTAGAATCTTATCTGTTAATGAAGCCTCCTTACATAATGGCACAGAAGAGAAAAACGAAGTGTGAAACATGACTCCAGCCCTAAAGAACTGAGGCTATTTGGGCAGCAAACATTTAGATCTTTGAAAAGCTAGTAACACCAAAATTATGCTTTGCATATCTATAATGTACTTCACAAAGCATTTTTACAGATATCACCCAATTTTATTATTTGGCATGCAAATATAGCTTATTAAAATCTCTTCACCTTCTGGCACATTTAACTCTCCAAAACCTCTGAATTTCTTGTAAGGAGCACCCAAGCAAGGTATAGAGAATCCCCATGCTGGGAAACGAATAGGATTCTTGGCCTCCGACTTTTAACTTTTCTGGCCTGAGATGTGTAAGGATCCACATAGGAGCAGTGGAAGGACGGGGAGGCACAACGCAGCTCAGTCAGCATGGAGCCAGCATCGCTGGATGACAGTACCCTTAACAGCTACCAAATTATAGCTGGATACAATAGAAGAGATGTTACAAGGCACGTCATGACTCATTATCACATTAATTGTACCGTCTAATTAGCATAGGAGTGCAGAGGATGACAGAACTACTTTAGTTTGTAAGATTCCACCAGATTGTCAGTTCCACAGGGACTGTAACCATGTCCTGTTTATTGTCACACTCCTACTGGCTCATACCTGCCCGTTCTGTAGCAGGTGCCCCCCGGCTTTGTCGAACTGAAGTTCAGGCAGTACTGATGAGGACATGAATATTGTATTAAGGACGTGGCATTTGAGGTGCGTCCAGTGTCATGTGATTAGGTGATCAGGTGTGAAGGAGAGAATTCCATCAAGTGTTAATAAGGCACCTGTCAGTTGCAGACACTGATCTAGGCACGGGGTACAGCAGCCAGTAAGATAACCCCTTGGAACTAACATTCTAATGGAGAGAAATAGACCGTAAATACAAATAAGCTCTCGTAGGGCTGTGACAAAGATAAACTCGAGTAACATGGCAGAATGATTTGTGTGAGAGGTACTGCTTTTAGCCAGGATCTTCAAAATGTTCCATGCAGGAAGAAGAACACTGCGAAGGCCTGAGAGAGATGAATTCAGCATAGAAGAAAGGGGTAGAAGAAAGTCCAGCATGGCTGGAGATAACAGATAAAATGGGAAGTGGAAGAAGTTGGGGTGAGAGAGATGGCAAAGGCCGGTTGCATGTGGTTAGGATGTGGGATTTCATTTAGGTTCCAGTGGGCACTGAGCTGGAGCAGCATGGGCAGCAGTAGAATGCACAAGGTCTATTTGAAGAAAAAAAAAAAAAAAGGATGAGCAGCTCAGTGAAAGGAAAGGTTAAAGGAGGGGAGTCTCCCCGAGAAGGCAGGAGAGGTAAGTGTTTATACTAGATTGAGATCATTTGAATGTAAGACTTATTAATCCAATTCAGTATGGAGAAGGCAAAAAGCTGGAAGCTGAGGGAAGGGAAGGGCCTCCTGGCAATTGGAAGGCCAGTTAAAGGCTGTGAATGGTAAAATCCCGCATGAGGGTGATGGTGGCAGTAGACATGCAAAGGAAGAAAACGGCAACAAATTCAAGAGAGAAAGCAAGCGAGAATTTCTAGGACCAGATAACCAATCATGTATCTTGGCCAGGAAGAGGGAATTTTGAAAGATATGTTTAGAAAAAAATGAAATTTTCTTACTTATGGATTATATGAAGCTATCAAAAAAATGGTGTTTTTAAAATGGTTGCTGTATTGCTATTTGAAAGTAATTTTAATGTCCTTGTCCCCAAAGATTTAAGTAGCAAGGTGGCTCTATTTAAAATAGATTGCCTAGGCCGGGCATGGTGGCTGACGCCTGTAATCCCAGCACATTGGGAGGCCGAGGTGGGCGAAATCACCTGAGGTCGGGAGTTTGAGACCAGCCTGACCAACATGGAGAAACCCCGTCTCTAGTAATACAAAATTAGCCCGGCATGATGGCGCATGCCTGTAATCCCAGCTACTCGGGAGGCTGAGGCAGGAGAATTGCTTGAACCCAGGAGGCGGAGGTTGCGGTGAGCCAAGATCGTGCCATTGCACTCCAGCCTGGGCAACAAGAGTGAAACTCTGTCTCAAAAAAAAAAAAAAAAAATAGATTGCCTAAGAAAAACCTGAAATGTAGCTGGCTTACTCCCTGAAGAAAATTTCTTTCAAATACTCAGACGTTATGAGAATGTTTTGAAAATTGTGGAAACTTTTTTTTTAAACCTAAGGAAGTTGGAAACTTTTGTCTTTAAATGTCGACTCCCAGAATGGTCTCCATGAGATAGTTTCCACTCCCGTGTTATTGTTTTAGTTGGCAATCAGTAGACAGCAAAGATCAGAAATGCAACTATAGAAAGGCTAATATTCTGGAAAGAATTTTCAGAGCATGGATTTAAGGTACTATGGAAAATTTTGACCTTAATGCAGTGAGAGCTAGATCATTTTATTTTTTTTAGAGAGAAATTAAAACATTTCCTAACTCAATTGACCTTTTACCCTTAGTATGACTATACTGAGGTACCATCATATAGAAAAGAAAGGTTGGAAACCTTGGATTTTTGAGTACCCTTCCACAGTGTGATGATTGACAGTGTCTCTGACTGGTCACAGGAAGTAGTTATGCAGTATTCATTATGTCCATCTAAATTTTATTTCATGATTCTAACGCCCTTTTTTTAGGCTGTCATTCATTGCACCTCACAGGTTGACACGTCCAATAAATTAAGACCATAGAGGCCTTTGTGTTTGTCCTGAATTCAGGTCATAATAGAATGTAGGAATGTTAACAGCTAGACCTGTGTTCTCGCCCTGAAATGGCGTATGACTATTACCAAGAAGCTGCTAAATAAAGAAGCTTCCTTCATGTTGACCCTTGGGAAAATGAAATTTGAAATACTATCTCTCTTGAATCCTATTCCTGAGACTAGAACTTTACAAATTTATATTCTACTTAATGTCATATCTATATTTTTAAATATTAAGATTATTAACTTAGTTTAACACAGAAAAAACGTTGATGTTACGGGAGGGTGCACTCTATGTAGCCTATGGTTTCATGTAACTCTTGAAACACCGAAGTGTGACACCTGAGGCTGTGTAAACAGAGGCCAGCCTGATAAGCTGAGAATCAAGAATTTGATGCTCAACCATAGACTCCTCTTACTGATACTTCTAGCTTGTGTGAAGTGACTTCTCTATTACTTTTCCTCAGCCTCAAGGATTTTCATGCCATTATCTATTAATTGCATGTCACTTATTTTGGGGATAATTAGAAAAAGGAGGATTGAGAAGTTGAGAATAGAAAAGGGGAGAGAAGCAAAGGGCAGAAAAGAAATGGAAGCTTTTGCTTTGAGGCCTTGTAGGGGGTGGGGGGTGGAAAAAAAAGTGTGGGAGAAGCCTGAGCCCGAAAGCTTGCCTCCTCCCTCTACAGGGAGAGGGAGTTGAGCGGAGTGTAAGAGGGTGGATGGCATGTGCTTCTGACCTACCAAAGCATCTGGAAATTTCAGACTGCTGTTTGTCTCTGAGACTGTGTTGGGCATAGCATTGAATAAAGTGTGGATCCATAAGTATGTGAAGTGATATTCCGCAGTGTATACATATATCATAACGTGTACGATGTACCCTGTAAATATACACAATTATTGTAACTTGCCCATTAAAATGAAACTGAAAATATAAATAAAACATGAGCAGTGATGATTAAAAGCCAAAGTTTCATCTTAATCTGTTTAATATCTAGAACACAGAAAAATAAGTTTATCGGCATTTTATTGAAGCTGCAGAAAATGACAGCTTTGAAAAATCTCTAGCAAGCAAGGTATGGTTTAAGGAAATTAGGTGTACACTTAACCTATAGTTTGTTTCCTTTCCTTTCTCCTTTTCCTTCCTTCCTTCCTTCTTTCCTTCCTTCCCTCCCTCCCTCCCTCCCTCTTTCTTCTCCTTCTCTATTTTCTTTCTTTTTTTCTTTTCTCTTCTCTTTCTCTTTCTCTTTCTTTCTTTTTCTTTCTTTTCTTTCTCTCGCTTTTCTCTCTGCTTCCTTCCCTTCCTCTCCTTCCTTCCTTCCTCCCTCCCTCCCCTCCCTCTCCTCTCCCTCTCCCTTCCTTCCTTCCTTTCTTTCTCTTTCTTTCTTTTCTTTTCTTTTTCTTTCTCTCCTTCCTTCTTCCTTCCCCCCCTCCTTCTTCTCCCTCTCTGTTTTCTTTCTCTTTCTTTCCCTCTCTTTCTTCCTTCCTTCCTTCCTTTCTTTCCTTTCCTTTCATTTCTTTCTCTCTCTTTTCTTCCTTCCTTCCTTCCCTCCTTCCCTCCTCTCCTCTCTTCTCTTCTCCTCTCCTCTCCCCCCCTTTCTTTTCTTTTTTCTTTTCTTCCTCTCTCTCTGTCTTTCCCTCTTTCCTCTCTCTCTCTTTCTCTTCCTTCCCTCCCTCCTTCCCTCTCTTCCTCCCTTCGATCCCTCTGTCCCTCCCTGTCACCCAGACTGGAGTGCAATGGTGCAATCATAGCTCACTGTAACCTTGAACTCATGGGCTCAGGGGATTCTCCCACCTCAGCCTCCCAAGTAGCTGGGACTACAGGTGTTTGCTACCATGCCTGGCTAATTTTTAAATTTTTTGTAGAGATGGGATTTTGTTTTGCTGCTCAGGCTGGTCCTGAATTTTTGAGCTCAAGGGATCTTCTTACCCCGCCTCCCTAAGTGTTGGGATTACAAGCATGAGTGACTATGCCCGGCCTCTTACCTGTAGTTTTTAGTTTAAGATGTTTTAGAAGAACATTGATATTCTATCCATTTAGAGTAGTGTTTTACTTTTATTAGTGGATATAGAAACTATATCTGCTATAGAAGAACTATAGAAAAGTTATAGAAACTTAGAGTTCTTATAGGAACTCTAAGAACTTTTATGTAAGTCTGCCCAAGATCATGTTTCCTCATGAGGATCGTAAGCTCTTCAAATGCAAGTTGATGTTGGGAAGGGACTAACAGATCACTCAGAGTGCTCCTTCACTCTGATTCTGAGGGAGGCTTTATTGTGTAAAGTGTGTTGGAAGCCAGGCGTGGTAGCACGCACCTGTAGTCCCAGCTACTCAGGAGGCTGAGATCGAAGGGTTGCTTGAGCCCCAGAGGTTGAAGCTGCAGTAAGCTTTGATTTGCAACACTGCTCTCTAGCCTAGGTGACAGAGCGAGACCCTGTCTCTCAAAAAAAAAAAAAAAAAACCAATAAAAATGTTTACTTTTTGTGTATAGATGAGGTCTCGCTCTGTCGCCCAGTTTGGTCTTGAACTCCTAAGCTCAAGCGATCTTCCTGCCTCAGCCTCCCAAAGTGCTAGGATTACAGGCATGAGCCACTGTGCCTGACCTGAAACATTCTTTTAATGTGATATTATAGAAATTTAAAATTAAAGCGATGTCAAAAAGAGTGAGGCTGACTTTTTAGGCAAGCCTTTGCAAGGTGGCAGAATATTAGTAAAAGTCCCCATTATTATCAGAATCTGGTTGTCATTTATGAGTTCTGAAATATACCTTATCAGTTCTCTTAAAATCATAAGAGAGGGAATATAATATCTGTATCAGTTTTCTTAGCATCAGAAAGTCAGTTTGCTAGTGGTAGGCATGGGTATTTCATCTAATCTTTTTAAAATATCCTGATTTGTGTGGTCTTTGGCTCATCTTTGCGGAGACTATACACAGACCATCCTTAATTTACCACCTCAAGTAGTATACAGGATCTTTTCCCAGCCAGTGATTTCTGAATCCTCAGAGATTCTCAATATTCCAAGAGATTCATGTCATACAAAGTGATAATGACTCTTCTATTTTTTAGACGTTAATACATGAAATAATTACTTAGGTCTTTCCGCCCTTCTTAAAGGAATAGTTTGAGAGCCTCTGAGCATAAATTGAGTCTACCTGCTGGCAGGATGCTAATGAGCATGCTTATGACTCGGTCATTCCATTTATTGTTCAAGTAGTTGGTTATCATAATAGCTTTGACCAGGGTGCAGTTTTTCATTGTATTTTATTAAGTTTACATCTGTTATGGATCACTAGATTATATAAAGCATAAAGAACACTAATGTTGAAATTCAAACTGATGAGGATAAAAATGATAATTCTATAATGCCTCAAGACAACCTTCACCAAATTCATGAATTGTCTTCATTTGGCCATAATTCTTTTTTTTTTTTTTTTTTTTTTTTTTTTGAGACGGAGTCTCGCTTTGTCGCCCAGGCTGGAGTGCAGTGGCCGGATCTCAGCTCACTGCAAGCTCCGCCTCCCGGGTTTACGCCATTCTCCTGCCTCAGCCTCCCGAGTAGCTGGGACTACAGGCGCCCGCCACTTCGCCCGGCTAGTTTTTTTTTTTGTATTTTTAGTAGAGACGGGGTTTCACCGTGTTAGCCAGGATGGTCTCGATCTCCTGACCTCGTGATCCGCCCGTCTCGGCCTCCCAAAGTGCTGGGATTACAGGCTTGAGCCACCGCGCCCGGCCCTGGCCATAATTCTTATACAGCACATCAAATGGTATTTCTAGGGCCTGAAAAAACAAAGTTTTAAAATGTTACATACATACACACAAAATATGTATATACCACATGTATACACATTTTTTACACACATATCCGTATCTATAGCTCTCTATATATGTTATATCCAGTTTGATTTATTGGGAATAAAGGCTATCTACATTCATAGTGTATTATTTACAAATAAGTGCTAATAAGTAATAACCCAATATTTGTTAATCTGTTTCATTATTTAAAAACAAAGCACGAAAATAATTCATATAATCAAGTCTGGTTTTTAGGTTCAAACATGTAAGTCTTCCAAATCCTAGGTCATGAAAAGTATTCATCTATTTTGTGTATTATAATATCAGTATATTTGTGACTTCCAGAGCCAGATACAATGGGTCATGCTTGTAATCCCAGCACTTTGGGAGGCCAAGGCTGGAAGATCCCTTGAGACCAGCCTGGGCAACATAATAAGACCCCGTCTCTATCCCACCGCCCACACCCCCCGCCCCATCAAAAAAAAAAATACACACACATATATATGGCTTTCCTACTAAACATGATATATCAATTTTAAATAAATACTTTTTCTTGCATAATTAAAATAAATAGTGTGGTCATTTGTATGATGGGATAATATGAATTTGTCTTAAAATTCATAGTGAACTTTGAAATTAATTTTTAAGGTACTGATGTAAAATAAAATGTCTTTTAGCTAAAGTCACTTCTGTATCATAAATCATACAAAAATGACAACATTATTTTTAAAATTTCTTTCCTGGGAGGTTTTTAAGATAATACATTCCTTTGAAAGGAGTTCGTCAGTCAGAAAAGTTGGAAAATAAAAGGTAACTATACTGATTTCTTTACATTCTAATCCAAGTGTAACATGGTTTTCTTGATCAGATTGAGAGAGTCTCTGAACTGTTGATAGAATCTTCTTCAGGAAAGCCCCATTTCTCTAGAATATACCAATTGCCTTTCTGGAACTTTTCCTTAAAACTCATCCATTGGTTATAATTATATAGTTACATGTGTGCTGGTTTCATGTGTGTCTCCCCCAGTGGACTAATCTGCTACATGAGGGCAGGGACCATATCTGTCTTGTTCACCTTGTACTGAGAATACATTTGTGGTCCATCAAAAAATTGAGGAGGGAGGCCAGGCATGGTGGCTGATACTTGTAATCCCAGTACTTTGGGAGGCCCAGGTGGGCAGATCACCTGAGGTCAGGAGTTTGAGACCAGCCTGGCCAATATGGTGAAATCTTGTCTCTACTAAAAATACAAAAATCAGCCGGGTATGATCACACATGCCTATAGTCCCAGCTACTTGGGAGGCTGAAACAGGAGAATTGCTTGAACCCAGGAGATGGAGGCTGCAGTGACCCGAGATGGTGGCACTGCACACCAGCCTGGGTGACAGAGTGAGACTATATCTCAAAAAAAAAAAAAAAAGAGGAGGGGAGTACTTTATTCCCATTATCATATTTTTACATTACCTTTCAGCTGCGTTACTTTTCAGATGTCAGCTTTCATCTGAGGTTTTGTTTTTGTTTTTGTTTCTTTGTTAGCTTTGATCTAAGATAGTATTTTGTTACCTACTCTTAATTTCTAGGTAACACCTTAGAGCTTCTTAAGTGACAATCCTATCTTCTTTTCTCTAAAAGTAGGCTTCTGCTTATCAGACCATATGTCTTAGTTTTTAATTTGGAAAATGGTTTTTTGTTTTTGTTTTTGTTTTTGTTTTTGTTTGTTTGTTTGTTTGAGACAGAGTCTCACTGTGTCACCCAGGCTGGAGTGCAGTGGCCTGATCTCTGCCCACTGCAAGCTCTGCCTCCTGGGTTCAAGTGATTCAAGAGAATTTAAGGGGACACTGATTCATCATGTTCTGTAAAAGGCACACTAAAATTTTGTATACCATGCTCACCTGTCATTATTAGAAACTTACCTGATTAAATGATTAGGCTTTTATTGTTCTTATTGATATTCTTTAAAATCATGACTATGATATACTCATTAATGTTTTTAAGAATTCCAATGAGTACTGTTTGCATGTGTTGTAGAAAGTGTCTCATAATCCTTTCCTTTATACATCTAGTCAGTACTAAGTTTGATGCAAAGATTCTATATTGAGGAGGTGTTTGGAGGTTTGTGTAAGAAGGGTTGGATGTTGCTATCTAGAATAAATAGAATGGAGAAGATTGGTTTATTACCTCATTTAAAATAGCTAAGTTCAGCTCTCCTACCTGCTAAGGTGTTTTGGGATAAAAATACATAAGTCTGGCCGGGCGCGGTGGCTCACGTCTGTAATCCCAGCACTTTGGGAGGCCGAGACGGGCGGATCACAAGGTCAGGAGATCGAGACTATCCTGGCTAACATGGTGAAACCCCGTCTCTACTAAAAATACAAAAAATTAGCCAGGCGTGGTGGTGTGCGCCTGTAGTCCCAGCTACTTGGAGGCTGAGGCAGGAGAATGTCGTGAATCCGGGAGGCGGAGCTTGCAGTGAGCCGAGATCAAGTCACTGCGCTCCAGCCTGGGCGGCAGACTGCCAGCAGTGCTCACTGGAAACGCCAATCTAATGCTGGTCCAAATCTGCCCCAAATAAGATGATTACTTGATTTTTTTTTTCCTTGAAGGAATTTTCTCGTGTGTGTATATGCTAAGGCTGTGAGTCGGGAGTTTTTGGCATTACTTCTCTATTAGCTCCTAGTGAGGAAGTTCAGCCAGGGGTTGAAGTGATTACTAAATACTGAGGACTTCCCAAGATCTGTTTTTAAGAGTGAATTAATATTGTGACTTCTGAGAACTTTGAAACCATCCTTCATGTCATATACGTTGATTCATGAAACATTGACAATAAATGCTGGTGCATGTGGCCAGGAAAAACAGATTTAGTTCCTTATTAGCGTCATGTTCCATTTTAATAGTCAACAGAACATTCTAAATCCTATTTATATGCTGTTCTACACCAGTCTCGATCTTTGGTTCTTTGAGTCATTTCTAGCAACAGCATTTATAATTATTAGAAATTTCTAATAATTGGAAATTAATCAAGGATCTAGTTATTTCTGTCTTCATCTTTGTCTCTAATTGCAAATGCAGTATTGGGATTGTGAATCCTCAGAAGCTTTTAGCTTTGAAAATATGAAGGATCTTGTCACAGTGATTTTTGGTGAGGTTGTTCATTTAGGATAAGTAAATATCTTCCCACTTCACTTTTTCCCTCTGCTCCCTGCTTCCAAGCTGTTTGCTTATACGGCAGGGAAGTGAAGCACAAGTTACCCTTGGAAGGCAGGGTTGGCTGTCACTCAAAGCTGTACTGTATTGCCTTAGGAGACACTGAGAACACTAGTACTGGCTGGGAAGTTGTGCTTAATCTGTTTACATCTGCTTTGGATTGTTCTTTGGTTAACCAAAGAAGAAGTCAAGTTCATTGCTCTAAAGAGGTAGACCAAATAAGAAAATTTCCTGTTGCAGTTGCCCTGATTTATAAATTAATGCCACCCGTTTTGCTCTTTTCCCTTACCACATACACATATCCAGTTGATGATATACTTATCTTTAGGGATATCAGTTATCACTACCTTATATATCCCCAGGCTCCTGATCTCACCTTCAACAAAGAATTCCAAGTCTCAAAAGTAATAGTAAGCTCTGGTATTTAAGCCATCCTAGAAGACAGTCATATGGTTCGAGTTAAAGTCTCCTGCTCTGTATTAAGAGAAAGGGATTTAAGTTGCCATTTCAGCCTGCGGACAAATGCTAACCAACCAGGGTGCTGGGGGTTGGAAAGCAACTTAACAAATTATATTGAGAGCCACTTGTGAGTGGAGAAATAAATGACCATGGCCACATGAAGAGACCAACTTCGCTCCACTCATGTGGCTTCTGTTGTGTAGCTGTGCGTATCCATCTTAACCAGCTTCTTCTGTTTCTCCCTGTTCTTCCGTAACTCTTCAGAATATTCATCATTTGAATGTTGAATCTGTAAGTCTTTCCCATTGCCAGTAAATAAGCAGTGAGGGATATCAAGTATTTTATCGACATCAGTACCTGAGAATTATGTAAAACTAACTGTTCAGTGTTTTTGTTCTTATTGTTCAAGATGATGTCTTAAAGTCTTTATACTTAAAATAAAAATTTTAGTTATAGAATAATGTAAGCATACTACAGAAAATTTAAACAGCAACAAAACCTTTTTACATATTCAAGCTGCAATCCCACCTCTGAAACCATTGTTAACATTTTGAAGGCATTTCCTTTTTTCTTTTTACTATGCATGTTTTTCATACTTATAATCAGTGTATATACAAGTTTATATTTCCCATGTTGCTCCATATAGTCATCTTTTTTTTTTTTTTTTGAGACAGAGTCTTGCTCTGTCTTGCCCAGGCTGGAGTGCAGTGCCACCGTCTCGGGTCACTGCAGCCTCCACCTCCCGGATTCAAGCAATTCTCCTGTCTCAGCCTCCCAAATAGCTGGGACTACAGGCATGTGCCACCACACCCAGCTAATTTTGTATTTTTAGTAGAGATGGTGTTTCACCATGTTGACCAGGCTGGTCTCTAACTCCTGACCTCAGGTGATCCATCTGCCTTGGCCTCCCAAAGTGCTGGGATTACAGGCATGAGTCACCGCACCTGGCCTAATCATTTTTAATGAGTGCACACCAAGTAGCTGTACCATAATTTACCTGATCTACCCCATATTGTTTTTGTTTTGTTTTGTTTTAAAAGACAGGGTCTCACTCTGTCACCCAGGCTGGTGTGCAGTGGTGTGATCATGGTTCCCTGCACCTTGAACTCCTGGGCTCCAGGGATCCTCTGGCCTCAGCTTCCAAGTAGCTGGAACTATAGGTGTGCGTCACTGCACTGGGCCCCATATTGTTTTATGATCTCACCAATTCTTGGTATTAGCACGATCCTCACTTTTTCTTTGGCATTTATTACTGCATTCTAAAACTATAAAGTGTATTTACTTAACCTTTTGAACGTACACGGAATCGTTTCTTTGCCTTAAGTTTCTGTGTTTTTAATGTTTTGTTTTGTTCTTGTTTTTCACTTTTATTGAAGTTGTCATTCTTCTGGGGTTTTTTTTCCTTTATATTTCCCCAGTGTTTGGCCTGTAGCACTCTTCATCTTGAGCCATGTGAACTAAACTTCAGCTTATGGTAGTCTAGTTTACTTTGTGTCCTCTGGAATCCAGCCAGCGGGAATGATCCCAGGCATTGTCCCTTTCTCTTTCCCAGGCTGACTTGAGCTGGAGCAGTACAGCACTTCAGTGTTCCTTAGAGAGATATTAGCTCTGGAATGGTGAAAGAAGATAGTTACTGCCGGGCGCGGTGGCTCATGCCTGTAATCCCAGCACTTTGGGAGGCCGAGGCGGGCGGATCACGAGGTCAGGAGATCGAGACCATCCTGGCTAACACGGTGAAACCCCGTCTCTACTAAAAATGCAAAAAATTAGCGTGGTAGCGGGTGCCTATAGTCCCGGCTACTAGGGAGGCGGAGCTTGCAGTGAGCCAAGATCGCGCCACTACACTCCAGCCTGGGAGATAGAGCGAGACAAAAAAAAAAAAAAAAAAGGAAGATAGTTACCAAATACAAAGTGCCTGGGGTTTTGGAGAGATGATGAGGCACTGTGTGTTTACTGGCTACTTACCTTTGGGATTTGAATAACTTAAAGATTATAATCAGAAAAAAAAATAGGTTCTTAAGAAAAGTGAGGGAAGAGTTAAGATTATCTGAAAGAGTACTAAAACTATGTCAACTTTCAGTTATACAGGTTTTTAAAAATATTATCTAGGTTTTTTTTTCTTGTTTTCTGGCTGTGATTTTTCCTTTGCTAATTTCCTTAGGTTGGACATATTGAAGGAAAAGAAGGAAAACCAAATTTTTTTTAGTGTTCTTTGTTAACAGCTCTTGTTTGAACTAAGGAAGCAAGTGATATTATAGACAAAAATGAATTTTTGAATTAACTATATGTAATGTATACTAGTTTTGTCTCTTACTAATATGTGTTACTGAGAAATAGTTATTAGTGTGGGAGTAATACTAATATTTTCAATCATGTGACTAATAAGCATATTGCTCATACCTAATTGCCATTTTAGCATTAATGATTATACCTATCACTAAAATATTTACTACTCCTTTAAAATTATATTTAATGATAACTAGAAACGTCATCATTGTATATATTCTTCCTAGATTACAGTTTTTCTTCATATATGAAAATCGCTATTTTCAACAAAAACTTCAGTTGAGATCTCTGTCTTACCAAGTAGTTCCCAGGTCCTACACTCTTGAGTTCTGATACATTCATTTCCTATTTCAAACTGTATCTCTCTTTTCTTCCCTTTCTCCCACCCTCTCTGTTCTTGGTTAATCAGTAAGTTGTTTGCAAGATATTTATTGAGTGCTTTCTCTTCCTCTCAGCACTGTGCTAGTCCCTAGGAAATCAGTGGCGAGAAAATCTCTGCCCTCAAAAGCCCTAATGATTGTGGAGCTTAGATCCCAGAGCAGTGGTTCCAAGTGGCAAGAAATAGCAGTGGAGGAGGAAAGGGAGCTATTCTTTTCTCTTTTATCTTTAATTTATTATGAAATATTATGTATATACACAAATTTTCTTTAAGCATCTGTATACACTTTAGGGAATCACTAGAAGCAAACACCTGTGTAGTAATTGGCACTCAGGTCAAAAAACTAGAAAATTTCATCAGCCCAGACTGTACGCCTCATCACAACCATATCCTTCCCCCAGGAGAAAAAAAATTTTTTTTTTTTACTTTTGTGTTAATCACTTATGTGCTCTACCTTATAGATTTTTTTTTCTTTTAATAGTTTTGCCACTGATGTAATGCATTACTCAAGAGTTTTGCTCCAAGTGATGCTATTTATATTGAATATAATGTGTAGTGGGTCCATCCTTAAACAATATAGTTTTGCTTGTTTTGAATGATACATGAATAGAATTGTATTGATTATATTATTTTTTGTCTGTTTCATCCAACAGTCTGTGAGATTTATCCATGTT
The DNA here is from genome assembly GCF_008728515.1 of Papio anubis. Taxonomy (NCBI): domain Eukaryota; kingdom Metazoa; phylum Chordata; class Mammalia; order Primates; family Cercopithecidae; genus Papio; species Papio anubis. The sequence continues at coordinate 17,655,762 of NC_044987.1, forward strand.
GTTTGTATAGCTGTGATTTATTCAGTTTTATTTCTACATAGTATTCCATGATATGAATATACCACAAGTTATTTTTCCATTGTACCTATTAATAGCTATTTTAAAAGCAAAAGCCCCTATTGTTTTCAGTTTGGGGCACTTACTAACAGCTGCAATGAACATTCCTAAACATTTATCCTGGTATACTCTTAAACATTAATGTGTATTCTTAAACATTTAAGAATATAAACTGAGAAGTGAAATTGCTGGGTCCTATGGTTTGTGTTTTTAGTTTTTATTTGGTAATGTTGAACTGTTTCCAGGAGGTGTGAGAGTTCCACTTGCTCCATGTCCTCTCCAGTGCTTATTATTATCTACTTTTAAATTTTTGCCCGTCTGGCAACTGTGTAATGATTATCTTGTTGTGGTTTTAATTTTTTATTGTTTCTCTTTAATAATGAAATTGAGCTTCTTTGTGTCTCTTGGCCGTTTTTTGTCAATTGTCAATATTCTTTTGCTCATTTTTCTACTGGATTTTCTATTGGTCTTGTTGATTTATAGGAGTTTGCTTCTTTTTGGTAGTCTGGATACAAGTCCTTTGTTTTTTTTTGTTTTTTTAAATGATTGATTGGTTGGTTGGTTGGTTTTTGAGATAGGGTCTCACTGTGTCACCCAGGCTGCAGTGCAGTGGCATGATCACAGCTCACAGCAGTCTCGACTTCCCAGACTCAAGGAATCCTCTTGCCTCAGCCTCCTGAGTAGCTGGGACCCCAGGCATACACCACTATGCCTGGCTAATTTATGTTTAGTTTTTGTAGATATGAGGTCTCCGTATATTTGCCCAGGCTGGTCTTAAACTGCTGAGCTCAAGCAGTCCTTCTGTCTTGGCCTCCCAAAATGCTGGGATTACAGGAGTAAGCCACCACGCCCAGCCGAGTCCTTTATTTATGTTACAAATATCCTCCCTCACTTTGTGGTTTCTCACTTCATTCTCTTTAACGTGTGTATAAATTTTGGCATAATTTTAATGTAACCAAGTTTACCACTTTTCTCTTTATGATTAGCACTTTTTGTTTCTTGTTTGAGAAATTCTTCCATCCCCTGAGGCCATAAAGATCTCTCCTTTTTTGTGTTTTAATAAAAACTTCATAGTTTTACCTTTCACATTAGGGCTATAATCCACCTGGAATTAATTTGGGATAGAGTGTGAGGTAGGCAGCCTATGTAATTGTTTTCCATATGAATAACCAATTGTTCCTGTGCCACTTATTGAGAAATTTATCCTTTTCCCATTGATATACAGTGTCTGCCATTCTTTTCCATGCGTGTTTTTAAAAGAAACTTGACGCAGTATTCCTGAAGCATTACGTGTCTTTGGGAATTAACATAAGCAGAGCAAAGGGTGGCAGTCAGTAATAAAATGAAAAACAGTAAACTGTAATAACTAAGGAGTTTGCAAGATTTTTGTTTTTTGTTTTTTTTGAGACCATGTTTTGCTCTTGTCACCCGGACTAGAGTGCAGTGGTGCAATTTTGGCTCTGGCGCAACCCTCCGCCTCCTGGGTTCAAGCGATTCTCCTGCCTCAGCCTCCCGAGTAGCTGGGATTTCAGGTGCCAACCACCACACCTGGCTAATTTTTGTATTTTTAGTAGAGACAGGGTTTTGCCAAGTTGGCCAGGCTGGTCTTGAACTCCTGACCTCAGGTGATCGCCCACCTTGGCCTCCCAAAGTGCTGGGATTACAGGTGTGAGCCACACTGCCTGGCAGATTTGCAAATTTCAATAAAAACAATTATAGGATGTACATGAACTTAAACATAAACACATACATGATGCTGAAAGTACAATGTGGGCCTGGACTTTGAGGGCACTGAGAACTGACATTATAGGCTGGATCTGGTTCGTACTAACTTTTCTTTAACCTTTGTACTTGGGAATGTTACTTAACTTCTGAACCTCACATCTCAGGCATAAAACAAAAATAATGCTCATCTCAATGAGGTAATAAATACAAGGTGCTCTAGCACAGCACTCAACAGAGAGTCCTTTGAAAAACATCTGTTTAATACTCCACAGTGCAGCACAAATAGGAAAAGTGTTGCACTGAAGAGATGAGTCAAGGACAGTCCAGTTCCAGGTCTTCCCGGGATACCGGGCTCCAGGGCTCTTGCCACTCACCTGCATGGCCACGACTTTCATTTCTAAGTACCCTGAATGTATTTGTATATAACTTAGGATTTGTATCTATTGGTTGTCATCAATCTTGGTAAGAAATGCCTAATTTTATTCACAGCTTGACATTTTAGATAACTCTGAATGGATCTGAATTATATTTGTAGTGCATTTCTGTGACTTAGGCTGTCTTTACAACAAACAAATAAACAAAAATTCTGAGGGGAAAATGATACCATATCTCATCGGGAGTAATTATGTCATCATTTGTTTTCCCTCCGATCAAAGTTACATAACACTTGAATGAGATGAATATGGATGCTGTAAGCCACCTTTTTCTTCTGTGGAATGCTTTTCTCCTCTCTCAGTTTCCTTGTTACATTTTCCTGACTTTTTTCCTTTAACCACACTTTCTCTCTCCTTTTTGCTGCATCCTCTTTCTATTCTTCCACCTAGGGAATAGGAAGTACCTCTGAGTGTTTTCGAAGCTTTAATTCTCATCCTTCCCTTTTCTCGACTTTTTTTTCAAAAATATTTTATCCATTTATTACTATAATTCAGTTTCTCAGAATATCTTCACTTAAATTTCTGATCACCTTCTCAAAGTCAGGACATAAAGAAAAAGTAATTTTTTTTCTTCCCAAACTTCCCAACTTCTGCTTTGCTTAAGTCTGTCATCTGCTCAGACACTTCAGGGCCATATTCTCTACTACTTCTTTCTCATCCCATGTATTCTGTTTGTTATCAAGTACTGTCCACTCTTTTCAAAACCTCTTTTGAATTGTTTTTCTCATTTTCACTATCTCACCTGATCACAGCCTTCAATATTCATCTCACACCTAACCTAATCTTGCTTTCTAGTTTATTTTACCACATCACCTGCCTGCTCCAGAAGTTCTGGCAACTCTTTATTGCCTGTAAGAGTGGCTCTCAAACCTCTTCAGAAAGAACTGTGTTTTACTGTTCCTTTATATTCACACCAAAAGCGTAAGTGACAAAAGGAAATATAGATAAATTGGACCTCATCAACATTTAAAACTTTTGTGCATCAAAGGACATCATCAAGATAATGAAAATCCACAGAATGGGAGAAAATATTTGCAAATCATATATCTAATTAGAGATTTGTATACAGAATGTATAAGGAACACTCACAACTCAATAATAAGATAACCCAATTTTAAACTGTGCAAAAGATTTTAATAGACATTTCTCCAAAGCAGATATACAAGTGACTGAAAAGCACACAAAAAGATGCCCAACCTTATTGGCCATCAGGGAAATGTAAATGAAAACCACAGTAAGATACCATTTCACATCTACTGGGATAGCTGAATTAACAATTTAATAAGTAATAATAATAAAGACAATAAGCGTTGGCAAAGATGTGGAGAAATTGGAATCCTTGTATATTGCTGGTAGGGATGTATAACGGTACAGCCACTTTGGATAGCAGTCTGGATCCTTCCTAAAAAGTTAAACAGAGTTACCATATGACCCAGCAGTTCCACTCCCGGGTACGTATCCAAGAGAAATGAAACCATATGGCCACACAGAAACTCACATAAATGTTCATAGCAGTATTATTTGTAGTCACTGCAGAATGGAAACAACCTGACTGTTCACCAGCCGATGAATGGATACATGAAATGTGGAATGTCCATACCGTGGATGTTATTCAGCAGTAAAATAGACTGAAGTGCTGACACATGCAACAACATGGATGAACCTCCAAAACATTATGCTCAGCGAAAGAAGCCAAACACTAAAGCTTATATATTGTATGAATCCATTTATGTGAAATGTTCAAGAAGACAAGTCCATAGAGACAGAAAGTAGAAAGCTTAGGGCTGGGCAATTGGTGAGAGACTTGAAGGGTGTTGTGGAGTAACTCCTAATTAGTACAGGGTTTCTTTTTGGGGTGATGAAAATGTTCTAAAATTTCTTCTTTGGTTTTTCACTGTCTTTTCCTTACATGGTGGAAAATGTTCTAAAATTGATTGTGGTAATGGTTGCATAACTCTGTGACTGTACTTAAAGCCACTGAGCATTACACTTTAAATGGGTGAATTGTATGGAATATGAAATATAAGAAATACGTTATGGCCAGGTGCCGTGGCTCATGCCTGCAATCCCAGCACTTTGGGAGGCCCAGGTGAGAGGATCATTTGAGCTCAGGAGTTTGAGACCAGCCTGGGCAACATAGCGAGACCCTGTCTCTATTTTATTCTATATTTTAAAATTTAAAAATTAGAAAGAAAAAAGAAAGAACATTTTATAAGAGAATATTTTATGAGAGACTTATAAAAGAGACATTAAGAATATGAAGTAATATATTTCATATTCCTTATCTCAGGGCTGTAGGGAAAAAACAATTTAAATAAAAGCAGTAAATGAGTGGAGCATGGAGAGTGTCATGAGCCAAAGGTTATAATAAATTCATAATCACATTTTGTATCTGAAGTCTAATAAAATTTTTAAATGTGGGGGCAAAAAGAAGGAAAGAAAAAATAGTAACGGTTCACAGGACGAAGTCCGAGGTCTTCATTCTGTCATTTGAAGCTGTATTTTATCTGGCCTGATGCTACTGTGTTTCTTGCCATATGCCCCTACAAACCCTTTATTGTACCCAGGGCAGTGTCTTGCTTGTCACTTGAACTTAGCAAATTAATTCTAAGTGTTCTGCCCTTGCCGTGCTCCCTCCTGACTGCCATTCAGAGCACCCTTTCCACCTTCCTTCATTGCCTCTCCAGATCCTGGCCATTCAACCCAGTTCTGCTTCCTTTGAGCCTTTCCCTAGAACTATCTTTTATGCCTTTGGTTTGTTAGAAGAACGAACACATTGCTATACCCATTGGAAGGGTTCCATAAATACATGTTACATAGAGTAAAGGAAATGGAGGAACTTATTTAGAGACTTATAAAAGAGACATTAAGAATAAGAAGCTTTAGTAAATAATGAAAGACATTGTGAATTAGAACAGCTCCAGAGCCAAAATAAGATGAACAAGCCTATTAAATAGAAATGGTTTTCTAGGTTCAAGTTCAGATCAAACTTAAGCTCTAAAGCTTTTCTTGGCTTGGTGCAGCGGCTGTTGCTTGTAATCCTGGCACTTAGGAAGGCCTAGGCGGGAGGATCACTTGAGCCCAGGAATTTGAGACCAGCGTGGACAACATAGCAAGACCCCCATCACTACAATTTTTTTTTTTTAAATAGCTAGGCATGGTGGTATTTGCCCATAGTCCCAGCTATTTAGGAGGCTGAGGCAGGAAGATGGCTTGAGCCCAGGAGTTACAGGCTTCAGTGAGCTCTGATTGTGCCACTGCACTCCCGCCTGGGAAACAGAGCAAGACTCCATCTCAAAAAAAACAAAAAAAAAGTTTTCCTTTACCTTTTTCTTTGGCATTTCTGACTTAAGCCAGTGAGAATTCTTCCTCATTCTTTTTTACTCATTGCTTGAATTGTTGTTATGAGAATTTTTTTCCTCCAACTTGGATGATCTTTCAGTTTTTTTCCAGTCGTTTATACATGTAGATAACTAAAAACAGCAAAACTCCTAGTGATTCTGTTCCATGTCTATCTGTTCCCCACCTCCATTTCCTACCACACACCCCAGCATTCCCCTAGTACATTGCTAAACTATCAACAAAACCTAAAATAGACTAGTTTGTTTTAACTGTATTTTTTCCTTCCATTCCTCTTAAAATGTGTAGCAAAATGTCCCCAAAGGTAAGCAACTAAGAGAGTGAAGAGGAGGTATTCTCCCATCCCAGTTATTCAGTCCCAGAAGTATTGATTGGAAGGCACTGAATTTTCAAAATGACTTCCAGATTTAGTACATGGTAATAATTTGAGGCTTTCCCACATGGATAATTTAAATGTTCAGAAAATAAGTTATGTTATAGCTGAATGGGCAGCAAATTAGCCAGAATTTTAACTTACAAGATGCCTAGCAGTAGTGAAGATTAATGTGAAATACTAGTAAACAGCCACTGCTAGGGAAGAGAAGACAGCCATATGCTTTCAATGAAATCGTCAATTTATAATAATATGTATATTGAAAAGGGAAAGTGGATCAGATCCTGTTAGGTTTGGTACCTTAAAGAAAGAATTAGGATACCGCAGGCTCAGTAACTAAAGGAATCTGCCCATAATTGGGGGGTAAAAGGTGTCTTGTAGGCAGGGAATAGCAAGATTTTGCTTGAATGTACACCTTAGAGTTGGGAGTAACAATACTTGGAATGACTATAGGAGCCCTCTCGACAGGTTTCTGAGACTAGAGGATTTTGTTTGGTTCATAATAGGAGATGAGAGCAAGCCAGTAGTATTTGGTTGTTGTTGAATCTTACAGAAATCTTGCGTTTGGTCGTTGGGTCTAGCTGTTGAAGCCAGCTGTTTGGATGTAACATAGTGGAAGCAGGTGCTTCTGCAGATGTGGCCCTCTCTAGTTGTCTGGCCCTAATATATCATTCATTCTCATATACTGATTTCTCTCATAAAATCCTTGTAACTATTACAGTCTAAGCCTGCAGACATTGCTGAAACTGGTTCCCTTTGATATTGTTTTCTTTGTAACAATTTCCTGTTTTGTAGATAAAATAACAAGCTCACGCTATGAGGTTTGTGCCTTCACCTCCCTGGCAAAGTAAAATGCCAGAAAGGTTACTAAACATTAGTGGTTCAAAATGAGAAATCTGTACATGTTATCTGCTTATAGGAAAATTTAAACTCAACTGGTTTAAATTCATTGCTTAGCCTGTTGCATGCTCCGTTGAAAACACAAACAAAAAACTCCATGATTCTTCTAGAATTTGTTATCCAGTTATTCCAGTGCCAGAATCCATCAGGCAGAACAGAAATACTCGCATTTCTCCTCTGCACTGTGGAGAAGAGGAAGGCTGATCATGGAAAAGGACCTGGTGAAGGTTTTTGCAAACCTAAGGATCTTTTTTCTATCTTTTATTTTTGCAAACTTAAGGAACTTCTTTCTGGATAATTCCCAGAGACATCAACTTTGCTGAATCTCAGTTGCTGGGATTTTTAGCAACCTGTCGCCACTCTGCTAAGAAAAAATCTTAACAGTGACCAGTGTGTGCGACTTTAATTTGTAAGTGAAAGTTACAGTGTTTCTTTTTTTTTTTTTTTTTTTTTTTGAGACGGAGTCTTGCTCTGTCGCCCAGGCTGGAGTGCGGTGGCGCAATCTCCACTCACTGCAAGCTCCGCCTCCCGGGTTCACGCCATTCTCCTGCCTCAGCCTCCTGTGTGGCTGGGACTACAGGCGCCCGCCACCGCGCCCGGCTAATTTTTGTATTTTTAGTAGAGACGGGGTTTCACCGTGTTAGCCAGGATGGTCTCGATCTCCTGACCTCGTGATCCGCCCATCTCGGCCTCCCAAAGTGCTGGGATTACAGGCGTGAGCCACCGCGCCTGGCCAAGTTACAGTGTTTCAAAAGTTGTAGGTTAGTTGTAGAGCGTTAAATGCAGTTTCGTTCATAGTCAACATTAAGTGCCCACTGTGTTAAACACTGTTAGATACTGTGAAAGAGAGAAGAATAAGGTGTCCTTAAGGAACTAGAGAGAAAGGGTGGATCTTTACAAGAGAGAGTGTTTTTCAGGAGCTAGAAGAATACATTATATATGTATTCAAATAATAAAGGGAAAGTACCAACAGAGTAGATAGGGGACATTTCTTGTAGGGGATCCAGGAGGACTTCACAGAAGAAGTATTATTTATTTCTATTAATGAATGAGAGTATTCATCTTCTCATAGAAGAAGCTATAATGATTCTATTTGTGGTCCTGACTGCCACACCCCTTATGATCATTAAGTTAATTTTAGAACCTTGGGAGGGACAGCTAGGAGGCAGAGGCTCTCGTTGCTGGCCAGCTGCCGTTGTCAGTTTGAGAAGTCTCCAGTAGTCAGGAGGTGACGAGAGGATTGGCCCAGTGATTTTATTGCAGTTTAATTTCGTGACGCTTTCTTGAGTCTCTGCTATATATTAGAACCACTGTGTAGTGACTAGGATAAATAAAACGATATCTCCTCCATTTACTAATTAGTGGAGGGTATAAACGTGCAATACAATTAAGTATAATATAAGGTAGAGGCCGGGCACAGTGGCTCACACTTGTAATCCCAGCACTTTGGGAAGCCAAGTGGGTGGATCACCTGAGGTTGGGAGTTCGAGACCAGCCTGACCAACATGAAGAAACCCCGTTTATACTAAAAATACAAAAATTAGCCAGGCGTGGTGGCACATACCTGTAATCCCAGCTACTTGGGAGGCTGAGGCAGGAGAATCGCTTGAACCTGGGAGGTGGAGGTTGCGGTGAGCCAAGATCATGCCATTGTACTCTAGCCTGGGCAACAAGAGTGAAACTCCATCTCAAAAAAAAAAAAAAATATATATATATATATATATAGCAGAGCACTAATGGGATGTAGAGGCATAAACAAAAGGCTGTGGTAGCACAGAGGAGGAGGCCATTGACATGGTGTTTTCTGGTTTAAATCAGTTAAGCCTTCATACAGGAAGTCATATTTGACCGGGCCTTGAAAATGAGTGATACATTAAAGATGGAAAAGAAAGGAAAAGGCATGGCACAGAGAGGAAATAGCATATGGAAGGCACGTAAACACAGGATGTGAATAGTCTAGTGACTAGCATGGCCAGGGATAAATAGGAAAGATGGGATGGAGCTGGGTTGTGAAGAACCTTAAATGATGGTGCTGAGATGAAGACTGTTCTGTAAGCAGAAGGGAGCCAGCCTGTGTTTTTGAGCGAGGAGGTAACAGGATCTGGTTTGTGTAACTTTGTGCTATGAAAGGATGGCTTAGGGGAAAATGAAATAGACAGGAAGTAAGCAGTAGCATCAGTCTAACCTAGGGATGATAAGAGTATGAACTGCAGGGGTAGAAGAGGAAATAGAAAAGAGGAGGTGGATTCAAGACACACGGAGTTGAAGCAGTAAGAGTTTTATTACCAGCTTGAAATGGGAAACAAGAGGGAGAAAGGACTTGAAGATGACTCCAGTGTTTCTAGTAACACAGATGGTGATGTCACTAATGAGGGTAGAAGCACTGAAAGCGCAGGTATGACTTTGGAAAATGGTGGGTTTGAGGTATTTCTTCCCAAGCAAGTATTGGGGATTCATGCCAGGAACTTAGAGAGTGGTACCAGGGCCAGACGTATAAATTTGGGGAATTATCCCCAAAGAAATGCTGCTAGAAGTGGTGAGATTAAAAGAGTTAGCCCTGAGAAAACATAGAGCAAGGAGAGGCAGTTAAAATCAGCAGAGCCTGCTGAAAAACACCTTCTGTAAAAGGTAGAAAGAAGGAAAGCAAATAGCAAAAGGAGAGTTGTCAACAGGAGTAAAACCAGGAAAGAGGGACGAGTTTCAGAGAGTAGATGGGTGCTTAACATTTTCAGATGCTGGGATTGCAGGGAGCATGGTGTCCCTGGGGCGTGAGGGATTTCTAGCCTGTCACGTGGTTATACATACATACATAAAAGCATTTCTACACCAAAGCCTCAATCCTTTGGCCGGCCATCCTTGCTCATTGTCTTACTGTAGCTCCCAAAGACTCATCCCTGCTGCCTCCCATCTGCTGCCTCTTATAGCAGTAGAAGAGAGAGAGAAGAAGGGAGGGAAATTGAAGCACAAGGAAAGTTAAAATGTAAGCATTCTTGCTTCAGTTTGTTAAGTTGCATATTCTTCCTTTTGAATAAACTACTTAATTATAATAATGTCACTTTTTCTAATTTTTAAATGGTCATAGATGTGTTTGTCATAAGAAGTAAAAATAACATAATTCTGGGTCCAGCTGAGTAGGCTTACATGTGTTTCCTGATTCTAATGTGATCTTAACATCATCCAGTTTCATTTGCATTTATTTATTTATTTATTTATTTATTTTGAGACAGTCTCACTCTGTCGCCAGGCTGGAGTGCAGTGGCACCATCTCGGCTCACTGCAACCTCCACCTCCTGAGTTCAAGCAATTCCCCTGCCTCAGCCTCCCGAGGAGCTAGGACTACAGGTGCACACCACTACGCCCGGCTAATTTTTTGTATTTTAGTAGAGACGGGGTTTCACCATGTTGGTCAGGATGATCTCCTGACCTCATGATCTGCCCACCTCGGCCTCCCAAACTGATGGGATTACAGGCGTGAGCCACCGCACCCGGCCCCATTTGCATTCTTAAAAGAACAAGTACCACTCGCTTTATTCTGCCTCGGTTTACAAAGGGAGCAGTACTATTTCTGCTGACATAAACTGATCATGTTTGTCTTTGTATTTCAGCTCATCTGTATCTTTGTTTCACTATTATTGTTTTAAGTGTCTAGCTATGTGGTTTCTAAATGTTCTCTTTTTGCATTTAATATTCAGACTTAATGATTGGGAATCTTTAGTAACTAGAGACTAGTGTTTGCTCAGTTACAATAAAAAGGTTAACAATAATATGAATTATGTCCATTTGCCTTTCTAGATTTTGGTTTCAGTAACCTCTTCACTCCTGGGCAGCTGCTGAAGACCTGGTGTGGCAGCCCTCCCTATGCTGCACCTGAACTCTTTGAAGGAAAAGAATATGATGGGCCCAAAGTGGACATCTGGGTAAGTAATTGCCTTCTCTTACACCCCACAGCATTAGCTACCCTTGGTTGATGACAGCTGTTCGCATGCTGAAGGATACATAATCATGCACATGAATTGAGATCCTGGTCACCTGTTCTTTCAAGTCCCAATTCCTGTGCAAAGTCTTTTTTTTTTTGGAAACAGTCTCACTCTGTCACCCAGGCTGGAGAACAGCAGCACAATCTTGGCTCACTGCAACCTCCACCTCCCAGGTTCAAGTGATTCTCCTGCCTCAGCCTCCCAAGTAGCTGGGATGACAGGCACATGCCACCACACTTGGCTAATTTTTGTGTTTTTAGTAGAGACAGGGTTTCACCATGTTGGCCAGGCTAGTCTCAAACTCCTGACCTCAGGTGATCCTCCCGCCTTGGCCTCCCAAAGTGCTGGGATTATAGGGATGAGCCACTGCACCCTGCCTACTTGTGCAAAGTCTTTTCTCCACTACTTACCTTGTGGACTGAGCCACAGATTTCAAATTTCCCCTTTGCATCCCCAAGGGTCAGCTTGGAGGCCCTTGCCAAGAACAGAGATTCTTTCTACTGTGACCATTTACCTTATCCCTGGAGAATGAGTACTGAGAAAAATTTGGATGTTACCCTAAATTAATGCCTAGAAGCAAAGAAGATTGTTAACTGTTCTAAGATAGAAGAAGAAGTTTGTTCCGTAATCGTATGCATGACTCACCATCATCTGCATACACACACTGCAGTGGTCGTGTTTGTTTCCCCTGATGCGATTAATTGTACATCCTGTCTGTTTGGGATGCAGAGCCTTGGAGTTGTCCTCTATGTGCTTGTGTGCGGTGCCCTGCCGTTTGATGGAAGCACACTGCAGAACCTGCGGGCCCGCGTGCTGAGTGGAAAGTTCCGCATCCCATTTTTTATGTCCACAGGTAAGGGAGTCGCTAGCACCCAGCTATGAATGAGTTCATGAAAGTTAGACCCACTGAGGAGTTATCCCAGGAATTTAGCGATGGAGTATAAATGCCCCACTTACAATCTTTTTTAACTCCAGCTTGCTGACCCGATGCCTCCAGGAGGCAAGGTTCTTTAGAAACAGCATACAGGTTTTGGCATCAGATAGCCCTGCCTGGGTTTGGATCTGGGCCCTAAGTCTGTCTCAGCTTTAGTTTCCTCATCTACACATTGGCTGAGAGTTTTGTGAGGGCTGCTATTACTGTAAGGATTAAATGAGATAATGTATGTGAAGACTCAGTAGGCCCATGGCATAGCAGTAATGCAATAAACGTTTTTGTTTCACTTCTGTCTTTCTACCCTTTTCCAGGATATTTCCACTTATTGGGTTCTCATTGCAATGTGGTTTTAAATGCCAAGGATAAAGTAGGCTTTGCATCTTAGTCTTGCCACTGCTTCATTTCCTATTTCTGTGCTCTTTGTCCTTCAGAATCAAATTTTTAAAAATTTATTTAATAAGTGGGCAGTAAGGTAGGCAGGTCTTGGAAAAATTTAACACTGAAAATAGATACAAGATATGCAGAATTAACAGCATTTTATCACCATTTATTTGCACATAAGAAGGGAACATTTTAGAGACAATGCAAAAAGCCTTTAGTTTGGCTTAATCATCTGTTTTCATCTTAAGGAAGAACATACGTCTACTGGGTTGACAACAAAGTAGAAGCCCATGGTAATTGCACTTGGAGTAGATTTAACTTGTCTCCTTCCAACTGATAACTTCATAGTATAGAAGATGATGCTAAATGTTGTGAGAAAAGTAAAATAGAGAAGGAGTTAGGATAGTGGTTGGTGGAGGAAGTGACCTTTCAGCAAAGCCTGAAAGAAGGTGAGGGTGAATGCTGTACAGTCCGGGGAAGAGCACCCCCCCGGCTGTTGAGGGATCAGCGCAGAGGCCGAGGGCAGGGAGCATGGCTGCATGGGAAGGAACGGGAAGGAGGCCTGCGTCCCTGGAAGGAAGGAGCAATGAGAGATGAGGAAGAGAGATGAGGTCAGAGAGGTAAGAGGGAACTTAATTTTAGGGCCTAGTTAGTGTAAAGACTTTAGATTTTCGTCTGACTGAAGTGTACAGGATTGGAGGGTTTTGACAGGCGTCATGTAATCTGACTTTTGTTTTTTCCAAATTTTATGATGAAAAATTTCAAACATACAAAAACGCTGAAAAATTTTGCAGTGACTTTTGCTTAAAAAAGATCACTTTGGCTGCTGTGTTGCCAGTAGACTGAAAGGTACAAAGGCTGAAGGAGGGACACCATTTAGGAGGAGACTTTTACAGTAGTCCAGAGGAGAGATATTGGTGGCTGGTTCCCAGTCTGGGGTATCAAGGTGGAGATGGTAAGAAGTGATCAGATTCAAGAGATACTACATACCATGTGTGGCAGCCACTGTTCAAAGCACTTCGCAAGCATTAACTCAATTATTTTAACAACCTATGAGATACATAAGATTATTGTCTCTGTTTTACTGGTGATAAAACTGAAGCCAGGAGAGATTAGGCAATTTTCCCAAGATAACACAGCTTCCAAGTGACTGAAGTAGAATTTGAACCCAGGTAGTTTGGCTCCAGTAACATTTAGTGTTAGATTCGATATGAAAGAAAGACTCCAGAGTTTCTGTCCTGAGCAACTGGAAGGATGGATTTACTGCTAACTGAGATGGGAATGACTGGAGAATAATACTTACATTTTGGAGAGATGTTTTAGACATGTCATGTTTGAGGTGCACATTAGACATCAGAGTTGAGATATTGAATAGGCAGTTGCATTTAGGAGAGAGATCTGGGTTGGAGATGTATGTTTGGAATCCCCAGTGTATAGATAATAGTTAAAGCCATGAGATGAGCTCAGTTTTTAGAGAGTGGTTACAGAGAAGAGAAGAGGTCCACGGATTAAACTCTGGAACATACCGATATTTAGAGAACAGGCAGGTGAAGAGGGATCATGAGAGTTGCTGGTGAGGTAAGCCAGAGGGCCTGCTGTCCTAGGAGACAAGTGAAGAAACTGTTCCCAGGAGAAGGGAGGAGGGAGTGAGGAGCTGTGGGGGTCAGTGCTGCTGCCAAGTCAGGTAAGAGGACCGAGAACTGAATGTTGCATTTAGAAATGTGGAGATCATGAATGATTTTGTTTCTTTTTTATCCCCCCACACCCTCGCCTTCCTAGATCATTAATGATTCTGAAGTACACTTTTGGCAGAGGAACAGGAGCGAAAGCTTAATCACGTGGTTGCAACAAAAAAGGAATAGAAGGAAAATAGACAAAGGAAGTAGACACACTCTTTCCAGTTTACTATAAAAGGAAGCAGAGAAGTGATCCAGTATTGCTCTGCCCAGGGTCACCAGTGATCTCATTATTGATCAACTGCATATCCTTAGTCTTTTTCTTAATCACTGCCCAGCAGTGATTAACACTTCACCTCTCCCCTTCCTCCCTCTCTCTCTTCTTCCCTCCCTCCCTCCCTCCCTTCTTTCCTTTTTTGAGACTGGGTCTTGCTCTGTTGCTCAGGTTGGAGTGCAGTAGTGTGATCATGGCTCATACCACACACCACTACGCCTAATTTTTTTTTTTTTTTTTTTGTGGTAGAGATGGAGTTTTGCCATGTTGTCCAGGCTGGTCTCAAACTCCTGAGGTCAGGTGATCTGCCTGCCTTAATCTCCCAAAGTGCTGGGACTACTGGTGTGAGCTACTGCACCCTGCCTCTTTAGTTATATTTTAGAGCACTTTTACATTCACAGCAGTATTGAGTGGAAGGTACACAGTTTCCATGTACCCTCTGTGCTGTCCTGCCTACCTCCCCTGCCGGCCCCTGTCATTATCAGATGTGCCCCATCAGAGTGGTACATTTGTTAACAATCAATGAACATGCATGGACACATTATCACCCAAAGTCCATAGCTTACATTAGGGTTTTCTCTCAGTGTTATACATTCTGTGGGTTTTGACAAATGTATAGTGACATGTTTTCACCACTATAATATCATATAAAATTGTTTCACTTCCCCCCAAATCCTCTGTGCTCTGCCTGTTTATCCATTTCTCCCTAACCCCCTGCAACCACTGATCCTTTCACTGTCTCCACAAGTTTTTCCTTTTCCGGAATGTCATATGGTTGGAAACATACAGCATGTAGCCTTTTCAGATTGGTGTTTTTCAAATAGTAATATGCAATAAGGTTCCTCCATGTCTCTTCATGACTTGAGAGCCGGTTTCTTTTTAGCACTGAATAATATTTCATTGCCTGGGTGTACCACCCTTTATCCTTTCACCTACTGATGACATCTTGGTTGCTTCCAAATTTTGACAGTTATGAATAAAGCTACTGTAACATCCTTGTGCAGGTTTTTGTGTGGACAGAAATTTTTAACTCATTTGGGTAAATACTAAGGAGCACAGTTCCTAGATCATACGGTAAGAACATGGATAGTTTTATAGGAAACTGCCAAACTGTCTTCCAAAGTGGCTATGCTATTTTGCGTTCCTGCCAGCAGTGAGAGAGCTTCTGCTGCACCACATCCTTGTCAGCATTTGGTGGTGTCAGCATTTTGGATTTTGGCCACTCTAATAGGTATATAGTGGCGTTTCATTGTTATTTTCATTTATAATTCTCTAATGATGTATGAGGATGAGCATCTTTTCTTATGCTTATTGCCATCTCTATATCTTTGTTGAGGTGTCTCTTCAGGTCTTTTAGTCATTTTAAAATTCAGGTTGTTTATTTTCTTATTGTTGAGTCACTCATTACATTTTAAAACACTTTTTCTCATTGCTTCTGAGACGCCGTATTCTCCAGTTTTCCTCCTGTCCTCTGGGAACACCTTCTCGGTCTTCTCTGCCAGACGTATTTTTCTCTGCTCATCCTTTAGATCTTTTCATCTTTACAGGATCTTTCTGGAGCCATCTTATTTACTGCCATAGCTTCATTGATCACTGTGGTGATCAGTCCTCAATTAACTTTTTGGCCTGGACCTCTCCTCTTGGATCTAGGGCTACGTATCCAAGTATTTGCTAACCATTGTCTTCACTTTCATGTGTTGAAGTCAGATCAATGGAGACATCTTCAGAAATGAACTTAACTTCTCCCTCCCTAGATTTGCTCTATTCTGTATTTGCTGCCTTAGTGAATAGCATCACCATCTGACCAAGGCCAACACAAGCCTCGATGCTTTCTCTCTCACCATTGCCACAGCTGATCAGTTACCAAATCCTGTCGATTCAACCCTCCATTCCTGTAGCCACTTCTAAGACCATATTATCATCTTCCCTTGCCTCAATTAAACAGTAGCCGATTATATGGATTCCTGGCTCCAGTCTTATCCCCCTCTACCCCATTGTCAACTTTGCTACATGAGTAATCTTTCCAGAACACAAACATAAAAATAAATAAAACATACCACACACACACACATACACATACGCTCTCTCTCTCTCTCTCTCTCTCTCTCTCTCTCTCTCTCTCTTACTTAAACATACAAATCTGATTATATCGTTTTCTAGCCTGAAACTTTTCAGTGGTTTACCATTGCCTCTAAGGTAAAGTTTACTCCATAAGGTGGCAAAGCATTGACTTACAAACATTTTTGGCTATGATAAAAAAAAAAAAAGTACATTTTATACTGTGACCCAGAACACACATATATAGATACAAATGAACAAGAGATTTGTTTGCTTGATGTTAGAGATGGGGTCTTGCTATTTTGTCCAGGCTGAACTTGAACTCCTGGACTCAGGTGACCCTCCTGCCTCAGTCTCCCAAGTAGCTGGGACTAGAGGCATATACAACCCTGGCTGACAACAAAATACTTTTTTTTTTTTTTTTGAAACAGAGTCTCGCTCTGTCGCCCAGGCTGGAGTGCAGTGATGTGATCATAGCTTGCTGCAACCTCCAGTTCCTGGGCTCAGGCAGTCCTCCCACCTCAGCCTCCCAAGTAGCTGGGACTAGAGGCAAGCAACATCATGCTTGCCTCTAATTTAAAAAAACTTTTTTTTTTTTTTTTGAGACAGAGTCTCGCTCTGTCACCCAGGCTGGAGTGCAGTGGCCGATCTCGGCTCACTGCAAGCTCTGCCTCCTGGGTTCACGCCATTCTCCTGCCTCAGCCTCCCGAGTAGCTGGGACTACAGGCACCCGCCACCACACCTGGCTAATTTTTTTGTATTTTCAGTAGAGACGGGGTTTCACCGTGTTAGCCAGGATGATCTCGATCTCCTGACCTTGTGATCCGCCTGCCTTGGCCTCCCAAAGTGCTGGGATTACAGGCTTGAGCCACCGCGCCCGGCCAAAAATTTTTTATAGAGATGGAGTCTCACTCTGTTGACCAAGCTAATCTTGAATTCCTAGCCTTAAGCGATCCTCCCTCCTTGACCTCCATGAGCCACTGCGCCCAGCCAACAAACAATTTTTTTTAAAAAGCAAAACTTAGACCTTACTATGTACAGTGCATTCCAATATATTTTATTCTATTCCATGTTAAAAAAAATGCTGATTTTGACTTACTAAATTGATCTCCTGTCTGCTGTTTCAGAAACGATGACATAGAAATACCTTTCTAACCTGACTCCTGCCTAGCTCTTCAGCCCCAGCTCCCACTCTCCCACCAGTCACCCTAATTTTCTTCTCGTTCCGTGAACAAGTTCCTTTTTCTGGAGCATGTCCCACTGCCGAGAATATATCTTCCTTATCCCACCCCACTCCACCCACTCCTATATTGTAGAATTTAGAATAAAAAAAATTAGATGGGATAGAAATGAGAATCTAGATAATTTCTATTCACTCTTCATGTCTCTAAACTTTTTCTTATCATGGTGCTTACCAAGCTTTATATTGCAATTACTTCTTTCATTGTCTTCCACACCAGACTGAACTTAGTGAAAGTACAGAGGAAACATGTCTTTTTCACAACTGTCGATAACCTACCATAGGATCTGGTATGTAGTAGGACTTAGTAAATATTAAATCTGAATCAGAACCACCCTGCCCCCAGTGGCATTCATTTACATTTAGAATAAAATTCAAGGAGTCATTATTATTATGGCCTACAAGGCACAGCTGTCATTGCCCCTTCTTTGGTCTCATTTCCTATAACTGTTCACCTCCGGTTCTGAGCTCCAGTCACAGCGCCTTCCTTGCTGTTTCTCAGACTTGCCAAACACATACATTCTCCTCAGAGAGTAGTCACAGGTCCCCTCGGAGAGGTCTATTCTGGCTACCCTTACCATTCTCTTTCTGTAATTCTGCTTTTTCTTCATAGCACTTAGCACTACCTCACATTACTTTATTGTCTCCTCACCTCCCATCACCACTTGACCATAATAAGCATTTGGTTTTTGTTTACTGCTGTGTTCCCAGGGCTTTGGACGGCGCCTGAGTTCTAGTAGGCACTCAGTAAATATTTGTTGAATGAATTAATGCATAGGGTTGTTAGAATGCTGACTCCAAAACCTCCTCTAGAGAGTACAGTCTTATCCACATCATAATATCAGTAGTAATATCAAGAAATTACATTTGTTTAGGGCTTTTGAGTTTATAAAATAATTTCTTTTTTTAATGGTTTTATTTTTTGAGACAGTATCTCACTCTGTCACCCAGGCTGGAGTGCAGTGGCGTGATCTTGGCTCACTGCAGCCTCCGCCTCCCGGGCCCAAGCCATCTTCCCACCTCAGCCTCCTGAGTAGCTTGGACTACAGGTGCACGACACCACACCCAGCTAATTTTTGTAGTTTTTTGTAGAGATAGGATCTTATTATGTTGCCCAGGCTGGTCTTGAACTCCTGGACTCAAGAAGACCGCTCACCTCGGCCTCCCAAAATTCTGGGATTACAAGTGTGAGCCACCGCCCGGCCACCAGTGCCTTTTTAAAAAATATTTCAGTTTTTCAATTTTTATATTTTTAGTGACAGGGTCTTACTCTGTCACCCAGGCTAGAGCCTAGTGGTGTGACCATAGCTCACTGCAGCCTCAAACTCCTGGGTTCAAACAGTCCTCCTACCTCAGGCTCCAAAGTAGCTAGGACTACAGGCCTGT
This sequence comes from Papio anubis, assembly GCF_008728515.1. NCBI lineage: Eukaryota > Metazoa > Chordata > Mammalia > Primates > Cercopithecidae > Papio > Papio anubis. Next base: position 17,674,537 of record NC_044987.1, read on the forward strand.
GCCACCATGCCAAGCTGAGTTTGTAAAAGATTTTTTGTAGAGATGAGTCTCACTACATTGCCCAGTCTGGTCTTGAACTCTTGGCCTCAAGCAGTCCTCCCACCTTGGCCTCCCAAAGTGTTGGGATTATGGGCAGAAGCCAGCATATGCAGCCTAAATTATTTTCTTTTACTTAATCTAATTTGAGCTACATAACTATATCTTAGAATAGGTAATAGTACGTATTTTATCATCTTGTTGATGAAGTTTTGGAAGCTGAAGTTTAGAGAAATGAGTTAACTTGCCAAAACCACACAGGTAATAAGTAACTAAGTCAGTATTCAAATTCAGTGTTTGTTTTACTACACCATACTGTTGCAAAAAGAGCAAGATAAACAAACCACTTCCTTTGCTTTTCCAATGTCCACAGTGTTTCCTGTGAGCAACTTGGATGTCTTCTATCCTCCACCCCCACCACCTCACACCATGGCAAGAGATTCTTACTGAACCCTTCCCAGAGCCAGCTTCAGATAGGGGGTCCTAGAAAACAGCTAAGCATGCTGTCAGCCACACTGTCTATTAGTGCTTAGAAATAAACTAACAGTCTAACTGCCTAGAACTATTATTTGTAATATGATGTAAGTTAACCTCAAAGCTTCAAGACTCAGAGAAAGCCAACAGGATTATCCTAAACGTAGTCACTCTTTAATCCCAGTTAAATAATTCCCTAAGTAGGAATAAAAGTTTTTGTAAGATTAGTACAGAGAATGGGAAACAACCAGTGTAGGAAATGAGTAGATACTTTCTATATTACCAGTATGATCTCTCTGGCCCTTGGTAACATACATGTGCTTGTCTTTGCCGAATGTCATAGGCCTAAATCCCAAGGCCCATCAGAGAATACTTCAAAAGGATAAGGCATAGCAGAAAATGAATTCATCGGTTGTTTAGGCTTTTCTTAGCTTAGACAACCTTCAAGTACCAGAAAATGTCAGGTGAAAGAAGTTTAGAGTCTGTCCCTTAGTCCTTTTTCTGCTTACTCCTCCTGTTTCTGGGCACAGTCGTATCTCGGTAGATCTGGAGCATAGTCTTCTGATGGAGGCAAGTACTGGCTGCTTTTCAGCCCGTCAGCCCAGCTGCTGTTGCTGTATTACAGGAGATAGTGTGGTTGAGGGAAGTCCTTAAGCACGAGATCCTTCCTTTTCTCAGCTGTTGTCATAAGCTTGAGCTGAGTTTATCTGTTTTTGTTCCTGAAGGATCTAGAAACTCCAGCAGAGCTGGTATAGTGTTCTAAATGACCACTTGGAAGACCAGAGGGCAAAGGCTCTACCATTTAGCTTCTTCTAGCCAAGTTGAATTCCAGAGCAGCTACATACAGCTGTGTGGGTGGGAGGCCATGCTCTGCAAATGGATATGGTTAGCTCAAGAATTCTAAGCTGCTCTCTATTGTCAGTAATGTGTGGAATGAAGTATCCTCACAATTAGTGGATATTTCTATGCCTGGTCTTGTTTGTTTGATACAAGTTTCCTTTCATAGGCATCCTGAGATGTACTAAAGACATGTTTTCAAGTTGGAATGACAGTGGTATACATTTAAAAGAGAATTTATTTGAGGCTGGGTTGATTTTATGCCACCTAGTTTTTATAATTATGTATGTGTCTTCCTCCTGTCCCCACTAGAATGTAAGCCTCTTGATTATCAGAGCTGTGTTTTACACATGAATACCTTCCATAAAACCTGACAGCCCCTGGTAGGGCATAGGCATTTAGTAAGTGTTTTTGAATGAAAAACTGAATCTTCACTACTTAACTATGGAATCTTGTATCAGACTCTTGGTTTTTGTTTTGTGTTGTTTTGTTTTGTTTTGTTTGAGACAGATTTTGTTGCCCAGGCTGGAGTGCAGTGGTGCCACCTCAGCTTACTGCAACTTCTGCCTCCTGGGTTCAGGTGATTCTCTTGCCTCAGCCTCCCGGGTAGCTGGGACTACAGGTGCATGCCACCACACCTGGCTAATTTTTGTATTTTTAGTGGAGACGGGGTCTTGTCATGTTGGCCAGGCTGGTCTTGAACTCCTGGCCTCAAGTGATCTGCCCGCCTCGGCTTCCCAGAGTGCTGGGATTACAGACGTGAGCCACCGTGCCCTGCCTAGACTCTTGTATTATATTATTAACATGATCTAAATTATTTATTCATCAAACCGCTTGGTTTTATATACTTTTTTTTTTTAATGTAGAGACAAGAATTTCATCATGTTGCCCAGGCTGGTCTTGAACTCCTAGGTTCAAGCAATCCGCCTGGCCCTGCCTCCCAAAATGCTGGGATCATAGGCGTGAGCCATCACGCCCAGCCATGGTTTTATGTAGTTTTGTTATATGAGTTATTGTGAACGTGACCAAGTCAAATAACTTTTAGGTGTAAAAGGTGTTTTGATCTACTATAGAGTTTGCTTTCTAGGCCTCAAGTAAAATAAGTTTGATCCAGACCAGTGTTTTTGGATTAAACTTCTCAGAGCATCCCAAAGAACAGTTTGATAAAACCCTGAATCTAAATTAGAGAAGGATTAAAAGTTGAAACTTGCTGTTTTCTTGAGCTGTGGTGGAAGGTGAAACCTGGTCTGGCTTCATGTGTTGGCAAATGTTTCCTCTGACCTCCCCTTCCACCGGTGGATGCAAATAACTTAAATTTTTTGAGGACCAGATTCATTCAATATATATATTTTTTAACAACATACTTAAAGCCGAGTGTACCCTGTTCCCCTGTTGTACCACCTGCTAGCAGACATACTAAGATCGTTTATTTAACTGAAGGAAAATTAATTTACAGTGAAAAAACTGCAGCGTTAGTGAGGGCATAGAGATCTCTTGTGGACAATATTTTTGAGTCTTTATTGATTAGACTTCACTGTGACTTAATTAATTGTAATACTGCATAAGCATTTTATCACTGGGAATGCAAGACCCAGGCTTACATAATGCTTCTGATGGAGAATGTACCCTGCAGCTACTGCCAAAAAGCTTCTACTTAGAGGCAAACAACTCTGCCCTGATTGGCTTACTCATCAAGAACCACACAGCATCTTGCTTGGCTAAAAGCACTTTGTTTAGAACCAATGGGGCAAGGGATTAAATTGGCTCACCCACCAGTTTCCATATACTGAGGGGCTCAGAGTCCTCAAAGCAGTTTTCTCATACCTTTTGAGACATACTACACTGCCAGAGAGAAAAATCTATGTAGTGCTTTCATGTCAGAGAATGTAGAAATCACAACTGATGTCAGAAAAGAGGTCAGAACTACTTCAGTGTGAAACAGGCCAGCCGTGTTCATTCCCATGACCTCACATAACTAAAAACCAGTAGATAAATATTGGTACTGCCCTATTTATTATTAGCCTTTTCAAACCAGCTGTCTCCTGGCTTATGGCAACCCTAAATAGAAAAATAAAAGAAGGACATTCCAAGTGGAAGGACTTCAGAGATACGGATATGAGTCAACATTTATTGACCACTTTCTATATACCAGGCACTGTTGCATTATCTTATTTAATGTTCAAAACAACTGTCTGAGGTAAGCTGTTTTATGAGGTAAACTGTATGAGAGGTTATTTGATAAATAAGAAAACTGAGGCATGATAAGGTTAAGTAACATGCCCAAGGCACATATCTAGTAAGTGGCAAAGCTGAGATTTGAACCCACGCAGTCTGGCTTCAGAGACCATCTAACCATGTGTGTTTGCATTTTCATTCACAATAAATACATAGTAAGTTACTCCAAGAATTAAGAGAGTTGTAGAATGGATATATTTGTCTACATCTGGATTACTTATTGAAAAAAGAGTGGCAGGAACTCTGTATTGGAACCAGAGGCAGAATTTTCTTGTACTATAGTGACTGATACTAGGAGTCAAAAGATACTAGAATGTAAACCACAAAATGGACAGCCTCCTGTAAAGCAGTATAGCAACCCAGGGTCTTTTCAAGGTTGGGCTAGAGCTAAATGTTGGCATCCCTACCCTTTAGGCCAGGATTTCCTGATTTCTGAATTTTAATTCTGGCAGCATCATGCCCACCTAGAAAAACTGATTGAAAGTAAGGAAGTTCAAGAAATAGGTGTTATTTTTCTAATAAATGGATATATATGGGTCAAAACTTTTTCTTTGTGGTCTGTCTCGGGTTGATAAACTTGTTAAAACTGAAGAGAAAAGCCTCTCAGTGCCTGTTTACTGATTCCTAAAGAAACTTTTCTTATGGGCTCCATCTCTATTTGTGAAATTGTTCCAAGCCATCTCCCTGTGGCCTCTATGTTCAGTCACTGAAAGTGTCTCCCAGAATTTAGAGATAAAAAGAACTTTATTTATTTATTTATTTATTTATTTTTTTTTTGAGACGGAGTCTCGCTCTGTCACCCAGGCTGGAGTGCAGTGGCCGGATCTCAGCTCACTGCAAGCTCCGCCTCCCGGGTTCACGCCATTCTCCTGCCTCAGCCTCCCGAGTAGCTGGGACTACAGGCGCCCGCCACCTCGCCCGGCTAGTTTTTGTATTTTTTAGTAGAGACGGGGTTTCACCGTGTTAGCCAGGATGGTCTCGATCTCCTGACCTTGTGATTCGCCCGTCTCGGCCTCCCAAAGTGCTGGGATTACAGGCTTGAGCCACCGCGCCCGCCAAAGAACTTTATTTCTATTCCAGGAGATTCTGATTACAATAATTTGCAGAAACCACTAGGGTTAGAATTTATAGTTAAATGGATAATTCTCCACCTTCTTTTCTGATATCCTACTGTTGGAATATCGTTTCTTGAAATTGTACTGAAGTGTGGGACTTCCATTTTTTTTCCCCAGAGCAACTGAAAATAAATGTTTCAAAACATGACAGTTTTTTCCTAGTGTCATTGTGTCAAGAGAAACTAATCTCAATGCTTATTTTTTATGAGTCAGATCTTACTACAGTCAATACTGTCATAGATTAAGTTCCAAGGTTGTGTATTTTCTTTGTGTAAAACTGTGGCATTGACTACATCCTTGTCAGGGATGGTGGCATGCATCTATAATCCCAACAACTCAGGAGGCTGAGATTGGAAGATTGTTTGAGGCCAGGAGATCAAGGTGGCCAGCCAGGGCAACATAGCAAGACCCTGTCGCTAAAAAATAAAAATAAAAAATAGTCAGATGTCACTTTGGGAGGCCGAGACGGGCAGATCACGAGGTGAGGAGATCAAGACCATCCTGGCTAACACAGTGAAACCCCATCTCTACTAAAAATACAAAAAATTAGCTGGGCATGATGGCGGGCATCTGTAGTCCCAGCAACTGAGAAGGCTGAGGCTGATTTGAACCCAGGAGGTGGAGGTTGCAGTGAGCTGAGATCACGCCACTGCACTCCAGCCTGGGTGACAGAGCAAGACTCCATCTCAAAAAAAAAAAAAAAAAGGCCAGATGTGGTGGTGTGTGCCTGTAGTCTCAGCTACTGGAGAAGCTGAGGCAGGAGGATCACTTGAGCCTAGGAGTTCGAGGCTACAGTGATCTATGATTGCACCACTGCACCCAGCCTGGCCAACAGAATGAGACTGCATCTCAAAGTAAATTAAAAATAAATAACCAGTCCTTTAACTTGGTATTTAGAAATGTTTATTTCTATTATAACAGTAAGGTGTCCAAATTTAATGTACAGAATAAAAGCATTCCAATCCTTGTAACACCATTGATCTAGCAGTATCCAAAGTGACAAAATTTCAGTGCAACAACAAAATCCTTGTATTTTGTATTATTATAGTTAATGTTTATACAATCTCTACATGTATCTATAGGTTAGCACATTTAGTGTATGTTATTTATACATACAAATGTCATAATTTTTTTTTTTTTTTTTGAGACAGAGTCTTGCAATGTCACCCAGGCTGGAGTGCAGTGGCATGATCTGGGCTCACTGCAACCTCTGCCTCCCAGGTTCAAGTGATTCTCCTGCCTCAGCCTCCCAAGTAGCTGGGATTACAGGCACATGCCACCATGCCTGGCTAATTTTTGTATTTTTAGTAGAGACTGGGTTTCACCATGTTGGCCAGGCTGGTCGTGACTTCCTTGTCTCAAGTGATCTGCCTGCCTCGGGCTCCCAGAGTGCTGAGATTATAGGTGTGAGCCACCGTGCAGGGCCCAAATGTCTTATTTTGAGGACCATTTGTCTCTTCGTTTAGATTTTTAAATAGTGACTGTGTTAAATAAATAGGTTTGACCTCAGCTGGCAGTTGACATTGACAGTGTTTCTTGAGCATATTAATAAAACATCATTTTTAGGGCTTAGTCCACAAGCAGAGTGAGGATTCCTAACTCTGGCTGGCTTCTTATCAAAAGAAGGTATCTTGGCAAAAAACACCCCTGGTTTCTTATTGATTTACTTTTTAATTATTTCTGCAGGGATTATAGCACTACAAGATAGTCACACTGTTCTGTCCATGTTAGAACAAGTTCAGGACATTATAACAGACTTTATTTTCTTTTCATGAGGAAAAACAGCATGTTTTGTGTGCAGTTTTTCTTTTAGGAAAAGGCAGGCAGCATTAAAGAGACGCTGTGAGACAAACATTTGTTAAATCCAGAACATCTAAAATACGGGGATAGACTTTTATCAGAGCCATGTGGCTCCATTCTGAGGTTGCCACTGCAGGCCATCCATTGGTCTTGTCTGTTTGCTATAATAGCATCACTTCTCCTCCAGGGCTGGTAACTGAGCTGGATAACAGCATGAGGCAGCGTATTGCATAGCATCCTTGTTCTGAGAACTTTAAGACTTTAATGTCATTGAACTTTTAAAAGGTTTTTGTCAAGTAATTCATTTTCCATAGAAACGTGTTTCAGAGATTTAATCGCCAATTTATTTTTGTTTCCTTTTTAGATTTTGAAATTTAGAAAAAATAGAACCCTCTTTGAAGTCAGAATTGTGCCAGAAGTAATTCATTACTGAGAAGTAAACATTTTTAAGAAGTTTGTTTAAATTATTGAAAATATAGAACTCTTGGGCTGAGTGCTTTGGAATTACCTTTGAAGACACCTACCATTGACAGGACCAAGTACATAAGAAACTAGATCATCCCCTTCTTCTGAGCACCTGTAAGAAGCATGCACTTTCTTGCTTGCAAAAAAGCCTTCCTGTGCCTTCTAGTACACAGATGTCTTCTGTTTCCAGCAGCTCAAAGCAGCTTTATGTGGTCAGAAAGAATCCATGACTCAGTTTCTTCTATGCCATTGCTCACCACAGAGCTGGAAAGGATTGTTTTGCCATGTTCTGTTTTTTGGTGTCACTTGCAGGGTTTCAGGGACAATTGGTTTTCTCTCCTTCATAGGACCAGCCTGAAAAGTCTGATGATCTGGTTTCCTAAATTTTTACCTGTCTCCTCTTATCTTTGATTCTTGACTGGGGAAGCCTGCTGTTTCAAGCCTTCCATCATAGTCTTCATCACCTTGACAACCAGACTATAGAAATAAGTGCTCTACCACAGTGTATTTAATCCTCACCAGCAAAATTATGAACAGGAAAACCCTCCCCGCTTAGTGCTCTCATGTCCCTGCCTCGTCAATCCATCCAACTTGCCATCTCCCCTTAAAGCTGTTTTCCAGCTAGTTCTTGGTCTTTGGACCATCAATTTGCCTGGCCCATTTTGTACTGACCTAGCTTGTGGGTGATTCTGTCATGATGGAACCTGTGGAGATGACATGGCATTTGATCTGTCAGAGGAGAGAATTGTTTTGGTTTGTTTTCATAACCCAGAATACCAATAATGTGTTTATTTTAGGTACCATATAGGTTAAGAGCTCCCGGGAGTAAGACTGACCAGAATTTGTATCCTCTTTGGCCCCTTATTATCTGATCAAATTTCTCAACTTCTCTGATTTTAAATTCCTTTTTCTATAAAATAGAGACAATAGTATTGGGTTGGTTTGTGAAGTAGATGCTTACATTAACTTAAAGGGTTTAGCACTTTGCCTATCATGTAAATGGTCAATAAATGTTAGTAATTATTAAATAATATTATTGAATGAATTGCTCTATTAGGCTTTCATTTTCTTCTTCCCTATTTTTTTACTGTTTTCTATGTATCTTTCTCTCATTTTTGCTGTCTCAGTATGCCAAAGGGACATTAACATTTTCTTTTTTCTTTCTTTTTTTTTTTTTTTTGAGATGGAATCTCGCTCTGTCACCCAGGCTGGAGTGCAGTGACGTGATGTCCACTCACTGCAAGCTCCGCCTCCCGGGTTCACACCATTCTCCTGCCTCAGCCTCCGGAGTAGCTGGGACTACAGGCGCCCGCCACTGCGCCCGGCTAATTTTTTGTATTTTTAGTAAAGACGGGATTTCACCGTATTAGCCAGGATGGTCTCGATCTCCTGACCTTGTGATCCACCCGCCTCAGCCTCCCAAAGTGCTGGGATTACAGGCCTGAGCCACCGTGCCTGGCCGACATTAGTATTTTCAATCAGATCCACAGGGCTTATGGAGAAGACTTATCTCCCAAGAATTGTTTTGGTTTGTTGTAATCACTTAGAGAAATTTGTTTATTATCAAGGACAGAAAAAAAAAAAAAGAAGAAAAAACAATGTTGCTTTCACAGATATAGACTCACACTGGCAGTGTCAACTTAATTCCCATTTTAGGACCCTGCCCGTACAGCAGCTCTCTCTCCACAAAGTCATCCAAATGCCTGGCAGCGCAGCAGGGCAGGGCCTGTGCTGAACATCCTCTAGTTAACGTTCTGTTGGCAGATCAGGTTTCATGGGCCCACAGTGACTCTCACTGCGGAGACTGCTTGGCGTCTTGCATGGAGCAGATGAAAGCAGCTCTGAAGGGAAGCTGCTTCTCTGGCACACACAAGCAGAGGAGCGTATTCTTGCATGGCCCAAAGTGGTTCAGTTTCATTTAGCCTCAGAGTCCCTACCTTTTGGGAGGGAGCAAATAATGGGGCCCTTTTATTTATTTATTTATTTTATTTTTATTATTATTATTTTTAGAGACGGAGTCTCGCTCTGTCACCCAGGCTGGAGTGCAGTGATGCGATCTCGGCTTACTGCAAGCTCTGTCTCCCAGGTTCACGCCATTCTCCTTCCTCAGCCACCCGAGTAGCTGGGACTACAGGCGCCCGCCACCACGCCTGGCTAAGTTTTGTATTTTTAGTAGAGACGGGGTTTCACTGTGTTAGCCAGGATGGTCTCGATATCCTGACCTCGTGATCCGCCCACCTCGGCCTTCCAAAGTGCTGGGATTACAGGCATGAGCCACCGCACCCGGCCTTATTTTTTATTTTTAAGACAGAATCTTGTTCTGTCACACAAGCTGGAGGGCAGTGGTGCAATCTTAGTTTACTGCAACCTCTGCCTCCCAGGTTCAAGCAATTCTCGTGCCTCAGCCTCCCGAGTAGCTGGGATTACAGGCATGCACCACCACACCCAGCTAATTTTTGTATTTTTAGTAGAGACAGGGTTTTGCTATGTTGGCCAGGCTGGTCTCGAACTCCTGGCCTCAAGCAATCTGCCCACCTCAGCTTCCCAAAGTGCTGGTATTACAGACGTGAGCCACCATGCCTGGCCAATAGTGCCCTTTTAGACAATAAAATAGAGTACTTCTTGGCATCTGGAAAAGTTGATGTTTTGTTTGACTTGAGGGCTCCATCTTTCTGCGCTTGTAAATTGAATGTCCTCTGGGTGATTGTGTTCTTGGGTTTGAGAGCATCTGTTTCCCTCGTTTTCACCCAGTTTCCATATTTTATGTAGAATGCTGTCTTCAAATCTCATCTGAATTTAATTTCATGAACTACATGACACTTAGGAAATATGAGTTGATGATGATACTCTAGCTTTCTGCATTTTGTCATATTTTCCATCTGTGCCACATATGAAAAATGTTAGATTTCTGTTCCTTGGCACGTTCGATATTATGTAGGATAGTCAAGATTAAAAAGCTCTTGCCCTTGACACTGTAAGAATTGTTTTGGTTCTTAATCTGGGACCTGTAGACATCTGGGGTGTGGGGGATCTGTGCAAGCTTCTTAGGACATCCTTGAGTAGTCTAAAGTTACATGCAAGGTTTTGTGTATAAATTCTTGTGCAGATTTTTTTTTTTTTTTTTTTTTTTTTTTTGGAGAATTTTCAAGGCATCCGAGGCCAAATAATGGTTAAGGATGACCAAATAGAGGTTTCAAGATCCTGAAATGAACTAGATATATCTTCTAATTAGGAATTATTATGGTAGTGTTTTTGGTTTGGTTTTTTTGTGTGTGTTTTGTTGTTGTTATTGTTGTTTGCTTTTAAGGAAATTGCCTTGGAAAAAAGTCTGTTTTAAAGCAAGCCTTTAACTGAACACCATTCAGCTTTGGTCATCTTACGCACTAAATGGTGTGTGGAGACCAAAGGAAAACAGGAGGGTGCCATCTAGAGGCCTTAACAACAATTTGGTACTAGCCTTCTCCCTACATAGGGGTCTTTAGCAACTTCCTAAATTAAGAACACTTTTGTCCTCTTAAGTAACTGCAAACCATAAACGTGTGTCAGTGACATTTATGATCTACACAGGTGCTGCTACAGTTGTGGCTCTAGCCTTACTACTCTGGAAACATTATTAATAAAGCGTAATGTTGTAGATGGCATTTACTTTATTCTGTAGGAATGCAGAAGACTTTCAGATGTACACTGCATTTGAATATACTTTTAATTGTAAAGCAACAACAAATTGATGCCTGATGTAAGAAATCATTTTGATATAGGAACTTTGTTGTATTAGCTTTTAAAGTTAGAGTAAGTTAAAAATTAAGAGTAATTTATCTTAGTTACTTGTAGTATTCTTTTGAAAACAGTAATATAGAATGGTGTTTGCCAAATGGTATAGAAATTGAAGAGTTGAATTCACCCTAGAAAAGTAGATCAATTTATATCCATGTGGAGATGTATAATAGGGTAGTCAAGAGCGCAGCTTAGAAGTCCCAGCTTTGCCATTTCTTTGCCATGTTGAATATGTTAACTTTCAAAATCTTGTTTCTTCTTCATTTATAAGTGGAGCTAATTGTAGTCTCTAAGTTAAGGTTGTTGTGAAGGTTAAATATAATAAAGTTGGTAAGCACAGTGCTCGGTATATCAAAAGTAACTTTTTGTAATAATGTCTTACTGTTGTTGTTATTTTCACTTACCAGTTTTGTTTTCAGCATGGTTGTGATTAAATAGAAGCAGAAAATTTAAAAACCTATAGAAAATTGTATTTTAAAAAATTTTCACAATTATAATCTCATTTGATTAAATACTCAACAAATATTTATTTATATATTCAGTAGATGTTTATGCAGCTCCTAAGTGGCTAGATATCATAACCATTTTAGGTACTGGAGAGTTGATGCTGGGTACAACAGAAAGAAAGACATGGGCCTTGCATTGCAGTGGAGGAGTCAGACAATAAGTAAATACATAAAAAAGATGGTTTCCCAAAGAAATCATTTGTGTGAAGAAAATTAATGTGGTGTAATAAAGAGTGACTGGAGGTCCATCTTAGAGTAGGTGGTTAAAGAAGAACTTTCTGAGGAAGTGACATTTAAGCTCTTACCTGAATGACAAGGAGCCAGCCATATGAAGATCTGAGGAGTGGCCATTTCAGCTAAAGGGAAAAAAAAAAAAAACACACAAAAAAAACATGTAAAGGCTATTGTATGGCAATGTGTTAAACATGTGCAAAAACTAGAAATGTGCATAGTGGCAGGAAACCAGGTCAGAGAGGGAAGTAGGCGACCAGATGCGGTGGCTCACGCCTGTAATCCCAGCACTTTGGGAGGCTGAGGCAGGTGGATCACTTGAGGTCAGGAGTTTGAGACCAGCCTGGTCAACATGGTGAAACTTTGCCTCTACTAGAGATACAAAAATGAGCCGGGTGTGGTGGTACAGGCCTGTAATCCCAGCTACTGGGAAGGCTAAGGCAGGAGAATCACATGAACCCAGGAGGCAGTGAGCCGAGATCGTTCCACTGCACTTCATAGCCTGGGTAACAGAGCGAGACTCTGTCTCAAAAAAAAAAAAAAAAAAGAAAGAGAGAGAAGTAAGAGCCTTATAGACCCAGGACTTTGGATTTCATTCTGAGGGTTATGGGAAGAGATTGGAGAGTAATAGGCAAAGTGGTGATATCCCCAAATTTATGCTTTGGAAACATTCGTTTTGCCTGTCTATGGAAAATAGATTGTAATGGAGCAAGAATGGAAGCAGAAAGACCAGGTAGGAGACTTTTGCAGGGTGTAAGTCAGAGATGATGGTGTCTTGGATAAAGATGTTGAATTAATGGTTCAGTGTTGAATTAATGTTGGGGGATTTGAATTCCCCAACAACTCTGCACCACAGAGGCAGGGTAGCATTGTGGTTAGGAGTACCAGGTGAAGAGCCAGGCTGTCTGGTTTGAAATCTGACTTAATAGCCATGTGACCTTGGACAAGTTGCTTTACCTCTCTGTGCCTAGTTTTTGCTATTCCTAAAATGGGAATAATGATAGTACATTCCTCCTAGGATTGCTGTGTAGATTAAATGAGGAAATGATAATTGTAAAATGCATCAATACTGCTGTTTTGGTATCATCATCACTGCCTTCATCACAACTGTTACTCTCACATCACCCTCAGTACCCACATTTTATAGATGAGAAAACTTAGAAATAGAGGGTGGTTTTGAAATCAGAATATAAATTTCTTGATTTTGAATCCATTGTTCTTTCTGCAATATAATCTGTAATATGAACACCCAGAGAAAAATTTCTATTGATCTGAATATCTGTAGCTCACAGCCCAGTTTTAAATACCTATGACTGTTTAAATAACATTGAGAAAATGATAAATAAGGCTAGCTGAATCGCAGGGCATAGGAGAGAAGTAGCCTGTGGCTGTCTCCCCTACACACCTCGTGCCATCAGAAATTCACGTTCCCTAAGTTTTGAAGAAGGGTATTGCACACCTAAGCCAAAAGCATTAGTATGCACATGGTGGTACATTTAGGAGGATAGAACTGAATGTTTTGAGAACCTTGTAAGATACTGAATCTCTTTAGAGGCCATTCTACTCTTCATTACTTGTATTAAATGGGGCCATATACATAATACAAATAAATGAAATCCGTGGATTATCCCCAGACCTTTTCTCGTCAGCCTTTTGGTGAAGGCAGTAACCAGACTCCCACACTTGAGTTTCTTTTTCTCCACCTCTCTCTGCCTTTGCTTAGCCCCTTCTGGTGGCATAAGCAACGGAATAGGTAAGGATCAAAGTGCAAGAGAGACAAAATTAGAAGCAGGGAGTTGGAGAGCCTCCCTGCTGGCTTTGCTCCTGGTTCCTCTGCTCCCCTGGTGCCTCCCCTCACCAGAAATTGAAGGCAGGCTGTTTGTCCATTGCAGAATGTGAGCATTTGATCCGCCATATGTTGGTGTTAGACCCCAATAAGCGCCTCTCCATGGAGCAGATCTGCAAGCACAAGTGGATGAAGCTAGGGGACGCCGATCCCAACTTTGACAGGGTGAGCTGGGAACCACTGCTGCAGGGGACTCCTCTGAAAGCTGTTGCAGCCTCCTTTGCATGTGATTGTAATCAGGCCATAACCTGAAAAGGTGGACACTGGGAACAAACTATTATGTAATGCTAAAGCAGCACGTGAAGCAAGCAAGAAGGAATGTAAAACCAGTTAAACTGTTGGAGAATAGTAATCATGGTTCCCTACCATGTGTCCCCAAATTATCATCAATTATCATGTTTTTGGCTTTTGAGATAGTACAGCCTGCAGTTCTGCAGCTTACCTACCATGGGGATGTCGCCTTCCTCTTGTCTTAGTATGCTCAATTCAGTGGCTTCTGTAGCATGCTTTTATTTAAACCACTGTGGCCATCCCAGGTACTCCAGGGAGTTCTGGAAACAGTGAGTTTTTGTCTGTTTACAGCTGATCACTCAGGGCTGTCTTCCTTAGACTTTGTCTGAGGCCAAAAATATCCCAAGCCAGAGGGCATGGAACAGCTTGGTCATTATATATGCTGTGCCATATTGATGTGGTTAATTGGGGGGTTGACAGCTTCCTCCTTTTTATATTACAGTTAATAGCTGAATGCCAACAACTAAAGGAAGAAAGACAGGTGGACCCCCTGAATGAGGATGTCCTCTTGGCCATGGAGGACATGGGACTGGACAAAGAGCAGACATTGCAGGTATCTCTGATGGAGTGGAGAACAAAGTGGGATGTAGCAGTTCCTCTAATCTGCTTTTTCCATTTTTCTCCTTCTTGGGAACTTGGGCCTTTTTTTTTCCTCCTGTTTTTCTTCCTCTGCCCCTCCCTGGGCCTTGGAAAGAAGGAAAGAAGGTGCTTCGGCTAATGTTATTACTGAAAGGGTTCTGGTCATCAACATGCCATTTCACCAGGGTTTTGTACTCTTTTCCCTTCTCTCTTGGTAGTCATTAAGATCAGATGCCTATGATCACTATAGTGCAATCTACAGCCTGCTGTGTGATCGACATAAGAGACATAAAACCCTGCGTCTCGGAGCACTTCCTAGCATGCCCCGAGCCCTGGCCTTTCAAGCACCAGTCAATATCCAGGTGGGCAATAACTCCAGTGACCTAGTTCAGGACAAGTAACACCAGGGGGGTAAAGGTTAGCTGTTGCTCACTAACCCTAAGTCAAGAGAGTTTCTTGCTCTTCCTTACCTCTGTCTCCTCCCATTTGTCATCTCTTCCTTTGTCAGAGGCCAGTCAAAGATCTGAACCTTTTTTTGACAGAGAGGAGGAATGAGCAAGAATAGTTGTGCCTTTTGTTTTTTTTAAAGAAACAGCAAATCATGAGGCGATGCTATCCTCTCCACAGGATGCTTCCTTGTTGTGACTTCTAAGGGCAGATGAACCAAAGACTTTAGTAATCAGGGAAACATAGACTTTAGCAATCAAGACTACTTGGAAAGACTCATTATTTCTCTCTAGTATTAAAGGTGTGCGTGTCTATGTATGTACTGCTTTCCAGGCGGAGCAAGCAGGCACCGCTATGAACATCAGCGTTCCCCAGGTGCAGCTCATCAACCCAGAGAACCAAATTGTGGAGGCAAGTAGCAACCTATGGGAGCTGTCAGCTGAAACCACTTTCTTTGCCATCTCCTTGCTTCCCTTCCTTCTCATTTCTAATGCGATGGTATTTCCCTCCACCTCAGCCGGATGGGACACTGAATTTGGACAGTGATGAGGGTGAAGAGCCTTCCCCTGAAGCATTGGTGCGCTATTTGTCAATGAGGAGGCACACAGTGGGCGTGGCTGACCCGCGGTGAGTATCTGGCCAACAGTCCTCACTAACACCGGGGCAAAGAATTGTCACCTCACACTCAGTGTCTACCATGGCACGTTTCCTACTATATTGTATCCCCAGAGGAGATCGAATCCAGTGGCCAAGTGGACAAATGATATGCTGTAATTTATGTATGTAGACAATTAAAATTTAAATGAATAAGGATCCAAAATCCAATAGCACAACGGTTTCCCAAAGTGTTTTCCCAAAATAGTCTTTCATGTTATCCCTGATGCCTGCACACTGGAAAATATAGACTGAAGGCCAGCTCACCCCATTTTTGTTCCACGGTTGAAGACTCTCAACTTTAAAATAGCCTTACCTCTTTTCTGCATATTTTCTTTGCTGAGTAGGAAGAGAAGGTTGTGGCAAGAATTCTCCTGAGAGGTCAACTCAGGGCAAAGCTGGTTTTCTTATAAATATCTCTTTTCTCCCAGTGAATTTCCAAAAAAGACTCCCATGCTTGCTGATGTGCTTGCTTTGTGTCTCCTGTTCTCAGCCTATGATCAAACAGGCAACAGGGGAATATTCTGGCTCCACAGACTATGTCAGCTTTAAAGGGGTGGAGCCCTGAGTCGCTCTGTTAGTGGAAAGATGTCTTACTGTAAAGTATGCTGTAAAACCTACCGTTGTAGCAAGATAGCCCTGTACGTCTAGTACTTATCTGTCCTGTCAGCACTGACAAGAGTGATTGCATTCTTTCCCTGGTGAATCAGTTGCTACTTCAGGCAGCCATTATCTTAGTGGATGGCCCACGTTCTCCAGAAACTTGGTGTTCACCTCCAGGATTTGAAAACCTGAACTAGACTGGTGCCAGTATTTCCTCTTGGCTCAGAGCTGTTGGTTTTACATGAATGGCCAATAACGAATAGCAGTCCCTAGTCCCAAATAGTAAAGGAGCAGAGAGTTAAATTCCACACTTTAGGCTTTTGCTTTGCTTTAGGATCTTAAAGAGAAACATAAATTTAGGAAGAAAATAAATAAAATACAATAAGTTGTACTGAACACAGCAGTGCCATCAATGCTGGGATATAAGCACTTTTGAGTAAGAATGTTAACCAAACTTCTCTGTCATTCTGTTTTCTATCAGTACGGAAGTTATGGACGATCTGCAGAAGCTGCTACCTGGCTTTCCTGGAGTCAACCCACAGGCTCCATTCCTGCAGGTGGCCCCTAATGTGAACTTCATGCACAACCTGTTGCCTATGCAAAATTTGCAACCAACCGGGCAACTTGAGTACAAGGTACCTAGACACAGGAGAGGGCTGGCTCCAGAAAAAACAAACTGTAGCTTCCTTTGAAAGGCTATAAGGCACCTTCCCTAGGACTGAAGGGTTTCCTTATAGAGAAAGATGATTTCTCTTGCAAAGCAGCTCGGGTGAGAGGGAAGCATCCTTTAGTCTCCATCATGACCCATGACTCCCCTAATTTGCATAGATGAGTGGCTTGCCCCTTTCTCTCCTCCTTCCCCTCATCTCATGGTCCGTCCTCCCCACTCTGTTCCTGGCAGGAGCAGTCTCTCCTACAGCCGCCCACGCTACAACTATTGAATGGAATGGGCCCCCTTGGCCGGAGGGCATCAGATGGAGGAGCCAACATCCAACTGCATGCCCAGCAGCTGCTGAAGCGCCCACGGGGACCCTCTCCGCTTGTCACCATGACACCAGTGAGTAGCAGCACACAGCCCAATTCACTGTCACAGAGGGTTTTGATAAAAAGGTTGTGAGCCTAGGGTTGGGAACCCAGGGCCAACCTACGTGTCTGAATTTCCTCTTTCTCCAAACTTAGGATATTCCAGCCCGTTTTCTTCAGGCCAGTAGACTTTTCCACACTTTGTTTTTGGAGAACTTACTTACTTAGCCAAGTTATTTCTACATTGAACTTTGCTCCTGGAGAGCTTTTTCCTCAATGGGCGCTCACAGGTACCTGGTTAAGTCCAGCTGCACTCCTGCCAGCTTGGGGCAGGTAGCAGCCTAACTCAGAGCCTTCTCCCAGCAACCTTTCCCTGCCAGAAGGCCAAAGTGCCCTTAAATTAATTGGTTTCTAGACTGGCTTCTAAAATTGCCTTTTCACTAACACTTTCTCCATTGATAAACACACCTCACATTTTTGGCATAACCTGGATCACTTGATGATTTGCTCCCACAGCTCTAGCCTAGTCAGTTATCTTAGTCACATCTCCTTCATATGATAGTCACATTCAGAGATTTTTTTTCTCCCCTGGGTTCTGTTTATTTCTGGTTATTTTCCTGTCATAGGTCATTCATTCATTCGTTTATTCATTCCATCTCATAGTACCGTAAGATTGGGTAGTAACTATATCCGTCACCCTTGGAGATGTTTTAAGGGCAGTGCTGCTTTGAGGACCCTTTTCCCTCCTTCATTCCATCATGGGTTAATCCCTTGTAAAATACAGTAAAAGGGAATCATTAGAAAAATGAAAATGTAAACACATATAAAATACAAGGCTACATTTTTTATCAAGTTCAACAGACAAAATTACTCTCTTAAATTGCTAGAAGTATCTCTTTATTTATTTTTTTAAATTGCTAAAAGTTTCTGAAAGCGTTTTGTTGATTTCTGTACTTACCTTATCATGAATTAGTAACAAAACGGTTTGTGGGCATGGGTCCGTGGGCCACACTTTCAGGAATGAAGGAATTAGTATCACAGCCCTTGGCATCATGGACAAGAACAACACATGTGAAGTATTTGAATAATAGTACCAGGTCATATGTGATTAAGCACCACAGTAATAACATGGGAAATCAGGTGGCAGAGGCATTCAGAGATGGGCAAGACAGGTTTGGAAGGATCATGGTCAGCTTTATAGGAGGTGGGGTGACTTACTATGTCCACTGTAACTGTTTTTGCCAAGGTCACTAACAAGTTCTTATTGATAAATCCAGTGGACATTTTTAACCTTTTATCTTTTTGGATGTCCCAACTGTATTAATCACTGTTGACTTCTTTTTTTCTTTGACATATTTTCTGTTCTTGGTGTCTGTGGCACCACATTCTCTGTTTTCCCCCACCTCTCCTTTTCACATTTCCTTTCTGCTTGTTCCTTGAAGTTGGCAAAACCCAGAGTTTTATCCTAGGCCCCGTTCCCATGTCCTTTTATGTACTCCCTCTGGATGAGTTTGTCCACTCCCGTAATTTCAGTTACCGTCTGATTCTGCAGCCCAGAATGCTCTTCTGAGTTCTATACATATGTATACATGACTGCCTACGGGATAGATTTAGTTGGTTATTCCACAAGTATTCACACCTGTAAATTCAACATGTCCCAAATGAACTTACCATGACTCTGTGAAACCTGTTCCTCCCCTTGGGTGACAGTGAATGGCACTGTCAGTTTCTGGGTTACACAAGCTAGGGATGTGAATTTTATCTTTAACTCTTCCCTCTCTTATTCCCCATATCAAGTCAGTTATCCAGTGCCTGTGAATGAAAGATCTTACTTCTCCACTTTCCTTTCCTTAACTAAAGTCACTGTCATCCATTGCATAGATGAACACCATGGCATCCTAACTGACTTCCTTGCTTCCAGTCGTGTCCCCTGATCCCTGCCACCAGCCCTTTTCACACCACAGCTAGAGGAAACTAGCTCTTGCAAATATAAATCTTTATAACACCATGCCCCTGCTTAAAATCCTTTAGTGATTCACCACTGTTCTTCCTCAAACTTTAGTGTGTTATTCAAGGCCATTTATCACTGGCCACAGCGTTCCTCTCCTGCCTCATCTACAGCCACTTCCTGCCTCACCCTGTTCACTCCACCCTTGTAGAACTGTGGTAAGGGATCCAGGAACCCTGCGAGCTTTCAAACAAAATTATTCCAGGAGGGTTTTGTTTTGTTTTGTAATTATCCATTTTGTAAAATGCTCTTTTATAATAATTGAAGTGTGATTTTTGTTCTAGTGGCTGAGGCATGGTGATTATGTGGGCACCCAGGCTATGGGTAGCTAGCAAGGATGCAGATGGGAAAGTCACAGTGATACATGCATCGTGGTGGTTCTCATTTCACTCACATGTTTTGGCGAGTAACAACTATTTTAAAGCATTGAATTCAAACTACACAATTGTATCTTATGGACTAAAATGTAATTTCAATAATTCACTATGCTTTCCCGGAGTTAAGACATTTAAACTCTGGAAATCACATTAATATGAAAAACAGGTCAAGTCCTAGACATTTCAGGTAAACAATCTTCTGTATTTTTGGGTCCTCAAACACCTACAGGCCTTCTCTTTTCTTCAGCCTAGAAGTCTGTAATCCTGTCCCTCTTTGCCTGACCAGCTCCTGTGCATCCTTCAGGTTCCTGCTAGGTACCACCTCCTCCAGGATGCCCTCCTTAATTCCCAAGCACCCCCATTAGAAGACTTGATCATGTTATTTTGTAATTGTTTACTTGTCTCTATCCTCTACTAGACCGTAAAATGAGGGCAAGGTCTATATCTGTAAATTCACATTTTATCCTGTAATAGTAGGCATTTGTTAGATTAATAAATGAATGAATGAAGATAAATAAGAGGAAGAAATTCTAATTAGTATTAACTAAGCAAGGTAAAAATGGGAAAATAGGTATATGAGAATCCTATATAACCCAGGGGTCCTAGAAAAGTTCTGTAAATAAGAAAGTTAACAGAAAGTCCTGCCCCAAGCCCAGTTATTAGAATAAGAGGCATTACAGAATAAGCGGCCACCTTGAGCTTTTCCTTCCTGTCTCTCTTCAGGCAGTGCCAGCAGTTACCCCTGTGGACGAGGAGAGCTCGGATGGGGAGCCAGATCAGGAAGCTGTGCAGAGGTAATGTGACATCTGGCAGTGCTTGCAGAAGTCCTTGGGCAGGCTCCCCCTGCAACCAGCGAAAGGTCACCTCTGCCCAAGGAGGTG
Organism: Papio anubis; assembly: GCF_008728515.1. Lineage (NCBI taxonomy): Eukaryota > Metazoa > Chordata > Mammalia > Primates > Cercopithecidae > Papio > Papio anubis. The sequence continues at coordinate 17,694,719 of NC_044987.1, forward strand.
GCACAGTGCAGCTTCAACATTTGTGTGGTCTCTTTGCTCAAGCCAGATGGCATGTTCCACCCCACATGGAAGTAACAGAAGACTACCCAGAAAATGTCATTTCTGTAAGCACCATTGGAAGTCCCCTAAGTGACAGCAATAACCATAAGAACTTTTTCTTTCCTCCCTCCTCCTTCCTTGTCCCCTGCCTTCATATTGCAACTCTGATAGTATTCATTCACAAGGCACAAAGCCTGCTCCTACCTGCCAAGAACTGTTTACTGAAAAGGAATTGGAGATGTGGGATGACAGTGATCCTAGCTAGTCTGGCCATGGACCTCTGGCATGGACTCTTCCTATCCAGGAGAATGAATACCTCTTGTACTGTTTGCTGTGTGCTTCTTCCACCCCCTTGTACCAACAAAGATATTGAAAAAGAGAATATGGGATTCGGGCCAGGGACAGATGCAAATATCCATTGTTTACAGAACCTTATTAAGAGATGCCTAATTCACAGAGAATGGCAGTGACCATCAGGCATGCTGTACTGTTGTTTTGGCCTCAGTTCCATTAGCCCTGGTCCTCAGCTCCATGCATGCCCCCTTGTGGGAGTTGATTTTCTGATTATCTGGGGATGGGGTTTCACCAGAATCCAGCATGTATTTTCCCAGAAATACAGGTGTTCTTCTATATGTTTTTTCCTTTGAGGGAAGTTGAAATAAAATGGTTTTCATGGGCTTTTGGGGGAACTTTGGGTGTCTTTATCAAATGGTTATTAAAACACTAATGGCTTACTCTTTGGCAAGTTCACATAACACTAATTACTCTACAGTCTGTTAACTGATTTTAGCTTAAAGGGGCAAGATAGTTAAGAATGAAATGAGACCATTTTTTAAGAACCTGACAGTTGCTGGCTAGGACGCTCATCCTACCCCCAGTAGCTCTGTATGAGAGCAGCTATTCAGAAAGCAGCTGGTCCTATGTGGAAAGAAAACCATGGCAAACAGGGGTGTTGGCAGGTGGGCCAGCTCCTTCTACAGCTTGGCCAATAGAAGGAAAATTGTAGTAACTTTTTTTTCCCTTGATGCTGTTGGTTCTAAAGTTTGCTGATAAGAGGGTGTATAAGGTTACAAATGGGCCCTACTGGGTCATGAAGAAATGAGAAATCAGGAAATCTACTGCCTTTCTACCTTAAAAGCGACAGCAATATTTTATCTTCTTTATCTTAGACTTTCCTTCCTCCAGGTCCACCTTCTTTCTTCGTTAGACCAACATTTCAAGGGTATGATGCCCATCAGTTTTGATGTAATAAAAAAGATATAGTGCCTCTTTCATTCACGCCTCCAGAAGAGCAGCAGCGGTGGAGGATGTCATCCACCAGACAAAGAGGGACAATAGCTTATTGATGGTATTGACTAAGTGCTGGGTCCGAAAGATCTTCTGAATAAAAGCCATCAGCTTGGGAACTCTTCGTCTTTTGAGATTCTTCTGTTTTTATTTTTTCCTTGCTTTTCTCCTCCCTAACTAAACATGTCATGTGGTTTTATTTCTTCATCCTCTACAGAATGTTGGTTCCCCAAGGACAACATCAGTTTTTTCTTCTCTGATGATTGAGTTATAGTCACCAAGTGAGAGGGAAAGGGTGGTTTTGGAATTCATTTATCCTCAAATGGAAGGATCAGGTTTCTGTGACCTGTAGTGAAGAAAGTCTCAAACCTGGAGCCTATGAGAGTCCTTCTGAATATCTCCCCAGATTCATCTCTAGGAATAGTCCTTAGGGCTCATTTCCTTTGACTTGTATTTTGGAAATTTGGAGGGAAAAGATGAATAAATTAACATGGAGAAAATAAATTCTTCTACCGAGTAGAATGAAGCAAGGAATAGTGATCTGATCTTTGTGAGCTAGATCTACTTTCTCTCTTCTCTTCAGTGGCTATTCTTAGGTACAAAATTCAGCCACTTCATTGTCAAGCCAACTTTTGTTGGCCAGTTAGACATGTTTCACTTCCATCCAGTCAGGGATCTGTTTGCCATCAAGCCCTTCGTGAGCTCTGGCACTATCTCATTGAGTGCTTTGGATTAACTTCTAATGCTTCTTGTGGAGGAATATTCCTGTCTGTCTTTTTTACTATGAAATGTGCTCCTGCTTGTTGCAGGTACTTGGCAAATAGGTCCAAAAGACATACACTGGCCATGACCAACCCTACAGCTGAGATCCCACCGGACCTACAACGGCAGCTAGGACAGCAGCCTTTCCGTTCCCGGGTCTGGCCTCCTCACCTGGTACCTGATCAGCATCGGTGAGTAGCCACATGAGCTGTGCAAGCTCCTTGAGGCTCATCGGACAGGCACCCTTCTGATTAGTCTCACAGCGATGGTGACTAGCATCGTGGCTTTAAATAGAAGCCAGCTGTCATCCTGAACTCACATCTTCTCAGCTCCTTGCAGTAAGCAATGCACAGGGCAAAGGTTTTTTACTGTGCCCTGGAGCAATGCGAGATTCCTCTCTCCCATTGCCTTGCAGACCTGTTTATTGTCTGCATTTGATTCCCCTGATTCTAGATGTTGATTCATAGATAAAATTGAACTTGAGACCTGCGAGAAAGTGAAACTCTCAGAAGGCCACCTGGAAACAGGAAGATTTCTAGCCATATCGATAGACTTGACCTTTAATAATCCATCACCTTCAAAAGAATGAGCATTTCATATCGTGTTACCATTGAACCGCCAGCCTGGAAATGAAGACAAAACCCCTTGTGAATAGTAGAGCAGAGATCCTCTTGAGTGATGTATTTAAGAGGTCATTCTTTCCATATTCTGATGGCAAAAATCTTTTGCTAGGTTCGGTTATGGTTATAATCCATTCTCTTGAAGAAATAAAAGCAAGTTTAACCTTCCTGACCAAGAAAACTTCATTGACTCCAAGTAAGCCTGGAAGCAGCTGCGGAATGACACTTTGCTAGTTGAAGAAGATGATTATCTTCTGTGAATACCTTGATGACTAAAAATCTCAGTCTTGTCCACTCCAAAGCTATCCCCAAGCTCATGGCCCACACATTCAAAGCCACCACCAGTTGCTAGAGCATATTTTATTTCTGTCTTTTGGGGAAGACAGTGAAAAGCAGCCTTGGGAAGGTTGAAAAGCAATCAGATTCCAAGGAAATTAGGTTTATATATGTATTGTTATGAAATCTTGCAGCCAGCTCGCACTGGCAAGCTTGACACAATTTTTTTATTGAGGCTGGTTACCCATTTGGTATCAACATAATCAGCAGAGGCAAGTGAACTCTGAGCAGACTGAGACGTAATTAGTGCCACGTTGGAACCCTAAAAGAAGGAAGATAAGCTTTCATAAATGACTATGAATAACTTGGTAAAAATGGTCTGTTAGGAGTAGCAAGAATGACTATTCTCAAATAAAACTCTGATGGCACAGAAAGACAGGCTTTTTCTAATGAAAATCTCACAGGACCTACAGTGTTCATGCACACTAAAGAGCACTTTGAGGCCGGGCGCGGTGGCTCACGCCTGTGATCCCAGCACTTTGGGAGGCCAAGGCGGGCGGATCATAAGGTCAGGAGTTCGAAACCAGCCTGGCCAATATGGTGAAACCCCGTCTCTACTAAAAATACAATAATTACCCGGGCATGGTGGTGGGCGCCTGTAGTCCCAGCTACTTGGGAAGCTGAGGCAGGAGAATTACTTGAACCTGGGAAGTGGACGTTGCAGTGAGCTGAGATCACGCCACTGCACTCTAGCCTGAGCGACAGAGACTCCGTCTCAATAAATAAATAAATAAATAATAAAGAGCACTTTGAGTGATTACTGGAGAGCTGCCTTTTCCTCCCCTGTCCGTTTCCTGTGATTTCTCATAACTTCGAGCTCTACACTGGTATCTAATACACCCTTCATTCGTTCTTTTCTCCTCATCTCCATCTTCCCTTCCTCCACAGCCTGACACTTAAGTTTTGCCCTTATCCAAGTCTTGTTGGATAAGGGCAAAACTTAAGTTGTTTAGCTGAAGTCCTTTAGGTATCCTTGTGGAATTCTAGGTGTTCCTCAGGAGGTCTTTTTAAGAGGGGAACATGAGGATCATCACATTTCCAGAGTCGGGCTTTATCACAGACCCTATATCCTGTTGACATTTGTTACTCAAGGAGGACCACACTGGCCCACAGCTCTGTCTGTGTGATAGCCACCCTGCCTAGAGTCATTGTCAAGGCCTTGCCTGCTGGAAATCTGTCTGCTGTCTGTTTTCATGTGAACCTTTTTGGTGTTTTGAGGGTTGCCTGTGGCCAAGCCTATTTGAATTGGAAGAAAATGAATGTTTTATGAGTGGCAAATTGCATAAGATGGGGCATTTGTGCAAACCCAGCATGTCTTGATGGGATCACTATACAAATACGCAACAAAAGAGATGAAAGCCAGTCTTCAGGGGAAAGCAGAAATTTTCCAAGGCTGTAAAACATGGAATATGGGTGGCCTGGATGGGTTCTTGCATCCCTTTCGTTTTCTGGAGGAATTGATTAAAGAACAGTATTTATAGCTATCCTCCTGGGGTAGAAGAGATGAAGTTCAACATGGAAACAGAAGAGGGGTCTGATCAACCTTTTCATTTCTGGAAATGTGTAATTTAAGGTTAAAAATGTTTTAAAAAGTGTAACTAAAAAAATTTTTTAAACTAACGCAAGATAGATTTTATCCAGGTAGGGAACCAAGTCCCTCTTTGAAGAGTATAGTGTGGGAGTATCAGCCTAATGCGAGGCCATCCTGAATTTGAGTGTGATTGCAAATAAAAATAAAATCAAACACAATTGCTACTTATCAGTGCTTCTCAAATGAGCAACTACATCAGAACTGTTCCTCTGAGGTTACTGTGCTGGACTGACCTGGGTATCAGTCTCTTCACAACCTGAGCTTCTGAAAAAGCCATGAAATACCTGGACCTGGGATTTTCTCTGATGGGAGAGAATGATTTTTGTGCAGAAAGACTGTACTGGCTGCTTGAAGAACATGGCTTTCTGAGGGGATCAGAAACGTGTCCATTATCAGAAAACGTTGAAAGCGTAGGAGTCAAATTTTAGGAGAAAATAGTACTTGCTTGCTTTAACTCAACCTGAAGTAGAAACAGAAATGACAAGTTATAAGGAAATGCTTCTGAACACAGCCTTCACGATCCCTGTTCCTGGACTGTGGCCCCCCAGAGTCATTTGTTTTTTGTGTTACTGAAACAAATACATGTTCGTGCTCATTTCATTAGCTCACTACTGGGTCAAGCCTCGGGTAGAGTCTGAAACAAAAGCCATCATTAGCAAAGAGAGGGTAAAAGGCTTTCACCTGCTGCCAGAACTCTCTGGATACCTCTGCACGGTCATTAGATTCCTCCTGGTCCCGCGCTCTCTGCACTGTATTTGAACTCGCTTGTTAACCTGCTTCCTGAGCTGTGGTTCTGCTTCAGTCCCAAATGAATCACTGGCAAGGTGGCACATCATTTCATCCAAAGTTCAGTGTAATGGCATCTCTGCCCTGGACATGAAACCCTGATCCTTTCCATCTGCTACTGGAATGCCGCTGCCTTGGCAGTCTTTTATCTGCTTACCTCAGCCCATAAACATCTCTTTCTGATCATCAGGTCACAAGTGTAGGTGTTAGCTTCTAACCCCGATGCTGTCTTAGGCATTCCTTATCAATAGCGTGTTCTTTCTTTCTGTGAGATTCTGGCTGTGTTCTGGTTGAGCAGTGGGGTCTCTGAAGGTAATCCATGGGATTCCTCTCTCATTAGGAGGTTGAGCAAGTGCTGCTGCTCAGCAGTGGGGTCTTTGAAGGTAATCCATGTGACTCCTCTTTCATTAGGAGGTTGAGCGAGTGCTGCTGCTCTGAGAAGTCGATTTTCACAGTAGGTGGCCTTATTTTTGTTGACCAGGTACGTGCAGGATCTCAAGGCCCACATTCCTTAAGAATTTGCTGTCTCCATCCCAGGATCAAAAGTCTTCATTTTCCCCCACCCCAATCACCACCTTCTATTTTCTAGCACAGAACCTGTGAGTTCCAGGCCAGACCTTTGACCACAAAACTGACCGTTGTTTCCCTTTGGCCGTACGGAGATTATTGCTCAGGAAAAACTTTGGCTCAAATGGTGAATTTAAGGTTTCTAAAGGCACTAGATAGACACATGATTATAAAAGTAAGAGCTTCTGTATGGCCTGGCCTGGAGGATATTGAGAAGCTTTTCTCTCTGGCCTAGTATATTTATAAGAACTGGATGTACTTGATCTCAGGACCTCACCAGGCTTGGAAAGTGAGCCAACCAAAGGTAAGTAGAGATGGAAGATGTACACCTGGAGCCCTCTAAAGGGAAGCAGGCTAGGGAAACGACCGACGTCTGGAAATGTCATGAAAGTGGAATATGCAGGGCTACCTGGGCAGCCAGCGGTCTTTATGTTCGTCTGGAACAGCAGTCCCTGTGTGATTTGGTCAAAGCCCCTGAGTCCTAGCCTCTAACCTTCTCTTCCCATGTATTCAGCTCTACCTACAAGGACTCCAACACTCTGCACCTCCCTACGGAGCGTTTCTCCCCTGTGCGCCGGTTCTCAGATGGGGCTGCGAGCATCCAGGCCTTCAAAGCTCACCTGGAAAAAATGAGCAACAACAGCAGCATCAAACAGCTGCAGCAGGTAATGGAAGAGGTGGCAGCCATCCCTGGAGGAGCATGGGTGACAGAGGCCAGGATTGCAGGAGGACTGGGGTGGTAAACGTACCCCTTTTATGTCAGCAACATTGCAGTTTTATAGGTTAAAAAGGTATAGCTTTCTGGGCCTGGCGTGGTGGATCCCACCTATAATCCCAGCACACTGGGAGGCCGACGTGGGAGGATTGCTTGAGCCCAGGAATTCTAGACCAGCCTAGGCAACATGACAAACCCTTTCTCCAAAAAAAAATTAAAAACTAGCATAGTCTCAGCTACTCGGGAGGCTGAGGTGGGAGGATCACTTGAACCTGGGAGGTAGAGGTTGTAGTGAGCTAAGATCGCACCCCTGCACTCCAGCCTGGCGACAAAGCAAGACTCTGTCTTAAAAGAAAAAGAAGGTATAGCTTTCTAATGCACTTTCTTTACTTTGTGTTATGTACAGCGCTCCCCAGTATCAAACTTCCTTCCCCCATGAAGGGACTAAATTTTTCTCCTGTCTCTAGTTCATTGGAAAGGAGTTTCTGGGCTTGGGGTTTTTTGTTGTTGTTGTTGTTGTTGTTTTTTGAGACTGAGTCTCGCTGTGTCACACAGGCTGGAGTGCAGTGGCACAATCTTGGCTCACTGCAATGTCCGACTCCTGGGTTCTAGAGATTCTCCTGCCTCATCATCCTGGGTAGCTGGGACTACAGGCACCCGCCACCACGCCAGCTAATTTTTGTATTTTTAGTAGAGACATGGTTTCACCATGTTGACCAGGCTGTCTCAAACTTCGGACCTCAGGTGATCCGCCTGTTTCGGCCTCCCAAAGTGCTAGGATTACAGGCGTGAGCCATCTTGTACCCCGGCACTCCACTCATGATTTAGAATGCTGGGTCTTGATTAAACCTGTTGTACATTGTTACCACCTGGCATTCTCCCCAGGTGGTACAGAATGGCACTCTCAGAGGAAGGAAACATAACCTCTATATGTGTCTATACTATAAAGATTCTAGAAGAGCCAGTTTCCTTTCTGCCTTCCTGATGACCAAGCTTCCAATGGCATGTGCTTTGTACACAGATTTCACATTGGACACTTGTACTCATACAGAGGCCATCCTTGATGTTTTCCATTCATTCATACAGAACAGGATGTGAATCTATTTAGTGCACCAGATACTTATATAAATGAGTTAATTGCTCATCAAGGACACTGTTCTCTTGCGGCTCTTTCTGCCCATAAGACCTTGGGGGCAGATCTGCATCTGCTGAAATCACTGCATGGGGTGGGTCTAGCTGCATCCCATCTGTATTAACTACTTTCCCTTCAGGAGTGTGAGCAGCTGCAGAAGATGTACGGGGGGCAGATTGATGAAAGAACCCTGGAAAAGACCCAGCAGCAGCATATGTTATACCAGCAGGAGCAGCACCATCAAATTCTCCAGCAACAAATTCAAGTAGGCTCTCACTCTTTGCTTTCTCCAACTTGTTTGGAGTTTGCTTTCAGGCTGATTTGCCTATGCATTTTGGAGGAGACCACTCAGCGCAAAGTGGATTTGAGTTCTATTTGTGGTTGACATGTTTTAATAAAGGTGATCAGATCTTCTGGTGAACAACACAAGCATAAATCTGAGACACAGATAGTTCTTTCTGTTTCTTCCCTTCCTGGGAATAGCTCTGAGTAATCTTCAAGCTCACAATAATTTTTTTCCTTTCCCCATATATGTTTTAGGATTCTATCTGTCCTCCTCAGCCATCTCCACCTCTTCAGGCTGCATGTGAGAATCAGCCAGCCCTCCTCACCCACCAGCTCCAGAGGTATGAATCATTTTGTGTTGTGCCTAAGCCATTGTCTCCATAGCATGGTACCCTTGGCTTGACTCACTGGGAGATATGGACTGACTTGAGCATTCATCTTGCAAGAATCTATTTGAAAAGAAGAGAAACCAGTGTAAATTTCAGGAACTTTCTTGAAATCCCAACTTCCTGTGCCACTTCATTTCCTTAGCCCCATGAGCAAAGTAATCTGATATCTAATACAGGAGGCCAGACATAGGCCCACAATGAACTCTGCCATTTTGGCTGGGAAGTTTGGTCAAACAAGATGTAGACAGGTTTTAAATAGACTGTGGTGGATGGCTTATGTATATTTTTCCAACATGAAGGCTTATCAAAGTAAAAAAATAGTTTTCACTTATATATGTTATATGGCTGAAATGTAAGATTGTACTGTCACCTTAGGAAGCTTCTTTGTGTATCTCTTTTGTTATTTTTAAGGTTAAGGATTCAGCCTTCAAGCCCACCCCCCAACCACCCCAACAACCATCTCTTCAGGCAGCCCAGTAATAGTCCTCCCCCCATGAGCAGTGCCATGATCCAGCCTCACGGTGAGTGGAGAGGTTCAGACCAAACAGTTCATTATATGCCACATGGGAGAAAATGATGGTCTCAGTTTTGAGTACCATAAACCATTTGAAAGGCAGAATAACATAGTATTCAGGGGTATGGGCTCTAGAGCCAAGCTGCTTTGGTTTGCATCCTGGTTTCATCAGTTTCTTAGCTGTTAACCCTTGGGTAAGTTAACTTGACTTCTTGAATTAGTCCATTTTCACACTGCTATAAAGAACTGACTGAGACTAGGTAATTTATAAAGGAAAGAAGTTTAATTGACTCATATTTCCACGTGGCTGGGGAGGCCTCAGCAAACTTACAATCATGGCCGAAGGAGAAGCAAGGCTTGTCTTTCATGGTGGCAGGAGAGAGACTGCACAGGGGAAAGTGCCAGAAACTTATCAAACAACCAGCTCTCGAGAATTCCCTCATTATCATGAGAACAGCATGGAGGAAACCGCCCTGTGATCCAGTCACCTCCCACCAGGTCCCTCCTTTGACACATGGGGACTATACTTGAAGATGAGATTTGGGTGGGTACACAGAGCCAAACCATATTACTTCTCAAATGTCAACTGAGGATAATTGTGGTACAGTATGTAGATATATGTAAAACACTTGGAACAGTCTCTGGCACAAAATAGTTCTCAATAAAGGTTAACTATTATTAGTGTTTTTAATAAAACCTCCAGCCCTACCAAATAAAAAGCAGCTACCAGAACCTTCCTTACAGTCACGCCTCCATTTGGCTGTCTGCTATGCACGTGGGCCCCTCTCTTGTGGGTGTATAGATGGGAGTGAAGATAAGTATACCGTGACTGTGAGTCTTCAGAGGTCAGGCATCTTAGGATCTCTTGAGTAACACTCCCCAAGCTACGTCCCTAGTCGGTCTCCCTAGGATCCTTGAGAAGAGTCTGAATTGGCCTCTAGGCCCTTCCTACTTAAAGTGGGGTCCTCCAGCCACCAACATTGGGAGAAAAAGCAAGATCTCAGGTTGTATTCCAGACCTGTTAAGAGTTTTTTTGTTTTTTGTTTTTTGTTTTTTTGAGATGGAGTCTCACCCTGTCACCCAGGCTGGAGTGCAGTGGTGTGATCTTGGCTCACTGCAACCTCCGCCTCTGGGTTCAAATGATTCTCCTGCCTCAGCCTCCCAAGTAGCTGGGATTACAGGCACCCGCCACCACACCCAGCTAATTTTTGTATTTTTAGTAGAGACGGGATTTCACCATGGTGGCCAGGCTGGTCTTGAACTCCTGACCTCAGGTGACCCACCCACCTTGGCCTCCCAAAGTGCTGGAATTACAGGCGTGAGCCACCACGCCCAGCCTAGAGTCTGCATTTTTAACCAGATGCCAGGCCATTTGTGTGCACGCGAAAGTTCAAGAAGCACTGCCTAGATCCGAGTTACCCCAAGAATAATCCATGGACCAGCTTTTAGGGGAACTTGTTGGAAACACAAATTCTTGGGGGCCCATCTGACCTACTGAATCAGAGTTTGAAACATAATTATATAGATAGGGCCCAGGAATCTTCTGTTTAACGAGTTCTCCAGACTTGTCTTGTGCACACTGCAGTTTGAGAAGCACTGTTTGAGCTGGTATGTGGTTTGAGTATCCTCATTGGCTCTCATTACTCCTGGCTGGCTGGTGACCTGGGCACTTGGTCACTCTGAGGTTCCTTTCTCTCCAGGAGCTGCATCTTCCTCCCAGTTTCAAGGCTTACCTTCCCGCAGTGCAATCTTTCAGCAGCAGCCTGAGAACTCTTCCTCTCCTCCCAACGTGGCACTAACCTGCTTGGGTATGCAGCAGCCTGCTCAGTCACAGCAGGTCACCATCCAAGTCCAAGAGCCTGACATGCTCAGCAACATGCCAGGTACAGCTGCAGGCTCCAGTGGGCGGGGCATCTCCATCAGCCCCAGTGCCAGTCAGATGCAGATGCAGCACCGTACGAACCTGATGGCCACCCTCAGCTATGGGCACCGTCCCTTGTCCAAGCAGCTGAGTGCTGACAGTGCAGAGGCTCACAGGTAAGACCGCCTAACGTCACCCAGCCATCTATGCATGGATCCAGGTGGGAGGAAGCCCCTTAGCAGAGTGAAAGGAAAGGAGGGAAGGAGAATAGGCCTGACTAGGCTGTGCTCTTGTTTCACGCCTTCTAAAATCAGGATGGTGGGTGTGGGATGAACTTGTCTGCTGTTTATTGACCCAGGGTTAAAATTCTAATGAGGCTGAGGTGGAAAATGGGAAAGCTACCTTACTATTGCTTGCAAAGAAGAAAATGGCCTATTAGAGGAATGTATAAAAATGTCAGTTCCCCTTTTCTTGAAGGGAACATCTTGAAGTTGCTTCCTTCGAGATGAGCTAGATCTATTACCCATGCAGTGCCCTCAGTCCCTTGGAGGTTACTGGACAAGCCAATAATGGAATAAATAGGGACAATGCATACATTTGCCACTTCTCTGTCACACCACAGTTCTCTGTACCAGTGGGTTCTCCCTGCTGAGGAGGAGGAGGAGGGGCTGTTCCCTGGGAAGTCTAGGACTTGTTACATGGATGTCTGGTACTCACTCCCTTTTGTGTCTGCAGCTTGAACGTGAATCGGTTCTCCCCTGCTAACTACGACCAGGCGCATTTACACCCCCATCTGTTTTCGGACCAGTCCCGGGGTTCCCCCAGCAGCTACAGCCCTTCAACAGGAGTGGGGTTCTCTCCAACCCAAGCCCTGAAAGTCCCTCCACTTGACCAGTTCCCCACCTTCCCTCCCAGTGCACATCAGCAGCCGCCACACTATACCACATCGGCACTACAGCAGGCCCTGCTGTCTCCCACACCGCCAGACTATGCAAGACACCAGCAGGTACCCCACATCCTTCAAGGACTGCTGTCTCCCCGACATTCGCTCACCGGCCACTCGGACATCCGGCTGCCCCCAGCAGAGTTTGCACAGCTCATTAAAAGGCAGCAGCAACAACGGCAGCAGCAGCAGCAGCAGCAACAGCAGCAACAGCAAGAATACCAGGAACTGTTCAGGCACATGAACCAAGGGGATGCGGGGAGTCTGGCTCCCAGCCTTGCGGGACAGAGCATGACAGAGCGCCAGGCTTTATCCTATCAAAATGCTGACTCTTATCACCATCACACCAGCCCCCAGCATCTGCTACAAATCAGGGCACAAGAATGTATCTCACAGGCTTCCTCAGCCACCCCGCCCCACGGGTATGCTCATCAGCCGGCACTGATGCATTCAGAGAGCATGGAGGAGGACTGCTCGTGTGAGGGGGCCAAGGACGGCTTCCCAGACAGTAAGAGTTCAAGTACATTGACCAAAGGTTGCCATGACAGCCCTTTGCTCTTGAGTACCGGTGGACCTGGGGACCCTGAATCTTTGCTAGGAACTGTGAGTCATGCCCAGGAATTGGGGATACATCCCTATGGTCATCAGCCGACTGTTGCATTCAGTAAAAATAAGGTGCCCAGCAGAGGTAAGTGTCTCCTCACAGTGAAAGTCCTGGGCCAGTCTGCCCTCATCAACTGACTCAGTAATGTTACCTTTTTTCAGCTGGTATTCTGTGTTCCTAAGAAAAGAATTTCTGAGAAGAGCTTCAGGACCTTCTTGGGGAGAAGCATGTAGGAAGTGGGCATTGGTGGGCGAGGGCTCCATTTTCAAAATCAAAGGACCGTGACACAAAATTAGCACTTAGTCAATAAGATAGATGATCTGTTTCCCTTAGTCATACCCCAGTTTCCTGGAGCCCAGACATTCTTGACTGCCATCAAAAGAGCTAACTTTAACTTTGCAATAGAAAAAAGTCAGCCAAACATAATTTAGTGTAAATAGTGCGGGAACAAGAGTCAAAGCACCTTAATTCTGCTCTTGCAGCTATCATGTATGTGATAACTTTGTCATTTAAACCCTCTGATTCTGATTTTCCTCATCTGTGAAGAAGGTGCGGAGGAACAATGGAGTATCTTAGAGTATCTGTGGAGATGAAAACATGTATATATGTGTTTGTTTCTATGTAATGTTTGTGTGAGAGAAAGAGGCACATTCAGATGATCTGAAGTGTATGATTTCAGTGCATAAATGTGAGGTATTATTACTCTGGTCGTTTTATTAGTGAGCTAAATGTGGAATATTACAGCATCATAAGGGGCCCTATTATTTCATTTTGTACCACTTTATAATTAATGAGGATATTCATTCTCATTCTGAAGGAGATGAGGATTACACTCAGTAAGTTATACTTAGAAAATATAGTTCTGTTAGCATCATAGCATTCATCCTAGACAAAACCAGGAATCTTGCAATTTACCACTCCTCACCATTGCCGTCCAAAGGAATAAAAAGCAATTTATCTGTAAACCGTACAACCCTGAGACTGAGCAGTTTCTTCCATCCTTCCCTCCCCGGAACTACCTGCGTCTCCTGCCCTGTCCTTTAAAGGCAATGCTGAAAACTCAGCTCCAAGGGGAATTCGGTCCTGCGGCACAGAGCAGTAGAGAAGGCCTTGCTGTAAAGTGGTTTCTGTGAAAAAGCCTTGGTGGTGCCAGGTTATACTTACTATGCACTCTTAGGGAGGGAACTGTTGCCTGAAATGCCAATTCAAGCCTGACCTTTTGAACAGGTGGGTGTCATCCAGCTCAGAGGCTGGCCCCAGTGAGATGTATTGTGTCCACCTGTGGCTGCTGTAGTCTTAGTGGACATAGGAGGGTGGGAGCTTTCAGAACCAGGTCATAGGTGGAATGGTTAACAGACCTGAGGGTATTTAGGATTGGGAGGAAAAACTAAGAGAAACACCACACTTGTTAGTTGGAAGAAGGGATCAGATTTTTCTGGGTTCATATTACGGGGCAGAACCAAGATCAAGATAGAAGTTGCGGCCGGGCGCGGTGTCTCAAGCCTGTAATCCCAGCACTTTGGGAGGCCGAGGCAGGCGCATCACGAGGTCAGGAGATCGAGACTATCCTGGCTAACACGGTGAAACCCCGTCTCTACTAAAAAATACAAAAAAAACTAGCCGGGCGAGGTGGCGGGCGCCTGTAGTCCCAGCTAGTCGGGAGGCTGAGGCAGAAGAATGGCGTAAACCCGGGAGGTGGAGCTTGCAGTGAGCTGAGATCCGGCCACTGCACTCCAGCTTGGGCGACAGAGCGAGACTCCGTCTCAAAAAAAAAAAAAGTTGTTGCAGCAAATTTCAGCTCATCCTATGGAAGAGCTTTATAAGAACTCTCCAGAATAGGCTGCCTTAGCAGCCTGGGAGCTTTCTAACAGAGGTGGGATCATGGTATGGGGATGTTGTGGAAAAGATTCCCCTGCAAATGGAAGCTTCCAGCACACTATAGTTGGCATGAAAAGGAGATGAGCTCACATTTCTTTTTTTTTTTTTTGAGATGGAGTCTCACTGTGTCGCCCAGGCTGGAGTGCAGTGGCACGATCTCGGCTCACTGCAAGCTCCTCCCAGGTTCACGCCATTCTCCTGCCTCAGCCTCCCAAGTAGCTGGGACTACAGGCGCCCACCACCACGCCCGGCTAATTTTTTGTATTTTTAGTAGAGACGGGGTTTCACCGTGTTAGCCAGGATGGTCTCGATCTCCTGACCTTGTGATCTGCCCACCTCGGCCTCCAAAAGTGCTGGGATTACAGACGTGAGCCACGGCGCGCGGCCAAGCTCAACATTTCTATTGTGCCTTCCATGTGCCAGTCACCAAATGCTGTTCACATACAGATTCAGTTAATCCTCACAACAACCGTACAACCCTAGAATAACCAACTCTTATTCCCATTTACCAGTGTAACAGCAGAGACACAGAGATTAAGTAATTTGTCCCCAAAGTCAAGAGGTATTGAGTGGCAGCTGAACATAAGAGTACTAACACTAGCTGTCACTGACAAGAGAGATGCTCACTGAGCAAGTCCCGGGTGTGCAGGGCACTGAGGAAGGAGCACAGCTACAGCAAACAGTGCTTCTGCCCTCCACCCCTGCCCCAGCCTGGGTCACCGTGTACTTTCAATACTTCTTGAAATGTTTTTCTTCAAAAATTATTTTCTCTAGTTTCTCTTTACCTTCCTTCCTGTGTGACTTCAGTGTATAGAAAGTCTGGAGAGCATAATTCCCCATTGTCCCCTGATTGTCAGAGGACCCCTTCTTCGGCAGGCATGCTAGTCTGTTGAGTACCCACTGTTGGTGCAAGTGCTGTGGGCACACCAGAGGAGGGAAAGATTAGTTCAATCCAAGGAATGAGGTAGGTTTCCAGCAATAAGTAGCTTGTGGGTTGGGTCCTGGTGGATGAAGAAGATTTGCCATTTGGATCTAGAGGAGAAGCAAGAGAAAAGAACAATGGGTGAGACTGTCTAAAGGAATTTTTCCAAGGACGGCAGCAGGCTTGGTTGGTTTGAAGTACAGTGTACATGAAGGCATTAGTAGAAGCTAAGGACAGAGGTTTTCTAAAATGCATCGTCTAGATTAAGCTGTACCATGAAAAAAACTCAAGTTTCTTCTTTTTTTTTTTTTTTTTTTTTTTTAAGGCAGAGTCTCACACTGTTGCCCATGCTGGAGTTCAGTGGCACCATCTTGGCTCACTGCAACCTCCACCTCCTGGGTTCAAGCTATTCTCCTGCCTCAGCCTCCTGAGTAGCCAGGATTATAGGCGTGCACCACCACACCCGGCTAACTTTTTTTGTAGAGACGGGGTTTCACCATGTTGGCCAGGCTGGTCTTGAACTCCTGACCTCAAGTGATCCACCCACCTCAGCCTCACAAAGTGCTGGGATTACAGGCATGAACCACCATGCCTGGCCTTCAAGTTTCTTTTGAAAACTTCAGAGCTTACATTTTTACTTTACCGAAAAAATCATCAGATAATTTACTGTTCACTTTTGTCATGAAAGGCTTATAATGCTGTGCCCCCACCGCCCTGCAGGCAAGTGGGAGAGCTTACTCTTCTCAGCCATTCTGGCCAGGAAGGAATGCCTGCTGTTTCTTTTAATGGTCTCCATCTCAACTGTGTTGCACAAGACTCTACTGTAGGTGCTGTGCGAATGCAGAGATGAAAGGATAAAGAACCTGTCCTCAGGGAGCTTCTACTCTACCGGGGGATGTAAAACAAGCTCATAAACAGCTTTGCTATGAAGTGCTAGGTACTGAGTGCTACAAGAAGTATCACTAAGAAGAGCAGAGCTAGTGTGATCTTCTTAGCATTTCTTAAGGGTAGATGAACAGGGATTGTTGGTGTTATTTAGTTACTTTTTGAGCCAGGGTCTTGCTCTGTCACCTAGGCTAGAGTGCAGTGGTACAACCACGGTTCACTGCAGCCTCGACTTCCTGGGCTCAAGCAATCCTCCCACCTCAACTTCCTGAGCAGCTGGGACTACAGGTGTGTGCTACTACACCCAGCTAATTTTTTCTTTCCCTTTGGTAGAGATGGGGTCTTGCTATGTTGCTGGGGCTGATCTTGAACTCCTGGGCTCAAACAATCCTCCCTCCTCGGCCTCCCAAAATGCTGGGATTACAGGCACGAGCCACCACACCCAGCCATGTTGGTATTAGTAAAGGAAAATTAGATGCCATCGTATTAGTGTCCATGGTTACCTATTTCCTTGATGGCGATTTGCCACCAGCCAGTATGAGGCCAGGCACTGTGAGAGCACTGAGCAGGCAGCATGCCAAAGGTTTGGAGAAGTGTCAGATTTCACATGCCCCATGCTGTCTGTAATCTCCCTGCCTGCCACCCTAGGAGGAAAAACAAGGTTTGTCTTCTATAGTGGTACATACACTTGATTTTTTTGACTTTGCAAATAAATACAGCAGCATAATCAGTCTACACCATGAGATTACCAACTGGAACTCACAAAGAAAACCACATCCTCTTCTCTGAGCTCAGTCAGCCTCAGCATTATTACTCAGGCCTCATAGAGCAGTAAAATGCTGACAGAGTCAGAGGAGTTACCCCAGAGCCTTTAAGGGGAGTATGCAGGCACGTCATTGCTGCCATTTTCTCTCAAAACCCAGTAAGTGAGTAAGGACGAGTCAACATTGACAGATTCAATAGAGAATTGTGCAAGTTGCCCCAAAGTTCCCCGGGCAGGTGAGTGGTGTGTATTGTGTCCGTTTGTGCATTTTCCCCCCTGTGTGATCGGACGATCATCCCACCTCTGCACTCTCTTAGCTTTAGTTTGATAAATTCGAGCATGTAACTCTGGGGAACCGTCTTTCCTCCATGATTTCTATGTCCTTTGGTAGCTGCTGAATTGGCATAAAGGGTTGTCAAAGATTTGATCCTCAATCTCATGTTCCTTGGGCAGTGAGTTAGTCTGTTTATACCCCCCAAAATGGTCAATAGGGTCTCATTCATGGAGTGTCACAAAGGACTTCTAAACTCAGGGTCCGCATTCTTAACCAAAAATCAGACTTGACTTACTTGGTCTTTTACAGTTGATTAAAGACTCTTTTACATGTGTTGTCTTTTTTTTTTTTTTTGAGACGGAGTCTCGCTCTGTCACCCAGGCTGGAGTGCAGTGGCCGGATCTCAGCTCACTGCAAGCTTCGCCTCCCGGGTTCACGCCATTCTCCTGCCTCAGCCTCCCGAGTAGCTGGGGCTACAGGCGCCCGCCACCTCGCCCGGCTAAGTTTTTGTATTTTTAGTAGAGACGGGGTTTCACCGTGTTAGCCAGGATGGTCTCGATCTCCTGACCTCGTGATCCGCCCGTCTCGGCCTCCCAAAGTGCTGGGATTACAGGCTTGAGCCACCGCGCCCGGCCTACATGTGTTGTCTTTTTGAGCCCCCAAACAACCCTCATTTTTCAGATCAGGAACCTTGAGGAGAAGCTGAAAGATTTGCCAACACTTGTGTACTTTCCTGGTGAGGGAGCTGGGTCCTGACTTCAAGTTTTCTGATCCCCTGGTCATGTATTTTTTCCTTTATACCTCTTTGCCCACTCTGTACCCTCCAAGCACAGCTGCCAAGTGAAAGATGCTTCCATGTCTTTGACCTACTGATGATACTGAAACTTGAGCATTCAGAACCCTGGTGTATCCCCTGACTCCTATTAATGCTCTTTTTCGTCTGGTTTTTAACTCACATTTGTCTGTCCTGAATCAGAGGCTTCTCTTGGAAATTAAAGTTTCCCCGAGTCATTTGTTCATTTACATATGGGTAAATTGTCCCTCATAATTCTGCAAGCAGGGTTCTGTAATTAAATCTATTTCCTTGTTTGTTTTTGTCAGCTGACTCAGTACGCCCTTATGCACTCAGAAATAACATTTCTAAGCTGAATAAAAATCATGCCAGACTTTATTGAGCTTTTACAATGCAGTAACCTCTATGAAGCACTCCACACCCATTGAGTCAGTCCTGTTGTACAGATAAGGAAGACCCAGCAGAGCGGGATAATTCACCCAAGCTCCCGCTCCTCAGGAAGCCGCGAAGCCAGGATTTACGGCCAAGTCTTCCTGACCCCAGAGCTTGCGCTTATGACCCTTGTGCTCAACTCCAGCTTGGCTGAGGGATGAGCTCTGGGAAGACCCCCCACATGGTTTGTCAGGCAGTCGCTTGTTCTGTCTTGGTGCCTACAGGCATCAGACCTGAAGGTGGGGAAGAGAGCAGACAAGGCAGAGCGCAAAGGTGAGTGGTGGGTGTTTTGGTTTGCAGAGGCCCCATTCTCAGGAATGAAAACAAGTTCTGAGAGAGAGAGGGAAAAGACCCTTAAAAGACATGGCAAACAAACCAAAACACTGAGGCCTCCAGAAGAGGCAGGAAGGCTCCAACCAGGACTGTATACATTGTGTTAGCTTTGCTGTTTCCTCATGGTTAGTAATGATCTTTTAAAAATCTTTAAACAAGAAAGCATTCATGTTTGTCCTTGCAGAGAGCAAAGAGATGCAACTGATGAGATTTGCATCCAACTATATAATTAGGCTTAAAGGAAAAAAGCACCCCAAGGAATTGAGTAGATGATGTTAGCTATCAAAGAAGACAATATAGGTTTTTGAAAAAGTAAGAAGCGGCTGCTTGCATTGCTTCTTGGCAAAGCAGACAGAATCATCATTTCCTCACTCCTACACAACCATGTTGCACCACTTCCTGCCAGTGGTTTTTGGTTGGCCCTGGCGCGAACATGCAAGCCATGCCCACTGAGAGGAATTGGGCAGAGTGGGTAGGACGGGCGGGCTAATCCCACAGAGCGAGTCCTGGTGTCCTTTCTTTTTTTTTTTTTTTTTTGAGACGGGAGTCTCCTCTGTCGCCCAGGCTGGAGTGCAGTGGAGTGCAGTGGCGTGATCTTGGCTCACTGCAAGCTCCGCCTCCTGGGTTCACGCCATTCTCCTGCCTCAGCCTCCCAAGTAACTGGGACTACAGGCGCCCGCCACCACGCCCGGCTAATTTTTTGTATTTTTAGTGGAGATGGGGTTTCACCGTGTTAGCCAGGATGGTCTCGATCTCCTGACCTCATGATCCACCCGCCTCGGCCTCCCAAAGTATTGGGATTACAGGCGTGAGCCACTGCGCCCGGCCATCCTGGTGTAGGTTTTCTTTCATCTTCTTCTCTCTGCTGGTTTTAGCTTGCTGTAGCAAAAGAGTTGGCTTCTGGCTGTTCCTTTTACCTCTTTGCTCAGAGAACTTTCAAAAGATTTCTCACTTGCCATCATCTTTGGTAGCTGGGAAGCTCCCTTCTCCTCTAATTTTCTCCAGAATGTCTTGCATTACTAGCAATGTGCATGTCAGTTAGCTTCCCTCCCCCTCCATCCTGCCTCTGCCCCTAAGTCCAAGCCTAACCTTAATCATTATAGAAAACCATTTAAATACAGAGACCTGAAATCCTTTACCCAACAGTCAAGAAGTATGCTTTGCTTCATTATTCAAATAGATCATTGGAATGGCACAGTTAGCATTAGAGCTGTGTTTGCTATTAAGAATTTTTTTTTTTTTTTTTTAACTTAGTCCCACCGAGAGTCAGTTTATCCAAGATAAGCTCAGTAGTTTCCAAGAGGCATTAACTCAGAACACCAACCAAGCAAATACAACTTATTTTCAAGTCCCAGGCTTTTAAAGACTGAAGTCAGAAGTGCTACCAGGAGGATCCTGTCAACATAGGTGTGGCTTTGATAGTCTTCTTGACTACCCTTGATCAAGAAAAAGTACTCATTCCTCTTTCTCTCCAATTCTAATCTATAGAGTTGTATGCTCTAACAGGATAGTAGCCCATATTAAGACAGCATTTATTTTTATTATTCTTTTTTGAGATAGAGTCTCACTCTGTTGCCCAGGCTGGAGTGCAGTGGCATGGTCTTGGCTCACTGCAATCTCTGCCTTTTGAGTTTAAGCAATTCTCTTGCCTCAGCCTCCTGAGTAGCTGGGACTACAGGTGCACACCACCACACCCGGCTAATTTTTGTATTTTTAGTAGAGGCAGGGTTTCGCCATGTTGGCCAGGCTGGTCTCTAACTCCTGACCTCAGGTGATCCACCTGCCCCGGCCTCCGAAAGTGCTGGGATTATACACTCCCGGCCTAAAGAGCATTTACTGACATCAGTGAAAGAGATCATAATGGGTATAGGACAGTGTTCTAGAACACTGAAGGTTCACAGACATACATGAGATATAGTTCTTGCCTGCAAAGAATTTATAGTCTAATGTGAATGATTAAGTACATAATTGAACATGGTAGCAAGGATAATGTTAGAGCAATCAGACACAAAGTCTTTTGAAGTTTAAAGGAAGAAATGATCTATTTCTGTTTGAAAGGAAAAGTTTAATAAAGACAATAGCATTTGATATGAACATAGAATGATGAGTTGCTTTGGACTGGCAGGAATGGAGGCAGAAGAATCAGTTATTTGCAGATAGAAGGAACAATGAGAGCAAATGCATAGAATTGTGCATAGATGGGGGACAGTTAAGTGGTCCCATTTGACTAGAGCTTAGAATGTGTGGAGAGGGGATTATGAGACACTGATTGGAAGATAGCTGGGGGCAGTGTTGTAAAACAAAAGTGGACTACAGAATGGTTGGTCTCTGTAGGGTAGTAATGAGGGATTGGTTATGAGTCTAGCAAAATAATCCAGGAAAGAGGTAATCAGGTTTCCATGAGATTGGCAACAAAGGGATTGAAGTGACCAGCATTGCAGGGGTAGATTCAGTACCAGGAGTAAGGAATCAATAGTGGCCCCAAGAGCTTATGCCTGGAAGATTTGGAAAATGAGGCATCAATACAACAATGTCTGAAGGAGTAGTACGTTATGGGGGAAGTGGATGGGTTTGGAACTGGACATGGTAAGTGCTACATGCTGGCTAGATATCCAAGGAAAGATACCTAGTAAGTAGCTGGAAGTATGGATCTGGGGCTTAAAGGAGCACTTCAGTAATTCTTTACATAAAGACAGTACAGCCATGAAAACAGATGATGTTGCCAAAGTAAGTATGGGGAGAGAGAAGGTCAAGGACAAAAATGTGGAGAGTACTTGCTTAGAAAGGGTAGAGGGGCCATCAAAGGAGTCAGAAGCAGCAGTGACAGAAGTAGAAAGAGGAGAGGAGCAGTGTGGTACACTGAGGTCACCGGGGGAGGAGAGAGGAGGCAGCCGCAGAACAGACGCATCCTCCCAGGCTAGAGCGTCCTGAAAGCTCTGAGAGTAATTCTCATGTGCATCTAGGTTTGAGAACAGATCACTGTTAATTCAACAGAGAAATGAAAGGAGAGAAGGTTCAGTGGGGTCCAGCCATGCCCTGTTATGTGGGACTTTTTTCCCTAAGGGTGTGGCCCCCTCCCCTACAGCTCATCTTTTGGAGGGCTGGTCCAGGCTCCTCTCAGCCGTGACCACCGGCTGAGGATTAGCAGTTAGTGTACACGGTCTCCTCAGCCTTGCCCATTGTCCCTTGCAAGACATTTCTTGGATGGGAGTTTGCAGTGCTGGGAGAAGTTCCGCCCCACTGACTGTATTCTGCTGTGTCTCCTCAGAGCCTGTCATAGGGAACTGCATGGATAGAAGTTCTCCAGGACAAGCAGTGGAGCTGCCGGATCACAATGGGCTTGGGTACCCAGCACGCCCTTCTGTCCATGAGCACCACAGGCCCCGGGCCCTCCAGAGACACCACACGATCCAGAACAGCGACGATGCTTATGTATGTTGGTCCCTCCTGCTGCGCAGAGGTGGATCCTCCCAGTCCCAGCCTTGAAACAGAGCATAGTGATGTGGGGTAGCCTCTCTTGGCCGCTCTCCTCGGTCGGCATCCAGACTTTCTGGAAACTGTGGGGAGCATTTCTTTTCTTCGTCTTTTTTTTTTTTTTTTTTTTTTTTTGAGACGGAGTCTCACTCTGTCGCCCAGGCTGGAGGACAGTGGCGCAATCTCAGCCCACTACAACTTCCACCTCCCTGGTTCAAGTGAATTTTGTGCCTCAGCCTCCTGAGCAGCTGGGACTACAGGTGCCTGCCACCACACCTGGCTAATTTTTGTGTTTTTAGTAGGTATGGGGTTTTACCATATTGGCCAGGCTGGTCTCGAACTCTTGGCCTCAAGTGATCCGCCCGCCTTGAGAGCATTTCTTTGAGTCACCCTAACAGACCAAACCTTAATTCAAGTAGAATCTGTGCTCCAAATTTTAGACCAAAGAATCAGAAATAGTTGCCATCTGTTCCCTGTAGTTTTGATTATTAAACCTCTTCTTAGTCTAAACTCAGGCCCCAGCAAACAAGCCCATAAGCTTCTGGTTATTTTTCAGCAGCTACATTGAGCTTCCTCAGATCAGGGGAACTGGTGGGCCTCAGCAGTTTTGTTTTCCTAGGGTGGCGCTAGTTACTAGACTAGCCACATGTGGCTATTCAAATCTAAACCAATTAAAATGAAAAACAATTAAAAATTCAGTTCCTCAGTCACACTAAGTGCTCAGTAGCCAGTTGTGGCTCCTGGTTACCATATTGGACAGGACAGAGAGAGAACATTCCTATCACTGCAGAGTGTGACTGGATCGTGCTGTTCCTGAGACAAAGTCCCAGTGGAGATGGGGAGAGGTCGGAAACCTGGTTTTAGAAAGCCCTGTAGGTGTCAAGGTGTCCCCACCAGCTGAGACTTGCCACATCCGCACCACCCTCACCACCCTACAGGGGAAAGCCAGGCAGCTTCCCACACTGCGGCTGTGGAGCGCCCCCTTTGGGTGGTGCTGTAGAGGAAGGAGGCTGGAGCGGGGCCCCAGGCTGTCTTTTGCCTGGGCTCCTTCAGAAGGACCAGCTGTCTTTAGGGGTTGCCTGAGAGTGGTGCCTTCTCTGGTGTGCTTATTTCTTCTCTTAACTGTTTTCTGCAGGTACAGCTGGATAACTTGCCAGGAATGAGTCTTGTGGCTGGGAAAGCACTTAGCTCTGCCCGGATGTCGGATGCAGTTCTCAGTCAGTCTTCGCTCATGGGCAGCCAGCAGTTTCAGGATGGGGAAAGTGAGGGTGAGGAGCCTTATGCATGGGGCACTCCAGAGAAGTTCCTGGAGGGGCCTCCCTCCATCTTCCGTGACTGCTCCCCTCTCGGTAGGAAGAGCTCATGGAGAGGTAGAGCCACAGCATCGCACACGTTCTGGACACAGCCCCTTTCCCCACTGGTCCTCCCTGAGTGTGGGTGTGTAAAGGCGGTGTGGCTTCTGGCCAGATGGCACTGGGCTCTCCCATTCCTGTCTCTCATCTCTGTGATGATGCGCCTTCAATCACTTTCTCCGGTTCTGCTTAGACGGCATCAGGTCCTAATGGCACATTTTTGGCTCTCCTTGGAGCCAGTTGAGGGAGGGTGTCATAACAAATAATAGGCGTAGGCCTTGGGCAGGACAGGTCTGCCATCAGTCCCAAGGCTGTCCTTTTCAGGTTCTGCAGGCGAGGCACTTGGCTTTCTGGACCCCGAGATCCTCATCTATAAAGTGGCAAAAACGACAAAGCCTTTATCCTACATCATGCTCTGAGGGCTGCCTGGCTTAGTGAGTATAAAGTGCTTAGCACAATGTCTGGAACACAGACAGTGCCAGGAATGGGTACCTGCAGGCAGTAAAATTATTGTCCCTTTCACCGTTTAAGAGGTGGTCCTTTCTGAAGGAGTCCTCTATCTTCTCTCCCACTACAGTAGTTGATCTTACCTAAGGATGGGAAAGGGTAAAGGAAAAGAGCAAAAACGGAACAGGCAGAGAATACAGGAAGAATCTTGGCCCCCGCCCATCATCACTCAACACCTTGAGGGCCTGCTGTGAGCTAGAATTCAGGGCTGGGAGTCAGGCTGTGGGATGCTCAGACAGGTTGCCTTCGATTCCTCCTCTGTCTCCCCCTTGCTCTCCTAGCCCCCCAGTTCCCTGCCAACCTCATGTTCTTTTTGGTCTTGCAGAATGTGGGGCAAGCCTGGGAGGTCATGAGCACCCAGACCTGAGTGATGGCAGCCAGCATTTAAACTCCTCTTGCTATCCATCTACGTGTATTACAGACATTCTGCTCAGCTACAAGCACCCCGAAGTCTCCTTCAGCATGGAGCAGGCAGGCGTGTAACAAGAAACAGAGAGTGAGTGTCACCCTGGCCAGGGCCAAACCAGCCCTGTGGCCCAGTGCCCGCTCCCGACCCCATCGGGAGCTTCAGCGCGTGTGTTGTGGTGGCCAGTGCAGTCGACAGTGCCACGCCTCCCCTCGAGGCCTTCGCAGTTTCTTGCTTTGCATTAACTACCCTGCTAGTTTTAGGGCATGAGGTAGGGGTGGAGGTGTGCAGAAGAAATGCTAAAGACAGCCTCTTGGTTCGGTTATGGGGAATAAGACACAAGAGCCGCCTCGTGTTATAGGTGCTGTAGCCTTTATAGAGACAGCAGTGAGCTACGGCTCCAGAGGGTGGAGGTGACCTCTGGCCAGCGTAATAAGGAAAGGAGGAAGTCCTTAAATTCAGTCTAAAAGACAAAACCTGGCAGGAAAACATGTCCAGCCATATTTTTTAAGGCTGTACAGAAGCAAGTGGCAGGATATTCCAGACCAGGGAAATGTGTGATAAGAGGCCCATGGTAGAAAGAATGGGGAAACTGGCTCGTTCGGCTGGAGTAATGCAGAGAGTACACAGCAGGCACCGTGGGTTGTATCTGGAAAATCTCTGACAGAAGAGGCCTGATGAAAGGGAAGCCACTTGGCAAATCCACATCAGAGCCTCAGTATGGCAAACTGCCTGAACACCTGAGGAAAAGCGAACCCGCTGCATTTTTAAAAAAGTTTTAAATGGAATATTTGAGTCTCTTTTCAAACTAATTCTCTGTGTCTGCTTTATTCCAGGTTTTGTGTACAGCTTGGGAATGAAAAGGTTGATCGTAAACCCACAGTATCTTGCAGCGTTGCGCCAAATCGCCCTTGTGTTTCTCTCCACCCAAAATATCACAGCTCCTTTCCTCACATTTGGTTCAGCCGTGTGCTGTTCTTTTGGGTTCTGAGAGGGTTTTGCCATGTTTGCTTGTATGACCAAGTCACCAAGGAAATAAACAGGAAGGAAATCCATGTTCTTCATCTTTTGTGACAGTATATTTGAGTTGGTGGTTTTTTTGTTGTGTTTGGGGGTTTGTGTTTTGTTTTGTTTTTGGTATGTTTTCTTCTGGAGGTCATTTACTTTCTTCTTTTTCTTCCTTTTTTTCCTCTCGTTCCTTTTTTGAAACAGGAGAGCAAAGCAGTTAGAGTTCAGAGGCCAGGGGCCTCAGGGCCACTCCCTCCCTAGCCTTCATCAGCAGAGCACCCTCCATCCCCCTGCATTGCTCTTCCCCAAAAGCAAATACTAAAGGATGCCATCCTCTGGAATCCTAATGGCAGGCAAAGGGAGAGAGGAAGGGTGACGGCTTCTGGCACTTAGAGAACAAAAAGAACAAAAAAAGAGAAACCCCCAAGCCTGGAACCCAGAGAGGTCTTTACTGCTGGGATCCACGGAAAACATGTCTGTCCCAGCCAAGATCATATGACGAGTTTAGCACGGAGGCTGAGAGTGACCTGGCATAGATGGTTTGCCAGTTAGAATGTCTCAATTTGAGCCTTTGCTTTTGGTGGATAACTCAGCTACCCTCTTGTAACCTGGAAAGTTGGTTGCCTTTATCATCCTGCTGGTTTTATCTATGGACTGAACACCCGACAGCAGTGCACTATGCTTTCTGTGACATCTTTCATTCTCATTTTATATTGTGCTATAAAAAGGATTGTTTCTCCATATATATAAGTGTATATATATAATATATATATTATATGTGTGTATATATATTATATATATATATATGCTCTCCCCTTTCAGCCTCTTTGTCACAGGCAAGAAGTGTAGTAGGTTGCCTTGGGCCCTGCCTCTCTCCTAACCCCCTCTTCCCCACTGGGCACCCTCAGCCCCTATATTTTAATTCTTGATCATGTAGAAATTGTTTTTGGTAAATGTTGATATTATTGTTATTATCATTATTAATAAAGAGAAAAGGAATTTTTGTTTAAATGAGAAATGTTTAACCAGATTCTGTTCTATTTGAATTGTGACTTGCACCTTTTGTTCAAAGTATTTCCTTTAGGCATTGTAATTGTGAACAGCTCTTACTTGTGCCAGTGACAGATGCAGTGGTCTCCTTTCCCCAGCTGAAGCAGTGCATACGCAATAGCTATTGTTTGTGTTATCTTTATTTCTCTTCATTGTTAGAAACCAAAGTCTTCTCTGCTGGCTGGGGCTGAGAGAGGGTCTGGGTTATCTCCCTCTGATCTTCAAAACAAGAGAGAGACCTTGAATACTCTGACTCTCCACCCTTGTTTTTTCTGGGAAAGCAGAACAAGAGGTCCTGAGTCCCCTCCTAGTCTTTCATCCTGAATTTGCACAGAGGAAAGCGGGTGCCCGGCATGGCCATCCTGATGTTGCTGGCAGGATCTCCATGCACCTTGTCCTTCTCCACTGATACTGGCAGCTCGGCTCCTGGACCCAATATCCCTTGAGTGGAATTCTGCAGTGCAAGAGCCCTTCCTGGGAGCTGTCCCATGTTTCCATGGTCCCAGTCTCCCCCCCACTTGGTGGGGTCACCAACTACTCACCAGAAGGGGGCTTACCAAGAGAGCCCTAAAAGCTGTTGACTTATCTGCGCTTGTTCCAGCTCTTATGCCCCCAACCTGCCCTACCACCACCACGTGCTCAGCCTGATCTGTTTACATGGTACTGTATGTATGGGAGAGCAGACTGCACCCTCCAGCAACACCAGAAGAAAGCCAGTGAGCCTACTAACCGTGCCATCTTGCAAACTACACTTTAAAAAAAAACAACTCATTGCTTTGTATTGTAGTAACCAATATGCGCAGTATATGTTGAATGTATATGAACATACTTTCCTATTTCTGTTCTTTGAAAACGTCAGAAGTATTTTTTTTTTCTTTCTCATTTTATGTTGAACTAAAAAGGATTAAAAAAAATCTGCAGACTCAAGTTGCTAAGACCTTTTGTCCTTCCTTTTGTCCTTTTGTGAGGCACTTACTTACAACTTGGTTACTTAGTTGGACAGTAGGAGGTTGTGTAGATAGAAGCCTGATTGTGTTCTTAGGCTGATGGATTATTTGCCTGTGGTTTGGAGTCTAGTTAGGAGAAGCCTCAGGTAAGTGGGAGCTGGAGCAGTGGAGGCTGGAGAGGTCTGCCAGGCTTAGGGTGGGGCTTTGAGTGATTCATGATCTCATCTCACCCTTATGAAACTCACATTCTCTAGAAGCCTGAACTCTGCTTCACACTGTGTCCCTGGGCATCCAGCTCAGACTCTGCCCCATCAGAAGGGAGCATTTGAATTTGCCGGGCCAGGTGGAAAACAGCTTCCTTGAAAGGGCACTTTTGAAGAGTATAGGGAAGGATCCTCAAAGAGTGGACACAGGCTGGACCCTTCATGACGTGACCTCCATTGGCCGAATGAAAGGACAGCCAAATAAGTATTTGGAAAGAAAGGGAGGGGCCAGGCGTGGCTCACGCCTGTAAATCCAGTACTTTTGGAGGCCGAGGCGGGTGGATCACCCGAGGTCAGGAGTTCGAGATCAGCCTGGCCAATGTGGCGAAATCCCGTCTTTACTAAAAATACAAAAATTAGCCAGGTGTAGTGGCGGGCACCGGTAGTCCCAGCTACTCGGGATGCTGAGGCAGAAGAATGGCTCGAACCCAGGAGGCAGAGGTTGCTGCAGCAAGCCAAGATTGCACCACTACACTCCAGCCTGGGTGACAGCAGGATACTCCATCTCAAAAAAAAAAAAAACAAAAAAAAGGCAGGGCAGGGGTGGGATTTTCCTATAGTTTTCCCCTTTATCCATACGTGAACTTCCAAGGGCAGGATAGAGTTTCCAGCAAGTTTCCAGGCATGGCTAAGAGACAGGTGGTTGAAGGCTTCTATGAAGAAAGCTTACTGAAGCTGGAAACACCATCTGAGTTCACAGAAGGAAGAATGAGAGGTGGGAATTTAGAAAGCCTTCCAAACTGGGCATGGTGTCACGTGCCTGTAACCCTAGCTGCTCAGGAGACTGAGGCAGGAGAATGACGTAAGCCCAGGAGTTCGAGTCCAGCCTGGGCAACATAGCAAGACCTCACCTCTATAAAAAATAAACTTAACCAGGCTTAGTGGCAGATGCTTGTAGTCCCAGCTGCTCAGGAGGCTGAGGCTGAAGGATCATGTGAGCCCAGGAGTTTGAGGCTGCAGTGAGCCATGATCGCACCACTGCATTCCTGGAAAGAAAAGAAAGACTACAAGTCTGTGGAGGGGCTAGAAAGTTGCTGTAGGGCCATTTAGAGAAGAAAACAGCCTTCTCAAGAAGGGTCTTCTAAAACTCCTGAGTCTGTGTATGCTCTCAGGGAGGACTAAGTGAGTCTCTAGAACCAAACAGTGATAATACCCAGATCCCTTCCAGCAAATTGTAGCACCTGTTGTAACAGATGCCACTCCCTCCTAAAATCAGCCAGGGTGCCTTTGGACCAGAGGGAGGGTGAGCTTTTGGAGGAAGCAGGGCACTGGCTCCTGGATACGGACTGGAGAGCTCAGCTCCAGAAAACAGGAGCCATGCTGACAGAAAACCATGTAGAGCATGATTTTCTTTCTGACTTTGTGCCAGCCTCACCCCACACCAACTGCAAAGATCAAGAATTCACAGGGCTACTGTGCTTCCCTCCTGCTGATCAAAGATGAGCTCTGTCCTGGCCTTAGTCTTTTCTAAGCAGGAGGGCAGGAGAGAATCTTGCATAGTTGGCTGCAGTGCCCCACCCACGGGTCTAACTTGGGGCTGCAGCAAAATTGCCAAATAGTGGGGGTGGGGGTCCTGTCTCCCCTGCTCAGTCGGCACCTCCCCTCCCTAACTC
This sequence comes from Papio anubis, assembly GCF_008728515.1. Taxonomy (NCBI): domain Eukaryota; kingdom Metazoa; phylum Chordata; class Mammalia; order Primates; family Cercopithecidae; genus Papio; species Papio anubis. The sequence goes on from NC_044987.1 coordinate 17,724,050, forward strand.
TCATTCTGGCTGACACCACATGCTCCCAGAAGAAATGTTCTGAGCAGGGGCTGGTATGAGACTGCCTCCCCTCCCAGGACCCACTCCTCCCTATGACCAGGCTGGTGACCCTCCCTTTAGCATGCCAGTGCCATTCACTGAGCAAATAGGTGCCAGACCTAGCAGGGGACAGAGTCCTCCCGATACAGACAGACCAGTATGCTGGGACATAAATTGTGAAAGGAGTTGCTAATCTTTCTGTGCAAAATCCACGCCTGCAGTCACTGCCAACACTTCCGCACATGTCAGGGCATCCAGGGCCAAGACTTGGTAACCCTGTTCAGGAGCAGTCGCTCTGGAGGCTCCCAAGATGAGGGAGAGAAGTGGGTGGAAACAGAGGCCTACTTTGTGGGCCCCGCAGCCACTGAACAGTCCAACCCATGGCCACTGAGCGCCTTGAACAATGCCTGGCTGGACCCTGAGTCTGAGTGTGTCATCAACCCAGTTTGTTGTTGTGAGTTTTTCCATCAGCTCTGTCCAGAAAGACTTCCTTCCTTTCCAAAACATTAGTAAAGGGGCCTTGGACGAGTTTAAGCCAAATACCTTGCAATAAAATGGAGTAGCCACCCTGGTTAATAAGTATATTTTAAAAAGGAAACTGCCTGCTTGGTAAGATGCTGCTTAACAGCACCCCCTATCCTGACGCCTTGCAGTCCCGGAGCCAGGAAACTGAGAAGTCCCTGATCAGACTGCAAAGGCTGCAGGCTCCGCAAGGGTGCAAGGCCACCCTCAAAAAACTAGAAGCCAGGCCTCCCGATTCCCACCCCTGCCAGTGCTACATAGCTAACAGCTGAAGGATGCAGGGCAGCTCTGAGCTGCAGTTTTCCCACGGGCAAAAATCACAAGGGTAAAATCTGGCCTCCAGCCTTATAGGGACATTCTAAGTTGTGAAAGTGCTTTGGCCACTAAAGAACTGTGCAAATGTTAAATACTAGGTTTAGCCATAACAATCTTTTTAGTAACAAACCAAAGAGAAGGGTCAAACACTGGCAAGTATCTTGGAGTCCAACCAGGAAGCTTTTGAGGTTCCCCCATGCGCTGACTGGGGCAAACTCTACCCTCCAAAAGAAAAGATGCTCTCTTGGCCCGAGACACCTGTGAGCTGTCCCAGCAGGGGACCAGCCACCTTCCCAATTTCTAAAGCTACAGACAGCTGGGATGTCCAAGTAGGCAGTCCAGGCGGACGGCTCACCAAGGCCACCTCCCTGTCTACACAGTCCCACAGACATCTGGGACCCCTTCAGTCCTGGGAAAGACCCATATCTCAGCAACTGCAAGTTAAGGTCAAGCAGAGAAATGTGGGATTGCTGCCTTCATGCCTGCTGCAGAAGCTGAGGTCTCAGGTCTGATACAGCAAGTGTAGTGGGAATAGGGGAATACAATACCAGAAACTGGGATTCTAGAAAACACAATAGTTACTGTTACTAAGTGCGAGGTACCTTTCTAACAGTTTTGCATATATGTTCAAATTTCATGCTTAAAACCATACAAATTTATTACCTTACAGTTAGGGAGGACAGAAGTCCAAAATGGGTCACACTGGGCTAAAATCATGGTGCCAGCAGAGCTGTGCTCCTTCTGGAGGCTACAGGGGAAAATCCTTTGCCTTCTCCAGCTTCTAGGGAAGGGCTGGCCATGCCCCTCAGCTCATGGCCCCCTTCCAGCAGTCACATGAGTCTGACCTCCGCTGCCATCCTCACATCTCCTTCTCTGACTCTGAGGCCCCGCCTCCCTCTTGTATAACTAAGGACCCCTGTGATGACAATGGGCCCACCTGGAGAATCCAGGCCAACCACCCCATCTCCAGGTCCTTAATCACACTGGCAAAATCTTTTTTTGCCATGGAAGGTAGCAAAGCCACAGGTTCCAGGGATGAGTATGTGGACCTCTTTGGGGAGCATTATTCTGCTTGCCACACAGTAACCCCTGCCGTAACTCTGGGCGATGGCATGTTCTATCATTATCTTCAATCAGAAACTGATGTGTGGGGAGGTGACGCACCATAACTCATCCAGGGTCACACAGCTAGTAAGTGGCAGAGCTGGGATTCAAATCTAAGGTTTTCTGGCTCCAGAATCTTCTCTGAAGTGAAAGGCATGAGGCCGACCACTCCCTGATCTGGTAAACAGAGATGGCAGGCTGGTTTGTAGTGTTAGGGAGTTTCCTGGGGTGATGGTACAGGGTACATTTCTGCCCTGCATCCTAAGTCCAGAGACTGGGTTCTAGGTCCAGCCTTGCGTCTAACTCCCTGAGAGATGAGAGCCTTTGGGCAAAGTCCCTCCGTGCTCTTCAGTCTGTTCATCTGTGAGATGGTGGCGTGGGAAGGGGCTGGAGTGATCTCACAGTTCTTCTCAGCCTGCATCACGGGCTCTAGGACTCAGGTCCTGTCAGTAACCTGCTGGGGGAGGTCTGGGCCTTCCAGGAGAAACCTGACAAGATGATGCTGCAAACACGAACGGACACACTGCACTTTACATTCACAGCCTGTCTCAGGGGCCTCCAAAAACCCTGACCATTCTTGCCCCATTTTGCAGATAAAAAACTGAGGCTCAGAGAGATTACATAACTTGCCCACAATCTTCCTCCAGCAAGATGGAGGCCAAGTGAAATGAGAAAGGTGGTCTCCTGCCACTTCCTTACCCGAGGGTCTTCTCCCCACACCAGGGCTTCCCGAGGGCTGAGATCCAGTCTCACCTGTGCGTGATCAAATGTAAGTGTGAACAATGCGAAGGGAGACGTCTTCAATCTAAGGGGCTTCAATTCTGTAATGTACTTCTGAGATTATGCCCTTTTTTTGTTCAAGTCTTTCCTTTTTGAAGTGATGGTCTTTACAATATCTTTACAAGACAGAATTAAAAGTTGGCAGCTCTGAATTAGTCTCAAGAGTGTTTTGATGCAAGAGGTCTCCGAAACCTCAGTCTGGGAGCCACGGAGCGCTCTCCCCTCTCCCCAGGTTTACCAGTTTGGGAGGCTTGGAGAGAGGCCTGGAGGACCTGCTGGGGACTAAAGAAGCGCACTGGTGGGAGGACAGGAAGGGGGGGAAGGGGAAGGGGAGTGAAGTAGTCTCCCTGGAATGCAGGATGGTGGGGGAGGAGGTCTCCTGGGTGGAGGAGTCCCAGCGTCCCTCCACCCCCTCCTCTGCCAACACAATGGACAATGGCAACCGCCCACACACTCCCATGGAGGGGAAGGGATGAGTGCAGGGAACCCCGACCCCACCCCAGGGACCTGCAAGCCTGCAGACACTCCCCTCCCGCCCCCACTGAACCCTTGACCCCTGTCCTGCAGCCCCCGCAGCTTGCTGTTTGCCCACTCTATTTGCCCAGCCCCAAGGACAGAGCTGATCCTTGAACTCTTAAGTTCCACATTGCCAGGACCAGTGAGCAGCAACAGGGCTGGGGCTGGGCTTATCTGCCTCCCAGCCCAGCCCCTGGCTGCAGACATAAATAGGCCCCGCAAGGGCTGGCTGCTTAGAGACTGCGAGAAGGAGGTGAGTCCTGCTCCCTGCTCCGGGTGACTCTGGCTCCCCAGCTCGAGGTTCAGGCCCTGCTCCAGGCCGGGCCTCTGGGTACCTGCGGTCTTCTCCCACTCTGTGCCCCTTCTCCTCACCTTGCTGCAATGAGTGGGGGAGCACGGGGCTTCTGCATGCTAGAGGCCCCCCACTCAACCAGGCCCTTCTTCTCCTCCAGGTCCCCCACGGCCCTTCAGGATGAAAGCTACGGTGCTGACCTTGGCCGTGCTCTTCCTGACGGGTAGGTGTCCCCCAGCCTAGGGAGCCAACCATCAGGGGGCTTTCTCCCCAAACCCCTGTGGCCCACCCTCCGGGGCAGAGGCAGCGCCCTCTCCCCCACCTCCAAGCTTGGCCTTTCGGCTCAGATCTCAGCCCACAGCTGGCCTGATCTGGGTCTCCCCTCCCACCCTCAGGGAGCCAGGCTCGGCATTTCTGGCAGCAAGATGAACCCCCACAGACCCCCTGGGATCGAGTGAAGGACCTGGTCACTGTGTACGTGGAAGCACTCAAAGACAGCGGCAAAGACTATGTGTCCCAGTTTGAAGGCTCCGCCTTGGGAAAACAGCTAAAGTAAGGACCCCGCCTGGGGTTGAGGGCAGGGGCAGGGGGCAGAGGCCTGTGGGAAGATGTTGAAGCCAGACTGGCCGAGTCCTCACCTACTATCTGATGAGCTGGGTCCCACAGATGGTCTGGATGGAGAAACCGGAATGGGATCCCCATGCAGGGTCACAGCCCATGCCCCCTTGCAAAGGACAGACCAGGGCTGCCCGATCTGTGATCACAGTGCCACATTGTGCCTGCAAGTGTAGCAGGCTCCTTTCCCTTCTTCACCACCTCCTCTGCCCCTGCCCAGCAAGAGTGTGGGCTGTCTTCGGAGAGGCGAATGTGCTGGAGGCATAGAAGCGAGGTCCTTCAAGGGCCCACTTTGGAGACCAACGTAACTGGGCACCAGTCCCAGCTCTGTCTCCTTCTTAGCTCCTCTCTGTGCCTCGGTCCAGCTGCACAAAGGGGCATGGCCTGGCGGGGCAGGGGTTTTGGTTGAGCGTGTACTGGAAACGCTAGGCCACTGCACCTCCGCGGACAGGTGTTGCCCAGGGCTCACCCCGGTAGGCTGGGGCGCTGGGAGGCCAGCCCTCAACCCTTCTGTCTCACGCCCCAGCCTAAAGCTCCTGGACAACTGGGACAGCGTGACCTCCACCGTCAGCAAGCTGCGCGAACAGCTCGGCCCGGTGACCCAGGAGTTCTGGGATAACCTGGAAAAGGAGACAGAGGGCCTGAGGCAGGAGATGAGCAAGGATCTGGAGGAGGTGAAGGCCAAGGTGCAGCCCTACCTGGACGACTTCCAGAAGAAGTGGCAGGAGGAGATGGAGCTCTACCGCCAGAAGGTGGAGCCGCTGCGCGCAGAGCTCCACGAGGGCACGCGCCAGAAGCTGCACGAGCTGCACGAGAAACTGAGCCCGCTGGGGGAGGAGGTGCGCGACCGCGCGCGCGCCCACGTGGACGCGCTGCGCACGCATCTGGCCCCCTACAGCGATGAGCTGCGCCAGCGCCTGGCCGCGCGCCTTGAGGCGCTCAAGGAGAACGGCGGCGCCCGCCTGGCGGAGTACCACGCCAAGGCCAGCGAGCATCTGAGCACGCTCAGCGAGAAGGCCAAGCCCGCGCTCGAGGACCTCCGCCAGGGCCTGCTGCCCGTGCTGGAGAGCTTCAAGGTCAGCTTCCTGAGCGCTCTCGAGGAGTACACTAAGAAGCTCAGCACCCAGTGAGGCGCCCGCCGCCGCCCCCCTTCCCGGTGCTCAGAATAAACGTTTCCGAAGTGGGAAGCCGCTTCTTTCCTTTGGGAGAATAGAGGGGGGTGCGGGGACATCGGGGGAGCCCGGATGGGGCCTTTGGCCCTGGAGCAGGGACTTCCAGCCGGAGTTCAACAACTCCGTGCCCAGACTGGGCGTCTTAGGGCCAAGATCGACGTTGGAGGACCTGCTGGACGCCTGGCTGCTTACGAGTGAGGGAGTAGAGTCTGCCTTACCAAGGCTCAAGTAGAAAGGAAGTCACAGTGAACCAGGCAAAGCCACAGACAATCCAAGGCCAGCTGCCCTGAGAGGGACTCAGACAAGGCCTGCAGCCCTGTCTGGGGCAGGACAGGAAACAGGGTTGCTTTAGTTGGGAGCAGTGGGTTCCCCGTCCCCAGAGGTGTTCCGTACAGAGCCTTCTCCAGCCCAGTCGCTGTCAGCGGGGCGGGGCGTGGCGGGACGGAGGGGGGCGGCCTCAGGGAGTCACTGGGATTGGGGTTTGGCCCCGGGTGCAAGTGAAGTGCTTGGAGTTTGAGCGCCTCCTCCTTTATGAATTCAAAACCTCTCAAACAAACACTTCCCTTTTCTTCTCACAAGGCCAGTATCCCCCTCCCACTACTCCCATCCCACCCAGAAACAGCCGCCGCTTCCTCAGGCACGGCAGTGTAAGCCAGCCCTCCACCCTCTGTGGCTCCATGCCATGCCACCGGCTCCGTGCCATGCCACCCCCTCTTTCGGCTAGCCCTGGCAGAAGCTGGCCTGAGTCAGAAAAATCACCACCACCTCTTGCAGGTACATTTTTATTTCCGAGATGCTCTCATATCTGTGATCTCACTGCATCCTTCCTTCCTCCCATCCTGGCTAGATTGCCATCAGAGGCACAGCATGGATGAGGACACTGAAGCCTGGAGATGTGACGTCGCTTGCCCAGTGAACAGCAGGATGGGCTAGGCAGTGCTTTTTAGACCCTGCACCCCTGGCCATCCATGATTATTAAAAAGAGTGTGTGGGTCAGGCACGGTGGCTCAAGCGTGTAATCCCAGCACTTTGGGAGGCTGAGGCGGGCATATCACTTGAGGCCAGGAGTTTGAGACCAGCCTGGCCAATATAGTGAAACCCTGTCTCTACTAAAAATACAAAAAATCAGCTGGGCGTGGTGGCTTGCACCCGTAATCCCAGCTACTAGGGAGGCTGAGGAAGGAGAATTGCTTGAACCCAGGGGGCAGAGGTCACAGCCGAAATCATGCCACCACACTCCAGCCTGGGCAACAGAGCAAGACTCCAGGTAAAAAAAAAAAAAAAAAAAAAAAAAAAAGTGTGTGGCCTGGCACTCAAGTTCACATGGGTGTGCAGGCATGCCTGTGTATTGTCACATGACCTCCCTGGTCACAGTCCCTCCTTGCACTCATGTCTGAATGTCCCCGCATGCATGCATGTGGCTTCACAGATCTGGGCAGTGCGCTTGTACAGCGTTCCCTACCCTCTCTCTGCAGGGCCTTTCGCCCACTCATGCAGGCCCTGGATAATCTGCCCATATCCATGTCCCCATCTCCAGTGTATCTTAACTACCCCCTGGGTAAAGGGGTGGGCGTTTTAGTTCCTAACCTTCCAGAGCTACAACAGCAGTCATCCAGCCAGGTCTGGGTGGGAACATTTTCCAGATACGGGTGCTGAGATCTCGGCCCAGAGAGAAGCCCTGGGGAATTTCCAGAAGAAAGCAGTCTCCAGGTGGGGCTGGATACACCGATGCCACTGAGATCTGTAAAGGAGTCCCTAACACCTGACACAGGAGCGACAAAACTGTTTTCTGCACCAACTGAGCAGAATACTCGCAGCTCACCTGGGCTCAAGGTCTGGCCCTGCCACGTGCTGGCTCTGTGATGCTGGCCAAGTGCCTTTGCCTCTCTGGGCCACAGTTTTCTCATCTGAAGAGTGGAGCCCTACTCAAGCCATCTGCAGCTCTGGGGCTCTCTGACCTAACATCTTTTGGGTGGTGGGGACACAAAGGAAGCAGCCTCTGTTGGGGAGATCTTGTGCTCCTTTTTGGATCCCAGGACACCGCCCCCCCACCACTCCAGTCCAGGTCCCAAGGGCCCAGTCAGCTCAACTGTAATGATGACAACATTGATCAGGCATCTTTACACGCAGGTGCTGTGCCAAACGGTTCGAACGCTCTCTCATTTCAATCTCATGGCAGGCCTACGGTGGAGGGGATATGGTTGTATCCACTTTACATGTAAGAAACTGAGGCTGATACCAAGGGGTGGAGCTAAGACTAGCGCCTCGTTGCATCTTACTCCAACCTCTAGCGCATCCGGCCTCCTCCCCTCCCCTGTGCCTAAGAGGGCCAGGTGGCCTGGATAGGGGAGGTCAGCTCCACGGTTTTAAGTGAACACACACAGTCTCAACTCTGATGATGACTTAAGTACCAGGCATAGTGGCGGGCATATGGCACACACTCAGGTCATGTTGTGCAGCACCTAACAGTTTATCAAAGTATCAGCAAGCTTATTGTCCGGTTTGACCTTCCGCACAAACCTGTCAAGGAAGGCAGGGTACGGAAGGTGATTCCTACCTTAGAGATGGAGAAACTGAGGCCCAGAGACTGCCCAGCTACCAGAAGGTGGATAGAGCGCTGGTCCCCAGGCCTGCCTGACCTGTAGTCCGTCCAGTGCCTACCCACAGAACAGCCTCAGCCCTTTCCCATACCCAGACACAGATGGCACACTTGTGACGGCCCACTCATAGCAGCTTCTTGTCCAGCTTTATTGGGAGGACACCCTGCCTGGAGGGGGGCCAGGCATGAGGTGCGGTAGGAGGGCACTGAGAATACTGTCCCTTTTAAGCAACCTACAGGGGCAGCCCTGGAGGCTGCAGGACCCAAGGAGCTGGCAGGATGGACAGGCAGGTGGACTTGGGGTATTGAGGTCTCAGGCAGCCTCAGCCAGAGTGGGTGTGGCCTCAGGGTTCAAATCCCAGAACCCAGATAACTTGTCCTTAACGGTGCTCCAGTAGTCTTTCAGGGAACTGAAGCCATCGGTCACCCAGCCTCTAAATCAGTAAGGGGAAGCAACAGAGCAGGGCATGAGAACTCCTTTGGAGGCAACTATGGGACCCACACCCATGTCCCCACTGGCTCTCCCTGCCACCCTCTCAACTTCACTGGACAACAGCCCTGAGACCTCAGGCAGGACTGCCCCACAGCTGCCACCCTGGGAGAAGAGATGCCCTTGCAGGAACCCCAGCACAAGTCGAACCCTGCCGTCTCCAGGTCACCTCAGATGTTTTTGCCCCTGGGCTTGAGGCACAGAGTGACAGGGTGGGGAGATGTGAAAGGTCAAGGCTGTCATTGTTTTCTGTGCAAACAGTATCCCCTGGAGTTGTACATCCTGGTTCTGTGCAGGGTAGGACAGAGGGAGGCAACCTCTCATTTGGAAAGTCATTGGAGGATTGATTAGTTGTGTGATCTGGGGCAGGTCACCTAATCGCTCTGAGCCTCAATTTTCTCATCTGCAAAGTGAGAAAATAACACCTACCCCAAAGCCGGTTCTGAGGATTAAGAATGCTTATAAACAACCTCTGCTATGCCAGCCAATGCCAGTCAGGGTGAGGTGGGGAAGGGAGTAGGGAGAGGAGAGGACCGATGGGCAGGGGCAGGATGGGAGAGGAAGGACACACTTCTGCTCACCCTGGCCCCAGGTCTTGGAACAAAGCAGAAGCGCTCTCATACCCAGGCTAGAATTGGGCCAGGTGGGGCCTCCCAAGGCAAACCCCTAGCCCAGGGGTCCCTAGCCCCCAAGTCACAGATGGGTACTGGTCCATGGCCTGTTAGGAGCCGGGCTGCACAGCACAAAGTGAGTGATGGGTGACAGAGGAATACCGCCCGAGCCCCGCCTTCTGTCAGATTAGGCGGCATTAGATTCTCACAGGAGTGCGAAACCTATTGTGAACTGCGCATGCCAGGGGTCGGGGTGGAGGGCTTCTTATGAGAATCCAATGCCTGGTGATCTGAGGTGGAGCCGTTTCATCTCCAAGCCATCCCCGCTGACCCATGGAAAAACTGTCTACCACAAAACTGGTCCCTGGTGCCAAAAAGGTTGAGGACCACTGCTCTAGCCAGACCTTCAGAAAAGGAAAATGGGATCAGGCGCAGTGGCTCATGCCTGTAATCCCAGCAATTTGGGAGGCCGAGGTAGGCAGATCACCTGAGGTCAGGAGTTCAAGACCAGCCTGTCCAACATGGGGAAACCCCGTCTCTGAGAAAAATACAAAAAGTAGCTGGGTGTGGTGGCACGCCTGTAATCCCAGCTACTTGGGAGGCTGAGGCAGGAGAATGGGGTGAACCTGGGAGGCAGAGGTTGCAGTGAGCCGAGATCGCCGAGATCACACCACTGCACTCTAGCCTGGGTGACAGAGGGAGACTCCATCTCAAAAAAAAAGAAAGAAAGAAAAGAAAAGAAAAGAAAAAGAAAGAAAAGGAAAAGAAAATGGAAACGAGGGCTAAAATGGCCCACCCTAGAACTGCTCTGGGGAGAAAGGAGGGACCCGGGAGGAACGCAGTCTCAACTCGTCGTCTCTCCCACAGCAGCCTGACAAAGGCCCTGTGAGGAAAGAGGAGGCCAAAGAGGCACAGGACCAGGGGAGGCTGGCACCTCCATTCCATTGCTGGGATCTCACCAGGGCAGGGCGGGTGGGAATGGAGGGAGCTGGCATGAGGGATGGGGAGGGAGGCCAGCGGGTGTACCTGGCCTGCTGGGCCACCTGGGACTCCTGGACGCTGGTCAGTGCATCCTTGGCGGTCTTGGTGGCATGCTGCATGTAGCCCTGCATGAAGCCAAGAAGGGAGGTGTCCTCGGCCTCTGAAGCTCCTGAGGAAAGAGCAGGGCTGAGTGTGGTGGATCGGCCTCTAGGTGAGCACTGAGCTCCTGCTTGACCACCCATTAGGACTGGGATCCCCAAGCCACCTCCATCCTGCCCCCAGCCCAGTCCCACCAAGTGCTTACTGGCAGAGGCCAGGAGTGACAGCAGGGCAGCAACAAGGAGTACCCGGGGCTGCATGGCGCCTCTGTTCCTGCAAGGAATTGTCCTGTGAGGGGCACCCCAGGCCCCCATGCCTCTGGACCCCTCCCTGGACAGGTGGCATGGCCCCTAAGGTGGGACCTGAGCTGGGTCTGCCAGAGGGAGTAGGGGCCTGCTTCCTGCTAATACGGGCTCTCAGAAGGGGGACTAGTGAGGGGCCCAAAGGGAGGTAGGTGGGATGGAGCAGAAAACCCACCAGACTGGACATCAAGGCACCTGCGGTCTGGACTGGTCTCTGTCCAGTGCAGCCAACATGCTGTGTGACTTTGGGGGCTTTCTGGCCCTCTCCAGGCCTCAGTTTCCCTGTCTGGGTAGGACTGGGCTGTCTAAGGCTTCCTCCAGCCCTAAGCCTGCAGAATGACGGGGAAGCCTGCACTTGGAACCATTTCCAGCCCCACCCCCTGTGTAGCTTTGGGCAAGTGATACCCCTCCCGGGCCTCCATTTTCTTCAGGTTATGATGAGGGGTGGGGGGCACCCGTCCAGCTCCGAGGCTTCTTTAGCTCTAGCAAGTATTTCTCCAGGCTTGCTGGCTGGGCTGGGCAGGGAGCTCCTCTTGCTCCTCTTCATCCTCCTCCCCTCCTCTTTCCCCTCCCCAGAGGGCATTACCTGGAGCAGCTGCCTCTAGGGATGAACAGAGCAGGCAGGCAGGAGGGTTCTGACCTGTTTTATATTGTCTCCAGGGCAGCAGGCACAGAGGACCCAGGGCACTGGGCAAAGGTCACCTGCTGATCAGAGACCAGGGCCTGAGGCAGGGCGGCCAGAGGCAGCAAGCTGGCGGGAGAGTTGGGAAATCCCCAGGAGACTGTGTCCATGCTGCTGTCCCGCCAGCCCTGCAGCCCAGATGAGCTCAGGAACTAGGGGTGGGCCTGGGGTACCCCCATTCCTTCCTAGCTGACTGGCTCCCCAGGGAGAGACTGGTGAGAGGGGGAACGGCTTGGACATAGGCCAGGGGCCTCGGGCTCATCTCGGCCCTTCACACTGGAATTTTAGGCCCCTGCCTCCGCCAGCCCCAAGCCCTGAACACAGCCTGGAGTAGAGGGGTGAGGAACTTCTTCAGATTTAAGAACAAGCAGGTGGGTTGGGCTGGGGGGTGCCTGGAGCAAAGGCACGGAAGACCAGGCAGCAGTGGCTCCGGCAGGCCTGGTGACAGGGCTGAGCCCTCACAGCTCCTCCCAGCACATCCATCTGTGGGTTTCAATCCGGGCAGGTGAGCACTGCTCACCCAGCAGCCCCCACCCGCCCCCACCCCTGTGTGCCCCACCACTGCCCCCTCCTGAGTGCAGGGCAGGGGTCGGTGGGGAAGGGCCAATGTCACTCAGAGCCCAAGGCCTTTGTCCCTCCCTCCACCAGGTTCCCTATTTTGCCCTCTGGACCCACTGATAACATCCCCTGGGGGAGGAGCTGGTCTCATGGCTCGGGCCCTCCCCAGCCTCCACCAGGATTGATTCTCCCGTTCACCTTCCTGGGTTCCTCAGTGGGGTTGGGGGAAGAGCAGCCCTCACTGCCCCCTGGCTGTGGGAGCAACTGGGAGGAACAAGGTCTGGTGAGGAGAGGGCACAGAGGAGTTCTGTCGGGCGTCAGTGGTCCAGGAGGGGCGGCTGACCCTTCTCGGGGCTGAGATGTCCCCTGGGCCCACAGTGAACCCGCAGCAGGGATGGCAGGATGAGGGGGCCTGTCTTCCACATGCTGAGACCTTGAAGCCAGGACATCTTAGGCTTAAGTGATGCCTTTGGCACTTAATATGACCCAGGCCACAAAGATAACATCTCAGAGCCTCAATTTTCTGAGGATAAAATGGGGCTAAAATACTGATTTCCCAGAGTGGTGCTGAAAAGGAAATGAGACAGAGAAGTACAAAGCAGTGGGACCACGGAGGGACTCACACCTCCCTCTCCCTCCCAATGCTGTGCCCTTCCCAGACAGCAGAGTCTGCAGGCAGCAGGAGCCTCTAACATAAAAAATAGAGCTCTGGCAGCAAGTCGTCCTCTCAGAAGTAACTAACACCACAGTATGAAATCAGAGGCCTGAGAAAGTGGCCCGGCTCTGCCCTCAGAATTCTTTATCGGTGGGTGAGACTTGGAATTACTCTGGTAGGGATTCATTCCTGGCTGCACACAGTGGCTCATGCCTGTAATCCCAGCAATTTGGGAGGCTGAGATGGGCGGATACTTGAGGCGAGGAGTTTCAGACCAGCCTGGGCAACATGGCCAAACCCAGTCTCTACTAAAAATATAAAAAATTAGCTGGGCATGGTGACACCTGTAGTCCCAGCTACTCAGGAGGCTGAGGCACGAGAATTGCTTGAACCCCAGAGGTGGAGGTTGCAGTGAGCCAAGATCGCGCCACTGCACTCCAATGACAGAGCTAGACTTGGTCTAAAAAAAAAGAGAGAGATTCATTCCTTTGACTTAAGACTTTGTTTTCTGTTAAAATGCAAATAGAATCCTGTGAAGTAGACATTAACTCCATTTTATAGGTTGTAAATCTAAGGCTCTAAGGGCTCCAAGTGCACAGCCCATTAGTAGTAAGGCTGGGAGCCTTAATCCAGGTCTTCACACACACCAGGCAAATACCAGACGGCCTAGAGCACTGAGACCCCTATAGACGCATCAGTCACATGCCCTGAACAAATCCGTCTCAAGTCTCCTGCAGACTTTGATGATGGGGTAGAAGGCGAGGAGGTGGTCACTGAAGGCTGCAGGCTTTGGTGATGGGGTAGAAGGCGAGGAGGTGGTCACTGGAGGATTTGGTATTGGGGACGCCCTTTCCTGTTCTGCTGTGGCCTGCTCCATAGCCCCAGAGGCAAAGGCACAGTGGGGACCCAGATCCAGGCAGGGGTGGGCAACAAGGTCCATGGGCCTGGGCAGGCTAAAATGGGCTGGCAGGGTCCCGTGGCCCCAGATCCTCCAAGCCCTTCCACCTGTGCAGAGGGTATGGAGGAGCCTGGCCTCTCTCTCTTGCATGGCAATGGACCCAGGGAGGTCAGGACATGTGGGCAGAGAGACCTGGCAGCGTGCTGAGCTAGATGCAGCACACCTCCAGGAAGCCTGGTGCCTTGTCTCTTTCCAAGGGCTTGGTACCTGTGAATACCTGTGGCCCCTCACCAGCAGTCCAGCCTGCACCTCGGTGGGGGCTCTCTTGGTGGTCAGCCTAAGCTGCCCCTCTCTCTCATCATGGCACTCTTGGAATTAAGACTGGTTTGGGGAGAAGCCAGTGGTAGATGGGAGGAAAAGGGGATTTGACTATCTGGGGCCACAAATGGTCCTCTGGGGTTGGGCTGTTTCACCCTGTGTCCAGGTGAGGTTTAGTACTCAAGCCCCCGTGATCCGTGCCCTTCCTGCCAGTCTGGGCTGGGCAGCCCTGATTCAGACCTGTTGGCCAGAGGCCCTTGTTTCATCACACATCATCATGCTGGCAGTTCCTCCTAGTATCTCACCCAGATCCCTCCTATGGCAACAGGAGCTGTCCTTTAGTTCTGCCCAGGGGAGGGCCCCTTGAAGCATACGTGAGGCACATGTCTGTGTGACCTGCCTGTCCCTGGCTGAGTCTGTCCCTGGCTGGATCTGAGTTGTCTGCTCCTGACTCTGACCTCTGGACTGACCCCTGGTTTGATCCCTGTGTGACTGGCCAGGAGGGGTGGCCGTAGCTAATGCTGAGCAATCAGCCTCATTGCCTCACCAATCATTACATCTGTCGGTTGTACAGATAAGGAGAGGCTCGGAGAGGCCATGTCTCCCTTGAGATCACACAGGCCTTTCACGCCCACTAAGGTGGAGGCCCCTGACTCACAGGACCAGGCCCGGCTGGAAGGCAATCTGCTCTTCCCATCAGCTACTTGCACCCTGTAAGACTGGGCACAGGGGGCCCTCATTCTCTCCCTGCTCCCCAAAACAAATCCATCTACAGATCGATGCAAAACATGCCCACAGACTCTGGGAAGTAAATACATTCATTAACAGGTCACATCCCTGCCACGCTGAGAGGCAGCAGGCCCCCTCGTGAGTGTGGGTGCACGCATGGGCTGTGCCAGTCCCTGGATTCTTAGTGATTTGCATACTTCTGTGAATCTGCACACACTCTGGCGGATGCTATCGGAGATGCTCAAATGGTGCAGGCGCTCCCAGCATGGGTGCACCCAGGCGGGTGGGCGAGACAGAAGAGCTCTGGACCTCTCACATGCTGGTGGCACCTGCTGCTCAGACTGTGAGTCCCGGAGGTCAAACTGCAGCTGAGGTGTCTTTTGTGACTCAGTCTCCTCCTCAGCTCTGGCCTGAGGAAGGGGACAGGAGCACTGAGTACTGATCTTTGCTCCCACGGCAAGCTGGACTGTGCCTGATTCAGGAGCAGGGTTGGGACCAATGGGTTCCAGGGAGGTAAGCCTTGCAGGGGTAAGATGTGGCTAACATTCAGTGATCATTTTTACTATGTGCCAGACATTGTTGCAAGCATTATATAATTATCTCAGTGAATCCTCACAGCCTGGGAGGCAGGTACAGTGGTTATGTCTCACCAAGGCAACCGAGGCCCAGAGAGGTTATGAGACTTGCCCAAGGACACACAGGCAGTATGTGTTGGAGGCTGGATGCAAAGCCAGGAGTGGACTCCAGCATCTGACCCCAACAGTCACTGAGAGATGGCACAGGCTACATCAAAAAGGAGGCAGCATGGTAGCATGGGGACCACTGCAGGGCAGCGGGTACCCAGCAGAAGAGGTGCCAGAGTCAGAAGGTCATTTGGCTGCCTTCAACCCTGTGAGACATCAAGCCACTTGAGGAAACGGAAAGAAATGCACACAAAGCAAATTCGAGTTAGCACAATTGTGGTCTACTCTGATGGCATTCATTTTTACAAATAAATGTAGCTCACTGTTGTCAGGCACTGCACTCACCGACAGGAGCCAATAGTGCAATGTGCTGGACGTCACCTCACAGTCACTGGGAGTGGTGTGGTCTGGCAGAGGGACCCACACTGACGTGGTGTGTCACATTCTCAGTGGATGTCTGTATGTGATTATGCATGCAGCCTCATTTAGAGATCCGCTAGACATTTAAGTAGAAGACTTCCTGTGCACCACCACCGTTGCCCTCCATCCCCCAATGGGAGGTCCCCTGAGAGCCTCAGGTCCCGAGATTCTGCTCAAGCCAGCTGCTCCTGCCCAGGAAGCTGCGGAGGGCAGGAGCTAAGGTTGGTCCCACCTATCACCCTGCCTCTGGCCCACCTGGTGCCCCTCAGAGGGCTGAGTCTCACTCTGCCACTCTCACTAGAAGAGGGAGCACTCCGCTACACTCCCTGCTTTACTCCAAATCAGGAACACAGTATGATTATTCTAATAACAGCAACTATTTTTCAGAACTTACTCTGTGCCAGGAACTCTATAGGCAGCCCTCTGTATCCTTGGTTTCTGTGCACATGGCTTCAACCAGACTTGGATTGAAAATATTTTTTAAAAAATTGCATTTGTGGGCCAGGCACAGTGGCTCACACCTGTAAGCCCAGCACTTTGGGAGGCCGAGATGGGAGGATCACTTGAGGCCAGGAGTTGGAGACTAGCCCGAGCAACATAGCGAAAGCCCATCTCCATTAAAAACAATGTTTTTAAAAAAGTTGCATCTGGGCAGGGTGCAGTGGCTCATGCCTGTAAGCCCAGCACTTTGGGAGGCCAAGATGGGAGGATTGCTTGAGGCCAGGAGTTGGAGACCAGCCTGAGTAACATGGTGAAACCCCGTCTCTACTAAAAATACAAAAATCAGCTGGGCCTGGTGGCACGTGCCTGTAATCCCAGCTACTTAGGAGGCTGAGGCAGAAGAATTGCTTGAACCTGGGAGGCAGAGATTGCAGTGAGCCAAGATCGCACCACTGCACTCCAGCCTGGGTGACAGAGTGAGACTCCGTCTCAAAAAAAAAAAAAAAAGAAAAAGAAAATTGCACCTATACTGAACATATACAGACTTTTTTGGTGATTGTCTCCTAAACAATACAGTATAACCACCATTCACACAGCATTTCTGTTGTATTAGCTATTATAAGTAGTCTAGAGATTTAAAGTACATGGGAGGTTGTGCTTAGGTTATATGCAAATACTATGCCATTTTATATCAAGGACTTGAGCATCCATGGATTTTTTGTCCTGGAATCAATTTCCCATGGAGCCTGAGGGAGGATCCTACTGCCCACTTTGCAAGCAATGTCTTCTTTAATGTACTGAACCATCGCATTGTTCAGAGGAGAGACTGAGGCTGAGGGCTTTGAATAACTAGACCAAGGAGGCACAGCTTGGGAGTGGGACATGAAGCACACTACAATTAACCCTTTCAGGATAAGGCCCTGTCCCCTGCACCCATCTGCCCAAAGGCTCTCCAGCGCCCCCTCCTCTTGGGTGTACCTTGACAAGAGACCTAGATTTTAGCTCCCTATGCTATCTGCAGCCCTGGATGGTCCCACTCTAGTGTCTGGTGCTCTGAGATGGAGTCAGCATTAGTGGCAGATGTGGAGATTGGGGGGAACTCTCTTCACTGGGGCAGACAGAGGAGATGTGGACTTTGCCCCCCATGAGCCTGGCACAAACCCAGAGCCGCCAGCAGAGCCTCGAGGCATAAGTCCCGGGCTCAGAGGCTCCCCGAGGTGTTTCTCTCACCGTTTTCCGCTCCCCTCCTCCTTTCCACGCTGAGGTTGGTAGTGGGGGTGCCTATGCACAGAACAGCCACTACTTCTAACTATCGCCTAAGCCCCGGTCTGCTGTCAGCTTCCACGTAGTCTCAGGGTCACAAAAGTCCAAGAGGCCTCTTGGGAATGTGTCACCTTCCAGCGTGGAGTCACACTGGGGAAGGAGGTGGGGAGGGCAGCCGGGAGGGCAGTGGTAGGGAGAGAGTTTAAATGTCTGGCTGGCTCTGAGGTTCAGTCAGTTCCCACAGCAGCGCAGGTGAGCTCTCCTGAGGACCTCTTCATCAGCTCCCCTGATTGTAGGGAGGATCCAGGGTGGCAGGAAACTCCTCCAGCCCAGCAAGGAGCTCAGGATGTTCCTGAAGGCCGTGGTCCTGACCCTGGCCCTGGTGGCTGTCACCGGTGAGTAGAAGCTATCTTCGGATGGGGCTCTTAGGCGGCTGCTCTGAGTGGTGCAGGATGGAAGTTGGGCCAAAGCAAAAGGACACTTCTGAGTGCCCATCAGGCCCCAGCTGGACATGAGGTCTGCCTGGCTGCCAAGTGGCTCACGGGAGAGCTGGCCCAGTCCCAGTGGTGGGCCCACTGGCATTGGTGCTATACCAGTTTCACATATCCCTGTGGCTTCCAAAAAGCTAAGCCCAGACAGGGAAAATTGCAGATTGGGCACCCCCGCCATCATCCAGTCTGCAGCTCAGAGCTGGAGCAGAGGGGCCACAAAGAGACAGGGTCTCATGAATTCTCTGTTACCACCCAGGAGCCCGGGCTGAGGTCAGTGCTGACCAGGTGGCCACGGTGATGTGGGACTACTTCAGCCAGCTGAGCAGCAATGCCAAGGAGGCCGTGGAACATCTCCAGAAATCTGAACTCACCCAGCAACTCAAGTAAGAGGGAGTACAGTGTGCGGTGGTGACAAGGAGTTCTTAAAGACCGTGCAATGTATTGGCAAGGGTTGAGCTTAGAGTCAGGAGCCCTGAGCTTAGGATACCCACTGCCCTGCCACTAACTGGCTGGGCCTCTGAACCTAGGATCCACATATGTAAACTGGAAGGTTGGATCGAATAATCCCTGCAATGTCCTTTTGCTTTGATGTTCTAGAGTTTGACAAATGGCCACATCCTATCATTCGGGCTCACGGAAGAAAGGGAGGGAGGAAAATGTCATGTGAGCTGATTTCGAATACGTTTCAGAAAGACACGCCCCACTGGAATCAAGGGGAGGGAGCTGGGAATATTTGGGAGGCCCCTGGGCACAGGCAAGGAAAGCAGCACCTTGTGTCGCTGCAAGACCCCGGCAGAGGTCAGGAAGACAACATTCTGTTACATAACGTGATCCTATGTTGCAGCACACCCCCTCAGGGAAGGACCCCAAAGTCCCACCCTCTGCAGACAAGGAGGGGAAAGCAAACTGCTGGAGGTGACATGATGGGTAGATTCTGAGACAAAGTCTGTGGGAGATACCGAGATAGAAATTCAGTGTCATAACTTAGTCTGTGACAGCCATCCTCTCCAATCTGAACCGCCATAGGGAGGGTGAACTCGGTACCCCTGAGGACTCACCTGTCCTAGCAAGTGTGCATAAGGTGAGTGGTATACAAGCAGACAAAGTCTTGCCACGTGAGTGCCAAGTGTAACGTGGCCTCCTTGTGCCCTTCCCCACAGTGCCCTCTTCCAGGACAAACTTGGAGAAGTGAACACTTACGCAGGTGACCTGCAGAAGAAGCTGGTGCCCTTCGCCACCGAGCTGCATGAACGCCTGGCCAAGGACTCGAAGAAACTGAAGGAGGAGATTCGGAAGGAGCTGGAGGAGGTGAGGGCCCGGCTGCTGCCCCATGCCAATGAGGTGAGCCAGAAGATCGGGGAAAACGTTCGAGAGCTGCAGCAGCGCCTGGAGCCCTACACGGACCAGCTGCGCACCCAGGTCAACACGCAGACTGAGCAGCTGCGGCGCCAGCTGACCCCCTACGCACAGCGCATGGAGAGAGTGCTGCGGGAGAACGCCGACAGCCTGCAGACCTCGCTGAGGCCCCACGCAGACCAGCTCAAGGCCAAGATCGACCAGAACGTGGAGGAGCTCAAGGAGCGCCTCACGCCCTACGCCGACGAGTTCAAAGTCAAGATAGACCAGACCGTGGAGGAGCTGCGCCGCAGCCTGGCTCCCTATGCTCAGGACGCACAGGAGAAGCTCAACCACCAGCTCGAGGGCCTGGCCTTCCAGATGAAGAAGAACGCCGAGGAGCTCAAGGCCAGGATCTCGGCCAGTGCGGAGGAGCTGCGGCAGAGGCTGGCGCCCTTGGCCGAGGACATGCGTGGCAACCTGAGGGGCAACACCGAGGGGCTGCAGAAGTCGCTGGCAGAGCTGGGCGGGCACTTGGACCGGCATGTGGAGGAGTTCCGGCTCCGGGTGGAGCCCTACGGGGAGAACTTCAACAAAGCTCTGGTGCAGCAGATGGAACAGCTCAGGCAGAAGCTGGGCCCCCATGCGGGGGACGTGGAAGGCCACTTGAGCTTCCTGGAGAAGGACCTGAGGGACAAGGTCAACTCCTTCTTCAGCACCTTCAAGGAGAAAGAGAGCCAGGACAACACCCTCTCCCTCCCGGAGCCCGAGCAGCAGCAGGAGCAGCAGCAGGAGCAGGAGCAGCAGCAGGAGCAGCAGGAGGAGCAGCAGCAGCAGGAGCAGCAGCAGGAGCAGGAACAGCAGCAGGAGCAGGTGCAGATGCTGGCCCCTTTGGAGAGCTGAGCTGCCCCTGGTGCACTGACCCCACCCTCGCAGACACCTGCCCTGCCCTGCTACCTGTCTGTCTGTCTGTCCCAAAGCAGTTCTGGTATGAACTTGAGGACACATGTCCAGTGGGAGGTGACACCACCTCTCGATATTCAATAAAGCTGCTGAGAATCTAGCCTCAACTGGTTGCCAGATGACTCCTCCTTGCAGCTGGGGAGGTGGGGAGGTAACCATGACTGGGCAGAGCTTAGCAGCGTCCTGGCAGGAGACACCCAGGATTGGGGAGATGAGACTGCAGGAGAGGTAAGGGCAGGGTGTGCTGGAGGCGAGTGTACGGGGAGTCCGCTAAGGGGAGGCAGAAAAAAATATCACAAATTATCCCAAGTCAAAATATGCAACCCACTTATATTCATTTAGCCAACAAATATGCATTGAATGCCTCCGATGCGCCAGTCATTGTTCTAGGCACCCGACAACCAGCAAACAGCTTTTGTGGAGCCGTGTGCCCAACTCTGCCTCACACTGAGGGGGACACCTGGAGGCAAGCAGGACAGGGTTCCTGGCCTTGGAGAGCTCACGGTACACCAAGAGAGATGGTTCCTCCTTGCATGAGATCTTCAGTGCCTTTACCTTATTTATGTGGTTTCATTGAACCCACCCCACCCCAGTTCCATTATAAAAGCAATAAGGTTTATTTCAGAAATGTCTTGACTGCTAGACCTGTGGTCTCCATCCAGAATTGAGGAATGAGGCTTGGGGACCGAGACGAGTCCGGGGAGGAGAGGAGGAGCAGGTGCTGGAGCCTGCAGGGCCCTGCTCTGCTCTGTCCAGGGGCCTCCTGCCAGGTGGCCTGCCAGTTTGGGACCGAGTTTGTAGCCACTGGGGTTAGGGGCAGAGAGTCAGGGGGCCTGAGCAGTCTCATCAGCACAGCCAGCTGTGGGCAGCTGTGGGCAGCTGCAGCCTTGGCGCGGTCTCTCACCCCACCCTTAGAGACTCAAAAACCTCCCCAAGGGAAGAGCCAGTTCAAGCCTTTGTCTCAAAGGACTCCACATCCTGGCTGTTACCTCTGGACCCCAGCCCTGCGAGTCTAGCCACCTCTCTTTCCTCTCCACAGGGGGATGCAGGCCCTTCAGGGTTTTCCTGGAAGAGGCCTGGAACATGCTAAGGAGGAGGGGGACAGGCCCTGGGAGCGTGTCCTGGGGCCTCCTCCTTCCCTCTCAAGGTGCCCTCAGGGTGGTGGCCCCCTGCATGGTCTGGCCCAGGCCTATACCCCTCTGGCCCCTGGTGCTGGCCTGGTGGGAGGGATGGATGCTTGGGAATCAGACAAGCCTGGGTTTGAATCCTGGCTTTTTGACTGACTGCTAGGCAATGTGGGGCAGATAACTGAGCTTCTTTGGAAGACGTGGATAATGACAATCCTCGGTTCACAGAGGAGTTGTGCTGAAGGTTTGATGGAGCAACGGAGTCAAGCACTTAACCTCAGGCACGGAGTAAATGTGCAATAGCTGGTGCTGCGGTAAACACGACTTCCTCCTCCCGCTCACCTCCAGGCCACACTCTATTGATGAGGCCGCCAGAGCTGGCCAAGGGCAGACCCCTGGGTCTCCCCTGCCCCAGGCTGCTCTGGCTCCTGCATACCAGGCCGGTAAGGCTGCTGCTGCCACTTTGATACCTACCCCCACTAGAAGCACAGGAACCTACGGGGAAACACCTTGACAAACCCACCAGGCGCCTGAAGGTTTACTGAATGGCTTTAGGAAAGGGCCAATGAGGCCAAACAGAGCAACGAGGCACCAAAAGGAAGTGAGATGCTGGGTGGGCTGGGTTTCAAGAGGGTCTGGAAGCTTCTGAGATGCTCTCAGACCTCACCTGAGGGCTACCTGGTTTAGGGCTGACTCCAGAACCCCTGGGGGCCTCAGTGTCTCCCAGAACTTGGTTCTTAATATGAACCCTGGGCCGGGTGCGGTGGCTCACGCCTGTAACCCCAGCACTTTGGGAGGCCGAGGCGGGTGGATCACAAGGTCAAGAGATTGAGGCCATCCTGGCCAACATGGTGAATCCCGGTCTCTACTAAAAATACAAAACAATTAGCCAGGTGTGATGGCGGGCTCCTGTAATCCCAGCTACTTGAGAGGCTGAGGCAGGAAAATCGCTTGAACCCGGGAGGCAGAGGTGGCAGTGAGCCGAGATTGCACCGTTGCACCACTCCAGCCTGGGCAAAAAGAGCAAAACTCTGTCTCAAAAAAAAAAAAAATGTGTGTGTGTGTATATATATATATATATTTATGAACCCTGGATGAGACCTGTGCACCTCTCCCACCACCCCCAGGGCCATCCTGCAGGTCTCTGAGGGTCCTGCCACAGTCCTCGTCCTCCTGGATGAGGAATGCCTTCTCTTTCCTGTACCAAGATGTCTCATCAGTCCCCTGGGTCACTGGCCTGGCAGATGTCTCTTGGTAGTAACTTTTCTTTTGGCTGCTGCAATGAACTGAATGTTTGTGTCCCCCTAAATTCCTATGTTGCGATCCTAACCTGTAAGGTGACGGCATTAGGAGAGAAGACATGTGGGAGGTGATCAGGTCATGAGGGGGAGAGACCTCAGGAACGAGATTAGCGTCCTTATAGAAGAGGCCAGCAGAGATCCCTTGCCCCTTCCACATGCGAGGACACAGCTAGAAGGTGCCATTTATGAACCAGGAAGTGGGCCCTCACCAGACACAGGGTATGTCGGTGCCTTGCTCTTAGACTTCCCAGCCTCCAGGACTATGAGGAATAAATGTCTGTTGTTTATAATCCATCCAGTTTTTGGTGTCTCATTATAGCAGCCCAAAAGATCTAAGACACCCTCCCAGCCTCTGAAGCCCTCCTGTTTTGTTTGGGAAGTGTCTCGCTGATGAGTTTTGGTGGGAGTCAGAGGCTACCTCCATTACAGACACGAACAACTCCAGTTACCTGCCTTCCAGCCTCCCTTACCTCCAGCATGGGACATAGGACCTACGCGCAGCAAATCAGATGTAATTGCCCCAGACTGGTGCAAAGAAACAGGGGCAGTGGAGAATCTTTTCTGGGGTGGGCAGGAACAGTGTGGCAGCAACAGGCAGCTTGCAGCCAGGCTAGAGCCTCAGGCCAGGGACCAGGCGTGGCAGTGGCTGCTGGGCAAACTGGGCTGTCCCCATCCTGGCTCAGTGGTGACAGCACAGCCGTCCCCATCACTCTAGTTCTGTGGCATGAGCGTGGCCATGTTTCTCCCTCAGCTCCCCTTATTCTTGTTTATTTTCCAAACCAAGTACTCCAGCTTTCCTAGACATTTCCTCGAAATTCCTGGAAATATGTCAATAAATTCATCTTCTGATTATATCTTCCAGAGGAGATTCCTGTGGCTAGCAATTAAGAACCTTGGTTGAGGCCAGGCATGATGGATCACGCCTGTAATCCCAGTTACTCAGGAGGCTGAGGCAGGAAAATCGCTTGAACCCAGGAGGTGGAGGTTGCAGTCAGCCGAGATCGCACCATTGCACTCCAGCCCGGGTGAAAGAGCAAGACTCAGTCTCAAAAACAAACAAACAAACAAAATTAAAAAACCACTTTGATCCACACACCCCTTCCCTCTTGGGGATGTTTCTCTTGCTTTGGGCCTTGGAAGACACACCCTCATCTCTGCCCTGTTCCAGTTGGTCAATTGGTTTGTCTGAGGTACCCTTATTAGTCCTCATTAGGGTTGGTCCCATCTTCCTAGGAAAGCAGCCTTCCTCCTGTCCTGAGTTAGCAAGTGGACTTAGTCCCCTGTGGCCAGTCAGTCCCCTCTCCTCTCCAGTGGCTGAGCCGACTGCGGACCTGGGCAACAGGCTCTACCTACCCACCTCAGAGATTCTCTAACAGCTGGTCTCAGATCTCCCATGAGGGCCTGAGTTCAAGCAAAACACTCTGGTTTGGTTTGGGGAATCTGTTTATTTATGGGAAGATGTCCAAGATATTTTATGAAAAAAAACCAACAACAACAAAGTTTCAACTATTATGTACTTACAACCCGGTCAAGGAACACATGTGCAAATTTGTATGTGAACGTGTAAGGAAGTGAAAATCCTGTTAGTTCAACAGTTAGACCCAGAATACCTCTGAGAGAGGAAATGTCACTGACAGTGCACGCCAGCTGTTGACGAGGACACCCAGAGGAACTGGCCGGAAAGAGACCACAAGACAGAGAGATGGAGTCAATTTTTCCGTGCATTCCCTGCACTGGCATTTGAGGTGGTAATGAAGAGTAGGAAAGGAGGGGAGGTCACAGAAGGGAAAACAGGGAATATATGAGGAGGTGAAAGCCCCCTGCAAATCATGGTCAATAAGAAATGCCTAGTGGCAATGGTTGTGGAGCTTTTCAACACAAGGATGGCAATGAAGCTGACTACAATGCTGGTAGTGTGAGATGCTTTCAAAAACCGCCTCATATTACCATATTGACTCATGTAATTCTCATGATCAACCATGGCATCAAAGACACAATAGATGAGGAAGAGGCACTTCAGAATGGTGAGGTACATTACCTAGCAAACGGTGGAATGGGATTTTTTTTTAACCAGCACTTTGGGAGGCCGAGGTGGGTGGATCACTTGAGGTCAGGAGTTCAAGACCAGCCTGGCCAACATGGTGAAACCCCCTCCTCCATTAAAAATACAAAAGTTGGCTGGGCTTGGTGGTGTGTGCCTGTAATCTCAGCTGCTCGGGAGGCTGAGGCAGGAGAATCGCTTGAACTCGGGAGGCGGAGATTTCAGTGAGCCGAGATCATGCCACTGCATTCCAGCCTGGGTGACAGAGTAAGACTCTGTCTCAAAAAAAAAAAAAAAAAAAGAAAAGAAAAGAAAAGAAAAAGAAAAAAAGATTCATTTTAGGCTGGGTGTGGTGGTTCACACCTGTAATCCCAGCACTTTGGGAGGCTGAGACAGGTGGATTGCTTGAGCCTAGGAGTTCGAGACCAGCCTGGGCAACATGGCAAAACCCTGTCTCTACAAAAAATACAAAAATTAGCCAAGTGTGGTGGTACAAACCTGTGGCCCAAGCTACTTGAGAGGCTGAGGTGGGAGGATTGCTTGAGCCCAGGAGGTTGAGGCTGGGGTGAGTTGAGGTCATGCCACAGCACTCAAGCCTGGGCAACAGAAAGATACCCTGTCTCAAAAAAAAAAAAAGAAAAAGAAAAACAAAAAGAAAAAAAAAACCCCACCATTTTAGTATTACTTTTATAACATAAAATTTACCATCTAAGCTATTTATAGGTGTTCAATTCAGTGGCATTAATTACCTTTACAATGTTGTGCAACCACCACCACCACTATTTCTGAAAATTTTTTCATCAACCCAAACAGAAAACACTATCCATTAAACAATTGTGAAAACTGCTGCTATGAATGTGGGTGTACACATATCTGTTCCAGTCCTTGCTCTCAATTCTTCTGAGCATATATCCAGAAGTGGAATTGCTGGGTCACACGGGAATTCTATATTTAAATTTTGGAGGAACCACCAAACTGTTTTTTAGAGTAGCGACACCGTTTCACATTCCCACTGGTGACACCCAGGGTTCCAATTTCTTCACAGTCTCTCCAACGCCTGTTATTTTCTGTTATTTTTTGGTTTTGTTTTATTTTGTTTTTAACAGTAGTCATCCTGAGAGTAGTATTTTTAAAACTAGAAATAAGTAAGAAAAGAAATATTCCCCAGAGCTTCTGCAGGCTACAGTCTATGCCACCAGGAAAGACTGAATCACTGACATCCATAGGACAGCGTGGGCTGGGAGGTCCCTGTGGGCACCAGGGAGGGAGGTGTGTTTAAACTCCAGCCCAGCCCGCATCAGCTTACCCAACAGTCCCCCAGAGTCAGCACAGTGTCAGGCCATAATCTCCCTGGTCACCACTGGCTCCTCAGGTGACTTGGAAGTAGAGGACTCCTCTGTGGGTCTGGATTAGTGCCCCAAAGGCATGCTGACCAGCACTGGTGTGGGCCAGACTGAGATGCCAGCCACACTCCTATGCCCATCCCAAGTTCAAAGGTCAGAAGTCCCCTGAGAACATCCAGGGTCACTACCCCTGAGGTCTCTGGTATACTACGTGGCCCTGATTAGGGCAAAGGGAAGCAATCTGAGGGCCACTCTCTTCCTGTACATACAGGGCCTTGCTGTTCTTGAGGGATTGTCCTGGCAGGATCAAAAGCAGCTCCTGCATGGGGACGCCGTGTCCTCCTGCTGTTATCATAGCACACCCTGTGCTCCCAGGAGGAGGCCATGGCATGTCCTGGGGACAGAAGCAACAAGCTTACAGTTATCTGGGCACTCCCTTGTGTCCCATCTGAAAGAGTGCAGGGTGGAGTCATGGCTATCTTGCTGTGTGATGACAAGCAGCTGACGATGCAGGGACACAATAGAAACCCCCCGAATGGCCCATGTCTGAGGAGTGAGGGTTTGGTGAGCTGCTGGTTCTGAGATAATGGATTAGTGATATGGGGACAAAAGACCTAGGACCTGGAATCATAAGATCACAGGACATTAGGGTTGGAGGGAACAACCTTGTCTCTCAGCCCTAATTCCTTTGATATCATTTAACAAATGATCATAACTCTTGGCTAACAGCTCTCGAGCTCAGGCAGGCCATTTGTTTGTTCATCATTGTATTTGCAGGGTGTGGTAGCTAGCCCTCACGATGGTGGCTCATATGTGATGAATAGGCTATTGTCATGGTATTTCACTTCCAAGTCTAGGTCACAAAGGACATTGCGGCACCTACCTTGATTTCTCTTGGATCACTCATTCTGAGGGAAGATAGCTGCCATGTTGTGAGGACACGCAAGCAGCCCTGTGGAGAGGTCAACACAGGGAGGAACTGAAGCCCCTTCCTAACAGCTAGCACCAACTTGCCAGCCATGTAAAGTGACCCACCTTGGAAACAGATCCTCCAGCCTCAGCCAAGCCTTCAGATACAACCTCATGACAGACCCTGAACCAGAAACACACAGCCAAGCTGCTGACCCACAGACGTTGTGAGAGATCATAAATGTTTACTGTTGTTCTAAGACACTGTTTTAGGGTGCTCTGTTGTACAACAATAGCTTACTGAAAATACAGAGAGCCTAGCACAGCGCCTGCACATGGTCGTCACTCAATTGTATTGAACACTTCCACTGACAGCTAACTGTATCATCTCTCAAAACAATTCATTCCATCTTTGGGCAACTCTGTTAAAGATTATTAGAATTAAATTGGATCTTTCTCAATACAGCTTCCACATTTTAGTCTTATTTTTACTGCTCTTTTCAAAAATCATTAAACTGGAATTTTCTTAACATAGCTTCTATACTTTAATCTTACTTCTACTTCTCTTTCAAACCATAGAATAATTATTCCTTTATACATGCATTCTATGTACAGGAAATCTTCCCACAGACTCATTCATGAAATCCCAAACCGTATGGAGAAAATTGAGCCAGAGATGTGTTATACTTCACAGCTGCCTTGGGTTGAAGAATCTTGGTTGGTTTCTGAGAGGGCAGAAGTCTTGTCTATGCTTATTCTTGAATAGTCAGTGCCTAGCATGATGACTAGAACTTAGTAGGTGCTCAATAAATATTTGTTGACTGAATGAATTTAGCAGATCTTTTTGTCTTGCTGAGTTGTATGGTGTGTGTATTTATCTTTTCCAGATAATGCTGAATTGTTTTTCAAGGTGATTGTACCACTTTATCTCTTCCAATCAAAGGACCTTCCTGGATGGAGCCTCTCATTTTCTTTTTTTTTTTGAGATGAAGTTTTTGCTCTTGTTGCCCAGGCTGGAGCGCAATGGCGTGATCTCAGCTCTCTGCAACCTCCGTCTCCGGGGTTCAAGCAATTCTCCTGCCCCAGCCTCCTGAGTAGCTGGGATTACAGGCGACTGCCACCATGTCTGGCTAATTTTTGTATATTTAGTAGAGAGGGGGTTTCACCATGTGGACCAGGCTAGTCTTGAACTTCTGACCTCAGGTGATCCACCCGCCTCGGCCTCCCAAAGTGCTGGGATTACAGGCGTGAGTCACTGGGCCCGGCCTGGATCCTCTCATTTTCTTATCTTTGTTCTTCAATCTCTACATGCTCTCCCTTTCTGAACTATTTTTTTACTCTCTATGTAGTTTTTATTTCTGCTATCTTTCTTTTTTTAATTTCTAAGAGTTTTTATTATTGTTATTCTGTGAATGTCTTTTTGTACTATCCTGTTCTTGCTTGATCAATTTAATCTTTTCATTCTCTGATGTTATTAATGGCATTTTTCAATGTTCTTCTTTCTGTATATTCTCCGTTTTCTCTAACTTCCTTTTTTAATATTTGTTTGTTTTGGGTCTCTATCTTTCATGTTAGAATCTCTCCTCAAATGACTGGTAATCTTTGGTTGCTTAAATTTAAGAGTGGGAGATTTGGGAGGCTGAGGCAGGCGGATCACGAGGTCAGGAGATCCAGACCGTCCTGGCTAACATGGTGAAACCCCTTCTCTACTAAATATTCAAAAAATTAGCCGGGCGTGGTGGCGGGCGCCTATAGTCCCAGCTACTCGGGAGGCTGAGGCAGGAGAATGGTGTGAACCTGGGAGGCGGAGCTTGCAGTGAGCTGAGATGGCACCACTGAACTCCAGCCTGGGTGACAGAGTGAGACTCTGTCTCAAAAAAAAAAAAGAGTGGGAGATTTTAAAGGTGATTTGAAGCTCCAATACATGGGTAGTACTTACTGACTATGACTGTCACTGTAGGGTGATCCACTGAGATGTTTAGCTGGGGAACCCCCAGTGTGAAAATTTTGGGGTCTTACCTCTTGAGCTGGTCATATTCCCTTAAAAAATGTCTTTCATTCTTCTGCCTGGAGGGTAAAGGCCTGGATAGCAGTGTCCCTGGGGCCAAGTGGAAGAAGCAGGAGGGGGATTCAACATGTCAGAGGGCATACTTTGATTTAACCCTGTTGCTAGTACAGGTCCCCTGCCCTCAACTCTGCCTGACGTTCAAGAGAATAAACTTCCAATCTTCCACTAAGGTGAGACAGGGAAGCTAAATCTCTAACTGCTCCTTAAATGGTTTCAACCAATCTTGCATGTTTTACGACAGCCTCCTCCATCACCTCTACTTTCAGTAGAAACTGGCGCCCCAGTTCAGGACAGTCATATATGGCTGTGCGAGCTGTGCACTGCATCATTCTGAGGCCACCTCTCTCACAGGGTAGACGTGACAGATCTGTATATTTACTATGTCAAATTTCTGGCAGATGGCTGTAGAGTGTCTTGAGAAAGGGGAGGCTGTTTCTATTGCACACACAGGGGCGGTGTGGGCTAGCAGCAACCCTACTCTCATCTCTCCGCCTTTTGAGAATCCCAGCAGGGTAAGTCAGGCTAGAACTCATCTCTTCTCACTGCCAGTTCATGTCCAGCATTCCCAAGGCCTGCTAAATCAGTTACAACTGATCCATTTGCTTTCTAACATCCAAAATTGTGCTGTGGTCTTTTCTTCCTCTCCCCAGTCCCATCTCTATGGATCTACATTTTCATCTTTTTTTTTTTTTTTTTTTTTTTGAGACAGGGTCTCACTCTGTTGCCCAGGCTGGAGTTCAGTGGCATAATCAGGGCTCATTGCAGCCTCTACCTCCCAGGCTCAAGTGATCCTCACACCTCAGCCCTCTGAGCAGCTGGAACTACAGGTCTGCCATATCTGGCTGATTTTTTGTATTTTTTCAGTAGAGACTTACCCAGGCTAGTCTCAAACTCCTGGACTCAAGCGATCTGCCCACCTTGGCCTCCCAAAGTGCTGGGATTACAGGTATGAGTCACAGTGCCTGGCTACATCTTTTCCCAAAAATTTATTCATTATAATGTCAGGAGGATTTCAGGAAAAAAAAGTGAAATAGATGCATGCATTCAATCTTCAATGTTTGTCTGGAAGTCTATACAAGTAGCATCGACAGAAGATTGCTGAAAGCTTTACGGTACATTCATTCCTTTGGAGTCTAAGTCGTTGTTGGTTCCAACCTCCCTGGGAAGTCTTCAGTGTTATGGCAAAAGGTTTGTGAATAGGAATGTACTTGGCCAGAAAATGTTCTTCCCTCTAAAAATGTATCTTAAGGCCGGGCGAGGTGGCTCACACCTGTAATCCCAGCACTTTGGGAGACCCAGGCAGGCGATGGCCTGAGGTCAGGAGTTGGTGACCAGCCTGGCCAACATGGTGAAACTCCGTGTCTACTAAAAATACAAAAATTAGCCGGGCTTGGTGGCTTGTGCCTGTATCCCAGCTACTTAAGGGGCTGAGGTAGGAAAATTGCTTGAACCTGGGAGGTGGAGGTTGCAGTGAGCCAAGATTGTGCCACTGCATTCTTGCCTGGGTGACAGAGTGAGACTCTGTCTCAAAAATAAATAAATAAATATATAAGTAATAAGAAAAAAATTGTCTTAAGAAAATAATCATGGAATGCATGCTTTAGCTATGTGGGTGTTCATCGCGGTGTTGTTTATAATAAAAAACTAAAACCAAGCTGGACACGGTGGCTCATGCCTATAATTCCAGGACTTTGGGAGGCTGCGGTGGGCGGGTCACTTGAGGTCAGTCGTTCGAGAGCCTGGCAAACATAGCAAAACCTCGTCTTGCGCGTGACAGTCTCTACTAAAAATACAAAAATTAGCCAGGCATGGTGGTTCACGCCTGTAGTCCCAGCTACTCAGGAAGCTGAATCAGGAGAATGGCTTGAACCTCAGGAGGTGAAGGTTGCAGTGAGCCAAGATTGCACCACTGCACTCCAGCCTTGGCGATGGAACGAGACTCCATTTCAAGAAAAAATAAAAAATAAAAATAAAAGAAAGAAAGAAAGAAAAAATATGTGATTGACTGAATCCCTCTCTTCACGGGTTTTCAGGAAACCTGAAACCAATGGTGACGATCAACTATGGCAACCTTGTCATCTCCTAGTGCTTCGATTGTGCTCTTCATCAGGTCATGATTTTCTGTGATTATTTCTATTTCCCCGTCCTGTGGTCCTCTCTGCAACCCCCTCTCTTTTATCACCATTTCAATTTTCATTTTCAGTAGCCTCAAATCTTTGGTGATGAAGACGAGTACATATAAACAAAACCCAAACAAATAAATAATGAAAATCTTTATCTGGGGTTGGCACACCATCACTATGTTGACTCAAGAATGTGTTCGGTACATTTTGTGGCACTCGAGTCCACGTCACTGGTCCCACCCCAGCTGTTGCACCACCGGCAGGCATTTTTGACACAAACATCTAGCAGTGGGGCATTTCTCAGACCTGATGGATCATGCTCTGCACAGGGTAAATAGGTCGTAGTGGCAAGCCTGAGGACCCAAGGACGTGCTGTCCTGGCTATCACTCAGAGCTGGTTCTGCCTAGGCAGAAGACAGAAGAGGGAAACTGAGGGGGGTATGTTCGTGGTGGGACAAGGCACGGTGGGACAGGAAGGAGAGGTGATGACTTGGCAGCTGTGCCTGGGCTTGGCTGTTCTTTCCCTGGCTGACCCTGAGCTACTGTTCTTGTACCCAGATCAGTTAACACATGGACCTGGTCCCCCTATATTCCATCAGGCCTCTTTCTCCCAAATCCTAAACCCCCTGGGGTGAGGGGAAGGGCACCTGGCTTTTTACCTAGGGTGGTGTTTTCTCCCAGTAGTAAGTGTTGAGGCTCTTTGTGGTATGGGTCTGGTCTTAGGAGCAAAGTGCTCTATTTGCTCCCGAGCAGAAGATAGTGTACTGAGCATGGACTTTGGAGTCAGATAGACCTGGAATTGGCCCAGGGCAAGACCTTGGGCAAGAATCTCTCTGAACTCCAGTTTCTCTGTAAATAAAATGAGGATAACAATTCCAACCTTAGAGTACTGACTTGAGCATTACAGATAAGAAAGGTAAACACTGGGCACAAGGTAGGTCCATCGAGAGCTCATGGTCATTAAATCTTTCCAAACCCAGTTGGGCCGGATTGTGGAAGGCAGAGAGCCTTGTAGGGGTGCCCAGGCTGCTTCCCACCCCCACGCGCTAGCCACACTGAACCCTGCATCATTTCCCCAACCCACTAGATGAGGGTTTGTGTCTTATTCTCTCCAAGATGTGGCAGGGTGCCTGACACAAAATATGTGTCCCACCTCTCTGAGTCCCAGCCAGGTTGGCCTCAGTGCCAATTGCTGCCTTCATCAGCTTTAGAGGTGTGCGATGCATCATTGCTCTCTCTTCTGAACCCGCCATGCCTCACACCTCTCTCAGCCCTGGTCATAGCCCGAAACATAAGGCTCTCTAGCAAGGTCACTGCCTCCTACCCCACTCATCCTTCTGCACTGTTCTTTGCTTATTCTCTCTATCCAATATCCTGAGAACTATTCCCTCCCAGTTTTCCCACTGTCTCTGGAACACACTCCTCTGCATCTTCAGCCTTCCTAGGCGCCTCCTTCCACTTCCTGTCCTCAACTGGGCTTGGGCTTGGCCTTGGCTCAGGCTGCCCTGCTCCCTGGCTTCCCCTCAGTCCTCCTGCATGGAGGCTGCTGACTCTCAGGCGGGGATGCTGTTCTTTCCGTATCAAGTTTGCTGACTGTTGTTCTTATTATTTTTGTTTTCTGCGATTCTAACAATTTTAAGGAAATGGTATTAAAATCTCCCACCAAATGTGTCAAGTTCTCTTTGGACTCAATGGCTTTTTGCTTTATATATTTTGAGACTATGTTGTCAGGTTCAGAATTGTTTTATCTTCCCAGTGAATTTCTTCTTCTTCTCCTTCTTCTCCTTCTCCTTCCCCTTCTCCTCCTCCTCCTTCTTCTTCTTTCTTTGACACAGTCTTGCTCTGTCACCCAGGCTGGAGTGCAGTGGTGCCATCTCAGCTCACTGCAACCTCTGCCTCTCCGGTTCAAGCGATCTTCCTGCCTCAGTCTCCTGAGTAGCTGGGACTACAGGCATGCACCACCACACTCTGATAATTTGTGTATTTTTAGTAGAGACAGGGTTTCACCATGTTGGTCAGGCTGGTCTCAAACTCCTGACCTTGTGATCCGCCCCCCTCGGCCTCCCAAAGTGCTGGGATTACAGGTGCGAGCCACCATGCCCGGCCAAAGTTTTTCTTTTATCGTTAAATAATGATCTGCTTTATCCTTATCAATCCTCTCTATCCCTATCTATCCCAATTCTATCTATCCCTAGCAAAGCAAATAAGCTTTGCTTATTTGTTCTGATGTTACATTGCATACCTGCTTTCTTTTAATTACTATTTGTCTGGTATGTCTTTTTAAATTCCTTCCTTGGCTCTGCTTTTTAACCTTTCTCTGACATTATATTTTGGGTATGCCTCTTATAAATTGCAAATAAGTAGAGTTTTTATAAAATCCAATCCGAAAACAACAACAATAGTAAACTGATGTAGCACCTACTGTGTCAAGCATGTTTGTGTGCTTTTTAACCTAGAGTAATAAAGCATTATTTCCCACAGGTCCTATGAGGTAAGTATTATCATTATTTGCCTTTTACAGAGTTTGAGGCTGGGTGCAATAGCTCATGCCTGTAATCCCAGCACTTTGGGAGGCCAAGGTGGGAGGATCGCTTGAGCTCAGGAGTCTGAGACCAGCCTGGGCAATATAGTGAGACCCAATCTCTACAAAACATTAGAAAATTAGTTTGGCAGGGTGACACATGTCTGTGTTCCCAGGTACTCAGGAGACAAGGTGAGAGGATCGCGTGGGCCCGGGAGGTGGAGGCCGCAGTGAGTTGTGACTGGTGATTGCACCACTGCACCCAGCCTGAGTGACAGAGTGAGACTCTGTCTCAAAAAAAAAAGAGATAAATAAATAAATAAATAAATAAATAAATAAATAAATAAATTGAAGCACAGAGAAGTTAAATAACTTGCTAAAGGTCACAGAACTAATAAGTGGCAGGACTTTGACCCAGCGGACTAGCCCCAGAGACAATGCTTTGTGGGCTCACTTAATCCATTTAATTTGATAGTGATTACTGTTTTATTATGCCATATTATTTTGTATTTTCATTTTACTATGATATTTCTTTGCTTCTTGTATCTTCCTGCTTGCTTCTCTGTTGGTTTTGTGTTCCTTTAAAGACTAATTTCTTTTTCTTTTTTTTTGAGACGGAGTCTCGCTCTGCCGCCCAGGCTGGAGTGTGGTGGTGCAATCTCGGCTCACTGCAAGCTCCGCCTCACGGGTTCACGCCATTCTCCTGCCTCGGCCTCCTGAGTAGCTGGGACTACAGGCGGCCACTACCATGCCCGGCTAATTTTTTGTATTTATAGTAGAGATGGAGTTTCACCCGTGTTAGCCAGGATGGTCTCGATCTCCTGACCTCATGATCCACCCGCCTCGGCCTCCCAAAATACTGCGATTACAGGCATGAGCCACCAGTACCCGGCCTAAAATCTAATTTCATACCTTTTTAAAAATTCAGTTAAAAAGTTCAAACTGCACATAAAGAGTCAAACAGGGTCAGGTGCGGTGGCTCATGTCTGTAACCCCAGCACTTTGGGAGGTCGAGACGGGATCACTTGAGGCCAGGGGTTTGAGAGCAGCCTGGGCAACATAGCAAGGCTCCATCTCTCCAAAAAATTGTTTTTTAAAAAAGAGTCAAACAGATCTACAAGTTAGTTTTTTTTTTGAGACGAGCCCCTGTGTCACCCGGCTGGAGGCAGTGGTGCAATCTCGCTCACTGCAAGCTCCGGCCCCAGGCCTCACGCATTCTCCTGCCTCAAGCCTCCCGAGTAGCTGGGACTACAGGCGCCTCGCCACCACGCCTGGCTAGTTTTGTATTTTCTTAGTAGAGACGGGTTTCACCATGTTAGCCAGGATGGCTCCCTGATCTCCTGGACTGACCACCTCCGCCTCTCGGCCTCCCAAAGTGCTGGGATTACTGGCTTGAGCCACCAAGCACCGCCTGGCTGCTAGTTTTTAAAAAGCAACAGTATCTCAACCCCATCTCTATTTTTCACTCTGCAAAAACAACTCCTTTCAGCTTTTTTTTTTTTTTTTTTTTTTGAGACAGTCTCACTCTGTCACCCAGGCTGGAGTGCAGTGGCGCGATCTTAGCTCACTGAAACCTCTGCCTTTCAGGTTCAAGCGATTCTTCTGCCTCAGCCTCCCATGTAGCTGGGATTACAGGCATGTGCCACCACGCCCGGCTAATCTTTGTATTTTTTTTTTTTTTTTTTGGTGAGGGGTATTTGTAATCCTACCAGGTTGGAGTGCAGTGGCAGGATCTCGGCTTACTGCAACCTCTGCCTCCCAGGTTCAAGCACTTATCCTGCCTCAGCCTCCCAAGTAGCTAGGATTACAGATATCCACCACCACACTCAGCTAATTTTTTGTATTTTTAGTATTTTGTAATTTTTGTGTTTTGTAGTTCACTACGTTGGCCAGGCTGGTCTCGAACTCTTGACCTCAGGCAATCCACCCGCCTCAGCCTCCCAGAGTGTTGGGATTACAGGCGTGAGCCACCGTGCCCGGCCTAATTTTTGTATTATAAGTAGAGACAGGGTTTTACCATGTTGGCCAGGCTGGTCTCGAACTCCTGACCTCAGGTGATCCACTCGCCTCGGCCTCCCAAAGTGCTGGAATTACAGTCGTGAGCCCCCCGCCCACCTGACATTGCCTCTTTAGAAAGAAGTGCAGTTCATCTTCACTGATTAGGGAGCTTTCCGTTATAGAATAACATCAGCTGAAATATATAAAAGAAATAGGAGAATTACAACATCCTCATTCTGCAACTCTTCCAGTTGAAGTAATAATTAATTCAGGCAAAGATTTTGAATGTATACCATGTTCATCAGGTTGCCAAGGTATCTTAAGATGCCAAGGGATCCCAATTCTGTTACTTGCTCATTACAAAGGGAAATAACCTATCTTTCCAACCAAGAGGTCTGCTAGTGACCACCTCACAAAGTGAAAAAACTAAGGATTGCTAATAGTGGGACAAGTAGCCACTGTGTACCTCCTGATATGTCGTCATGTGAACTTCTCACTTCACCTTTAAGTATTTTTGGCCAGGTGCAGTGGCATATGCTTGATATCCCAGCACTTTGGGAGGCTGAGGCAGGGGGATCACTTGAGGCCAGGATTTCAAGACCAGCCTGAGCAACATATCAAGACCCCCATCTCTACAAAAAATTAAAAAGTTGGCCGGGCGCGGTGGCTCAAGCCTGTAATCCCAGCACTTTGGGAGGCCGAGACGGGCGGATCACGAGGTCAGGAGATCGAGACCATCCTGGCTAACACGGTGAAACCCCGTCTCTACTAAAAATACAAAAAAAAAAACTAGCCGGGCGAGGTGGCGGGCGCCTGTAGTCCCAGCTACTCGGGAGGCTGAGGCAGGAGAATGGCGTAAACCCGGGAGGCGGAGCTTGCAGTGAGCTGAGATCCGGCCACTGCACTCCAGCCTGGGCGACAGAGCGAGACTCCGTCTCAAAAAAAAAAAAAAAAAAAAAAAAAAAAAAAGTTAGCCAGATGTGGTGGTGCATGCCTGTAGCCCCAGCTACTCAGGAAGCTGAGGTGGGAGGATCACTTGAGCCCAGAAGTTTGAGGCTGCAGTGAGCTATGATCACACCACTGTACTCCAGCTGGGTGACAGGGCAAGACCCTGTCTCAAAAAACTAAAAAAACCCCAACAAAACAAAACCCCAAAACCCCACAGCAAATTAGAAGAAAGCTGCGTAAATTAGAAGATGTTGATGTGAAATCCTGAGTCCTTGGGTCAATTTAGGAGGGACCATCTGGAACACAGGGAACCCCCAAAAGTCAGTTTCTTTAGGCCTATTTCCTTGGGCCAGCCAAATTTCTCAGGGAGAACGTTGTTCCATTTTCAATAACGGGAAAGATGGTGAATTGAGGAGTCTTTAAAAAAAATTTATTATTGAGATGGGGTCTCATTCTGTCACCCAGGCTAGAGAGCAGTGGCACGATCATGGCTCACTGCAGTCTCTAACTCCTGGGCTCAAGCAATCCTTCTGCCTCTCAGCCTCCTGAGTAGCTAGGACCACAGGTGCCACCATACCTGGCTAATTTTTGTAGTTTTTGCAGAGACAGGGTCTTGCTACATTGCCCAGGCTGGTCTCGAACTCCTGGGCTCAAGCAATCCTCCTGCCTTGACTTCTCGAAGCGTTGGGATTACAGGCGTGAGCCACTGCGCCCAGCCTCAAAATTTAATGTCTAAAGTTTTCCTTAATTTTTCTTAGCACAAAAACTCTCAGCCCCGACAATACCTAGTTTTCTCCAAGCCAGAGTCCCACTCTTTTACCCTTTTCAGAGAGAATAAGCATCTGGCTTTCTGCTGCCTTGGGGATACCCAGTCAAGTAGAGTTGAAGAGAGCAGCTGCTTCTCAAACAGACTCTCGACCAACTGCCATATTGCTAGTCCCATTGCCACCCACTCTTCCAGAAGAATGTTGACGCTAATGTCAGAGCGTTTGGAGAGTGTAGTAGTGAAAATCAGGGGCCTTCTTGGCTTTCTCCACTGCTGATTCAAAATTCATCTCAGGTGTGCCCGTCACCACTGTTTGACCATCTGGAAGCTTTCCAGCTTCCAAAATGTTGTTATTTTTGTCTCCTTTTCTATTTTCCCTGTGGGTTTATGCATTTTGTAAAAAGTGCACTTCAATGCCATGTTATTGAGATTTCAGAGAACAGCAGAGAATAATGCATGCAATCAATCCACCATCCTTTACTAGAAGTCAATGGGATGCTCTTTAGTGTCTTTTCCCCATATACTAGTTTAAAAGTTATCCATTCTTTCTATTCATTTTATGGGTTATCCTTAAAATTTTAATATTCTTGTCTGATCTAACAAAGTCTAAAGATAATCAATATCCCTATCTTTCTCCTGAATAATGCAAAGGGTGCTGAATGCTTTAACTTTGATCTCTCCTTTCCCATTTCCAGGTTGCTTCCGTCTGATATTTTAGTTCCTCATTACTTTTAATACCTCCCCCAAAGTAGTCCCTTCATCAATAGATGTTTTTGAGCCCTCCCTACCAGGTGATAAGCACTGGTCGAGGCACTGGGAATACAGTAGAAAATGAGATAAACTTGGCCAGGTGTGGGGTGGCTCACGCCTGTAATCCCAGCACTTTGGAGGCCAAGGCGGGCAGATCGCTTGAGCCCAGGAGTTCAAGACCAGCCTGGGAAATGTAGTGAGATCCTGTCTCTACAAAAAAAATACAAAAATTAGCTGGGCATTGTGGTGTATGCCTGTGGTCCTAGCTACTCGGGAGGCTGAGGTGGGAGGATCACCTGAGCCCAGGGTGGTTGAGGCTGTGGTGATTGCACCACTGCACTCCATCCTGGGCGACAGTGAGACCCTGTCTTGAAACAAAAACAAAACAAAACAAAAAATAAAAACCCACAAACTAAACTATGTATAAATACATTTTTGTTAGGTAGAACTATATGAAATTGCCACTATTTGACCAACTTTTAGTGAAAACTAATCGCATAAGCATGTGTGTGTATTTTCACTAATGTTTTTTGGATTTACCTAAACATTTGCTAATTTAATCACTCCCCATGTCTCCTTCTATCCCATTCCTTTTTTCTGGGCTCCGTTTCCTTTTCAGATTTTTAGTAGTTCTTTTCAGTGAGGATCTGTGAGTGGTAAACTCTCTTTCTCTGAAATTAACTTCTTCCTCTCAAATAATAGTTCACCTGAGTGTAAGTCTTGGTTGGCCATTAATTTCCATTCAGTCTTTGGAAGGCACATTGATGATAAATCAGTTGCCA
The DNA here is from genome assembly GCF_008728515.1 of Papio anubis. NCBI lineage: Eukaryota > Metazoa > Chordata > Mammalia > Primates > Cercopithecidae > Papio > Papio anubis. The sequence goes on from NC_044987.1 coordinate 17,762,600, forward strand.
GTTTAATCATGATTCGTGTGTAGATCATTAGTCTTTCTCTTTGGTTGATTTTAAGATATCCATTGCCTTCAGTGTTCTGCAGATTCACTGTGGTGTGTCTTCATTTGGTTGTGTGTTACTTTTTCCTACCAAGACTCAGGATGCTTCTTGCACCTGAGGATTTGGGTCACTCTTTCTTCAATTTTTGAAATTCCTCAGCCATCATCTTTTGAATATCGTCTCTTCCACAGTCCCTGTGTTCCCTTCACGGAAATCCTACAGGCATATATTGGACCTCCCATTCTGTCCTCCATGTCTCCTACCATCTATTCATACCCTCCTTTTTATATTCATTTTTTTTGAGACAGAGTTTTGCTCTGTGGCCCAGGCTGGAGTGCAATTGAATGATCTTGGCTCACTGCAACCTCCGCCTCCCAGGTTCAAGTGATTCTCCTGCCTCAGTCTCCCAAGTAGCTGGGATTACAGACACGCACCATGACGCCCGGCCAATTTTTGTATTTTTAGTAGAGATGGGGTTTCACCATGTTGGCCAGGCTGGTCTGAAAACTCCTGACTTCAGGTGATCCACCCGCCTTGGCCTCCCAAAGTGCTGGGATTACAGGCATGAGCCACCGTGCATGGCCAATATCCTCCTTTTTATTTCTCTGATTCTTTCTGTGTGATTTTCTCAGATCTACCTTCTAGTTTACTAATTCTCTCTCCAACTGTAGCTAAATGTGTTTTATATTATAATGACTATACTTTTTTTACTTCTAGATGTTCTATTTAATTCTTTTTCTTTTTGACAAATAGAACTTCTTTCAAAACAAACAAAAGGCCAGGCATGGTGGTTCATGCCTGTAATCCCAGTGCTTTGGGAGGCTGAGGCAGGAGGATTGCTTGAGCCCAGGAGTTCAAGACCAGGCTGGGCAACATAGTGAGATCCTTTCTCTACCAAAAAAAAAAAAAAAAAATCAGCTGGGTGCTGTGGGACCACTCCTGTAGTCCCAGAAACTGCAGATTCTTGGGAGGTAGGGGCTGGAGGATTGCTTGAGCCTGGGAGGTTGAGGCTGCAGTGAACTGTGATCATGCCACTGCACTCCAGCCTGGGTGACAAAGCCAGACCCTGTCTCAAAAGCAAATAAACAAACAAAGAAACAAACAAAAAAATGCTTACACAGGTGACTACTTTCTTGCTGGGATAGTTTGAACACTGCATTCAGCATAAACACCTTTCTTTCTGAAATGTATTTGAGATATATATAGATTAAAAAAAACCCATACCTCCATTAAGGCCTGGTGATAGCAGTAGAAACAATGTCCACAATCATATAGATGCCTTTGGTGTGTTCTGAGATGGAGTTCAGGAACACCAAGTAAAGACTGCTACCTCACAGTTTGCATCTGAGTTCTCAGAAGACAAGACTGAAGGAGAACAATTTGTAACAAGATTTACTTGGCCTGGGTGTGGTGGCTCATGCCTGTAATCCCAGTACTTAGGGAGACTGAGGTGGGTGGATCACCTCAGGTCAGGAGTTCGAGACCAGCCTGACCAACATGGAAAAAACCCCACCTCTACTAAAAATACAAAAATTAGCCAGGCGTGGCAGCATACACCTGTAATCCCAGCTACTCAGGAGACTGAGGCAGGAGAATCGCTTGAACCCAGTGGGTGGAGGTTGCAGTGAGCCGAGATCGTGCCACTGCACTCTAGCCTGGGTGACAAAGTGAGACTCTGCCTTAAAAAAAAAAAAAAAAAAAAAAGACTTACTCTTCAGAAGGAGAAGTCACTAATGTTGTTTTAAAGAAGAGGTCACAAGAGAAAGACTCTAGAAGATCTCACTTGATGCATATCAAGTGACTATTTGAGACCCATATACTTGCTTAATCCAGGTGTTTAAGGCAAAGCTGCCGCTGCTGAGCAGGAAGGAGTAAGGTACCTGCTAACCTTTACCAGTCTACATTTTAAAATCCTCCTTACTCCACATCCAGATTGAGTCAGCAATTCTTGGATAGTAAAAAACAAAAACACAAAACAAAGTAAAGGGGCAACTCTCTTGAAAATGCAGCTGTCCACAAACACTGTGATACGAAATGACAGTCAAGGAAAGAGCAGCACAAACAAGTTCACGTGGAAGGAATCTGTTCAAAGTCTTTGGATTTAAGCACAAGTTCCCTAAAAGCTCTTACTCACAAAAGAAATTAGATAATAAATAGGATAGAATTCTTTAAGCTTTCATTTTGTTTTGGGTAACTCTGTTGCCCAGGCTGGAGTGCAGTGGTGTGATCACAGCTCACTGCAGCCTCCACCTCCCAGGTTCAGGTGGTCCTTCCACCTCAGCCTCCTGAGTGGCTGGGACTGCAAGCATGTGCCACCATGCTAGGCTAATTTTTGTAATTTATTTTAGTTTTCTTTTTTTTGTTTTTGTTTTTGTTTGTTTGTTTGTAGAGACAGGGTTTTGCCATGTTGCCCAGGCTGGTCTCAAATTCCTGGGCTCAAGTGATCCTCCCACCTTAGCCTTCCAAAGAGCTGGGATTACAGGCATGAGCTACTGCACCTGGCCAAGAATTTTTTAAAAATCACTATCTGGCAACTCTCAGGATAATATTTGACTCAGGCAAAGATCATCAATGAATGATAAAACCATTGGGTTTTATCATTGGGTGAAACATTGTTGCAGAATGGGATGCTCACACGGCTTCAAAGTATTGCTCCACAAATTACTTATCAATGACTTGAAAAACCAGGCTGGGCGCAGTGGCTCATGCCTGTAATCCCAGCACTTTGGGAGGCTGAGGCGGGAGGATCACAAGGTCAGGAGATCAAGACCATCCTGGCTAACACAGTGAAACCCTGTCTCTACTAAAAATACAAAAAAATTAGCCGGGCGAGGTGGCGGGCGCCTGTAGTCCCAGCTACTCAGGAGGCTGAGGCAGGAGAATGGCGTGAACCCAGGAGGCGGAGCTTGCAGTGAGCAGATATCATGTCACTGCACTCCAGCCTGGGTGACAGAGCGAGACTCCGTCTCAATAAAAAAAACTTAAAAAACCAAACTGTACTAACCATGGAGAAATCTGGTTGTTATCACTTTAACTGAGTGACCAAACTTAGCATCACTAAATAGAGTGCAACCTAATGGTTCATGCCTCCAGCTAGGATGCAGTAATAAGGGCCAGATATCACTGAGTAAGTATTTTTGCCAAAAATGTTTAACCTTAATCTAATCATGAGAAAATAATCACTCAAATCCAGAATGTGGGACATTTTACAATATATCCTCCTTGCACTCTTCCAAAAAAAAAAATCAATATCATGAAAACAAACAAATGGTAGGGTTGGGAAGAACTGTTCTAAATTTAAAAACTAAAGAGGGATAACAACCAGATGAGATGTATTAGAGCTTGAATTTAAAGAGACAGAAAAACAACTATAAAAGCATTTAGGGGAAAATTGGAATATGTAGCATATATTAGATGACATTAAGGAATTATGCTAATTTTCAAAGGTATGGTGTTCTTTTCTTCTGTAAAAGAGTCCTTATTTTTCACTAGGTATGTTGAAGTATTTAGGGTGAAGTGTCATGTTGGCTATAATTATTTCAAATGGTTTCATACACAAAGCACATACCACATACACATATACATATACCTCTGACCAACCCAAATCATGTTCAACACTGAAACTGTAAGATGCCACCGAACAGGGAAGCATGAATGTGTCTTGCGTCTACCCATTGTATCAATCTAGGTTCAGTCAGAAAAACAAAAGCCACTCCATTTATTTCAGGTATGAAAGGCTTTAAAGAAAAAAATTAAAGGTTTATCCAACTCTTGGAAGGGCTGGAGGAGTGACCATCTTGGTTTGCAGTTCAGAAGGAGTGACTCTCAAATGCTCATTGGTAAGTGGCTACAAATGGGAAGCTCACCTTATTATGCCTGCAATATCAATCATGTGATTCCTAGGAAGGTCATCCAGAAGCGCTTCAAACTCCAAGCCTGTCCATGCTCCTGTCTGCAACTGGCATTGAAACATAACGGCCTCTCTTCTTCCGTCTCACACTGGCTGACTCTAACCTAGGCTCATAGAGAGAAGGGATAGAAAATGGATTAATAGTTCCAAGTGTCCCCTCTGCATCTCATAAAAGACCTTAGAAAGGGCAGTGATAGGCCAGGCGCGGTGGCTCAAGCCTGTAATCCCAGCACTTTGGGAGGCCGAGACGGGTGGATCACGAGGTCAGGAGATCAAGACCATCCTGGCTAACACGGTGAAACCCCGTCTCTACTAAAAATATAAAAAAAAACTAGCCGGGCGAGGTGGCGGGCGCCTGTAGTCCCAGCTACTCGGGAGGCTGAGGCAGGAGAATGGCGTGAACCCGGGAGGCAGAGCTTGCAGTGAGCTGAGATCCGGCCACTGCACTTCAGCCTGGGCTACAGAGCGAGACTCCGTCTCAAAAAAAAAAAAAAAAAAAAAAAAAAAGAAAGGGCAGTGATAATGCCGATTTGCAAAAAGACAATCCAACGCAGTTGTATTTTACAGCACAGGCTCTTTAAGTTTGGGTTATCAGCAAAAACCCATTCGAGTATGAGAAATTTCTTTTTAAATTGTGGCAAAATATATGTAATATAAAAATTACCATTGTAGCTATTGTACATTGTAGCTAAGTATACAGTCCAGTAGCATTAAGTACATTTACACTGTTGTGTACCACTATCTAGCTCCAAAAATCTTTAATCTTCCCAAACAGAAACTTGTACCCATCAACCAATACCTTCTCCTTCCTCATTTCTCCTAGAAACCAGAATTATACTTTGTGTCTCTATAAATTTGACTACTCTGGGTACTTCATATAAGTGGAATCACAGTATGTGTCCTTCTGTGACTGGCTTCTTTCAGTTAGAATCATGTCTTCAGCCAGGTGCAGTGGCTCACATCTGTAAACCCAGCACTTTGGGACGCCAAGGTGGGTGGATCACGAGGTCAGGAGATCGAGACCACCCTGGCTAACACGATGAAACTCCATCTCTATGAAACATACAAAAAATTAGCCGGCTAAAAAATTAGCCGGCGGGCTCCTGTGGTCCCAGCTGCTCAGGAGGCTGAGGCAGGAGAATGGTGTGAACCCAGGAGGCGGAACTTGCAGTGAGCCAAGATCGTGCCACTACACTCCAGCCTGGGCAACAGAGCAAGACTCCGTCTCAAAAAAAAAAAAAAAAAACGAATCATGTCTTCAAGATTCATCCATGTTATAGCATGTGTCAGATTTCCTTTTCTTTTTTTTTTTTTTTTTGAGACAGAGTCTCTCTCTGCCACCCAGACTGGAGGGCAGTAGCACAATCTCAGCTCGCTGCAGTGTCTGCCTTCTGGGTTCAAGCAATTCTTGTGCCTCAACCTCCCGAGTAGCTGGAATTACAGGCATGCACCACCACACCTGGCTAATTTTTGTATTTTTAGTAGAGACGGGGTTTTACCATGTTGACCAGGCTGGTCTTGAACTTCTGGCCTCAAGTGATCTGCCTGCCTCGGCCTCCCAAAGTGTTGGGATTACAGGCGTGAGCCACTACGCCTGGCCCCTGATTGTCATTATTTAAGGCTAAGTGATATTCTGCTGTCTGTATACACCACATTTTGTTTATTCATTTATCTGTCAATGGACATTTGGGTTGTTTCCACGCCTTGGTTATTGTGGATAATACCACTGTGAACATGAGCATACAAATATCTGCTCCAGTCCCTGCTTTTAACTCTTTTGGGTATATGCCCAGAGGTGGAATTGCTGGGTCACAAGGTAATTCTAGGTTTAATTTATTGAGGGACTGTTGTACTGTTCTCCACCGTAGCTGTACCATTTTACCTTCCCAGCAGCAGCATCCAGTGGACAAGCGGTCCAGTTTCTCCACATCTTCACCCACACTTGTTACTTTTGGCTTTTATATTATTTTTTTAAAATAACATTCTAATGGGTGTTAAGTGGTCAGAACTGGTTCTTTTAGGAGAAGAGATAGAGGTCAGGGGGATGGCTCACACCTGTAATCCCAGCACTTTGGGAGGCCTAGGTGGGCGGATCACTTGAGGTCAGGAGTTTGAGATCAGCCTGGCCAACATGGTGAAACCCCATCTCTATTAAAAATACAAAAATTAGCTGGGTGTGGTGGTGTGCACCTGTAATCCCAGCTACTTGGGGGAGCTGAGGGATGAGAATCGCTTGAACCCGGGAGGTAGAAGTTGCAGTGAGCTGAGATTGCACCACTGCATGGCCTAGTGACACAGCAAGACTCTATCTCAAAAAAAAAAAAGAGTAGAGATAGAAAAGCATTGAGAACACAGCCTCAGCTCAGCTCAGTCTGCCATGGTGGGAAGCCATTAATTCTTCACTCTTGAAACCTTTTCTTCCTTGGTGTAGCAGAGGCTGCAAGTCACCTCTGCAACTTTATTCTTCCCTTCTTTCTCAGTTATAAAATCCCTGATTTTAGAAACATCTCTATTGAGATGTAATTCACATACCGTAACATTCACTACAATTGAATGGTTTTTAGTATATTCACAGATTTGTACAACTATCATCACAATCTAAGTTTAGAACTGTTTTCATCATCCCACAGAGAAACCCCACACCCATTAGCAGTTATTCACTATTTCCTCCCAACCAACCTCCCCTCCTCCCAATAGCCCTAGGCAACCACTAGTCTACTTTCTGTCTGTACCGATTTGCCTTTTCTGGACATTTCATACAAATAAGATTTTACAACATGTGGTCTTTTGTGACTGGCTTTTTTCCCCTAGCATAATGTTTTGCAGGTTCGTTTGTGTTGTAGCAGGTATCAGTACTCCAACCCCTTTCATTGCCAAGTAATATTCCATTATATGGATAGCTCATATTTTGTTTATCCATTCATCAGTTGATGGACATTTGGGTTGTTTCCGTTTTCTTGACTATTATGAATAATGTTGCCATGAATATTAATGCACAAGTTTTTGTGCAGATGTGTATTTTCATGTGTCTTGGTTTTATACCTAGGAGTAGAATTGCTGAGTCATAGGAGAGCTCCTCCATGTTTAACCATTAACGAACTGCCAGACTGTTTTCCAAAGAAACGGCATCATTGTACAATCCCACCAGCAAGGTATGAGGGTAGAATCCCTGATTTTTAACTGATCATTGAGCTCAGGCCCATTCAAAACAAAGATGACATTTCCTAACCTTCCTTACAAGTAGTTCTGACCAGTGGGATGGGAGAAGAAGTTAGGTTTTGTCTTTAAAAGAAAGAGTGGCCAGGTGCCGTGGCTCACGCCTGTAATCCCAGCACTTTGGGAGGCTGAGGTGGGCGGATCATCTGAGGCCAGGAGTTCGGGACCAGCTTGACCAACATGGAGAAACCCTGCTCTACTAAAAATACAAAATTAGCTGGGCGTGGTGGTGCATGCCTGTAATCCCAGCTACTCAGGAGGCTGAGGTGGGAGAATCGCTTGAACCCGGGAGGCGGAGGTTTCAATGAGCCAAGATTGTGCCATTGCACTCCAGCCTGGGCAACAAGAGTGAAACTCCATCTCAAACAAAAAAAGAAAGAAAGGAGGATACACTCTACACTCTCTTCTCCTCCACCCTGCCCCCTTTCCAGTGGCTGGATGTGGACATGGTGGTAAGCTACCTTAGATCACGTGGACAAGGGAAACACATAGGGATATTAGAGCCTCTAGACAGAAGGAACTTAGGACCCTGGACAGCTTTGTGGAGCAGTGCTTCCATACCAGTGAAGTTTTGTATGGGAGAAAATACACATTTTTAACTTCTGTAAGCCACTGTTATTTTGGGTCTCTCAGAGCAGCCATATATAATTTAACTAATATATTTTCTTTCTGTGATTCTTCTTTATTTTGATTATACTTCTACTTCTTTGCCCCTCTTTTAGGAGGGAGGTGCTGCTCCAAGCACTAACTCAGAATATAGACCCTCTCCCTCTTGCAATGGTGCCAGCTTGGAGTTCTTTGCTTCCACTGTAGGTGAAGGAAGGAAAAAGTATGGAGAACTCACATCCACTCTTCATTATCCTCAAACAGAAGTAACCCATTTTCTTCTGCTCACAGCCCATTGGCCAGAACTAACTGTATGACCCCAATCTAATTGCAAAGGAGTCTGGGAAGTAGAGCACAGTACATGGATCTTTGGAGAGCGTTAATTTTCTCTGCCAAAGGTTTCTTTTTTTGTTGTTTTTTTTGAAATAGAGTCTTGCTCTGTCACCCAGGGTGGAGTCCAGTGGCCCAATCTTAGCTCACTGCAACCTCCCCCTCCCAGGTTCAAGCACTCCTCTAGCCTCGGCCTCCTGAGTAGCTAGGATTACAGGCATGTGCCATCACACCTGGCTAATTTTTTTTTATATATGCATACAAAAAATATGCTAATTTTTTGTATATATGCATACATATACATACATACACATATACATATATGTATGCAAGAATGTAACATATATATGTGTATACATATACACATATATATATGTCCCTTGCAGCCAAGTCTAATTCTAACTAATACAAACTAACTCTAAAAAATGAATATACATTCACCAGGGGATAGGCTATTTCAAGCAGAGGGAAGAGCCTGTATAAAGGCTCAGGGAATGCTATGGTTTTATGTGGCAGTGGACGAGACTGGAAATGAGTCAGGATGATCCACAGTGGAGGATGAATTAAATGGGCAGGAGTGTGGCAGAAAGACCTGTTGGAGGCTATGAATGTAATCAAAGTGACAGACAACTGGTGCAATGATTGTAGTGGAAATGGAGGTGAGGAGATTGATTCAAGATGCATTTAGGACCAAGAATCGGGAGCTTGTGAACGTGTGTGTATGAGTACAGTAGATGGAGTGGGTGTGTCATCAGAGAAGATCTGAGCATTTCGGCTTGCTCTCCTCAGAGGCCCTGCTGGTGGAGTTCAGCCTTTCTCCATGGGGCAAATCCTACTTTCACTCCAGTTCCTGGGGCTCAGAGTCCCTGGCCCAGATGTCTCTTGCCATCTCATCTTCACCCTGCCTGGCTTCCCTTGCTTGTTCCAGGATTATTTCACAAAGAGGAACGTGGTTGGGTCTTTAACCCTGTGAATGCCAGCTCTCCCCAGGATGCCTGAGGAGCCTGTAGTGGAGCTGTCAGGGGCTGCTCAGGTTCTGGCTGGCAGCTGGACACTGCCCGTCTTGCCAGCTGGGGCACAGTGCCACTGGGTAGTTGTGTAAGAGAGGGGCCCTTGGCAGACATACAGGTTCTTCTCTATTGGTGGGCCAGCCAGCAGGTCAGTGGGAAGGTTAAAGGTCATGGGGTTTGGGGGAAACTGGGTGAGGAGTTCAGACCCATTCCCAGTAAAGCTTCTGGGAAGCACTTCTCTACTGGGGTAGCCCCTGATACCAGGGCACTCATTAACCCTCTGGGTGCCAGGGAAAAGGCAGGAGGTGAGTGCTGGGAGACAGCTGAGGTCAACTTCTTTTGAACTTCCACGTGGTATTTACTCAGAGCAATTGGTGCCAGAGGCTCAGGGCCCTGGAGTATAAAGCAGAATGTCTGCTCTCTGTGCCCAGACGTGAGCAGGTGAGCAGCTGGGGCAGAGGGATGGGGGTCGCAGACCTAAGGGAGGGTATCGCAGGTGGCCTCAGGGGCGAGCCTGGGGTGGCCCCTAAGACGTCCTCTTGGAACACTTTGGCAGAGTTGTATCTTTGCCATCGTTATGGCTCAGCGTTTCCCACCATGAAATGGGAGGGAGGGAGACAGGTGGGCAGGGGAGAGGTGGTAGAAGTGGCCTAGGGAGCTGCTCCTGGGGTCTGGGACCTTTGCAAAGGGGTTAGAGCAGCACGCTCCCTGCTATGTGACTGAGGTGGCAGGGGCACGCCCTCTCCCCATGTCTGAGGAAGACACCCCAGCCTCCTTGACTCACCTAGGTCAGTCCTCTTGAGCCCCGACAGCTCTGTACTCCCCAGCCCAAGGAAGGGTTAACAGGATTTCGGGCAGTTGCCCCTGGAGAGGTCCCCTGGGCAAGTCACCTGCACCATGTCCCTTCCTCTGCTTCTTCCCCTAACCAGGCCTCCCTCCACCTGTCTTCTCAGAGCAGATAATGGCAAGCATGGCTGCCGTGCTCACCTGGGCTCTGGCTCTTCTTTCAGGTGGGTCTCTGACCCTGACTTCAACGTGGGGGTGTGGGTGGAGGCTGGCCTGAGGGCCCTGTCCACCCTGGGGAGGAAAGCCCAGGCCCTGATTACCTAGTCCCTCTCCGCAGCGTTTTCGGCCACCCAGGCACGGAAAGGCTTCTGGGACTACTTCAGTCAGACAAGCGGGGACAAAGGCAGGGTGGAGCAGATCCATCAGCAGAAGATGGCCCGCGAGCCCGCGTGAGTGTCCAGGGGAAGGGGAGTAGGCGAAGGGAGGAGACAGCTGGACCATGCCATGATGCCCTGCCTCTGCTGCCTCAACCTCTGTGGCCGCTGCTGGGACAGAGGAAAGGAGCGGTGCTAGCTCTGCCCGCAGATCCCGGCCATCCTGGGCTCTTCAGCGCCCTCTGCCTGCAGCCCCCACCTTGACAACTCCATAGCTGTTGCCCCATTGCCCACTGAGGCGCAGGACTTGGGATCAACCCGGAAGACGCCCGCTGCAGTCCCCAGAATCAAAGGATGATGTGGCGCATCTATGTTTATTTGGAGAGTGTTGTAGGTCTGGATTTGCATGTGCGATGTGTTTGTGCTTCGTGCGTGAGGAGTTGTGACTGGCCAGGGTTAGGACAAGAGCCCTCAACTCTGGGGCCAATGCCCTGAGTCCTTGGTTCCCCCAGAGGATCAGTGACCGATGACTTGGGGATAAAGGAGATGATGGGGGCTAGCAGTCTGATGACCTGGATATCTGTCCCCTTCCCCAGGAGCCTGAAAGACAGCCTTGAGCAAGACCTCAACAATATGAACAAGTTCCTGGAAAAGCTCAGGCCTCTGAGTGGGAGCGAGGCTCCTCGGCTCCCACAGGACCCAGTGGGCATGCGGCAGCAGCTGCAGGAGGAGTTGGAGGAGGTGAAGGCGCGCCTCCAGCCCTACATGGCAGAAGCGCACGAGCTGGTGGGCTGGAATTTGGAAGGCTTGCGGCAGCAACTGAAGCCCTACACGATGGATCTGATGGAGCAGGTGGCCCTGCGCGTGCAGGAGCTGCAGGAGCAGTTGCGCGTGGTGGGAGAAGACACCAAGGCCCAGCTGCTGGGGGGCGTGGACGAGGCGCGGGCTTTGCTGCAGGAACTACAGAGCCGTGTGGTGAACCACACTGGCCGCTTCAGAGAGTTCTTCCACCCGTACGCCGAGAGCCTGGTGAGCGGCATCGGGCGCCACGTGCAGGAGCTGCACCGCAGGGTGGCTTCACACGCCCCAGCCAGTCCCGCGCGCCTCAGTCGCTGCGTGCAGGTGCTCTCCCGGAAGCTCACGCTCAAGGCCAAGGCCCTGCACACACGCATCCAGCAGAACCTGGACCAGCTGCGCGATGAGCTCAGCAGGGCCTTTGCAGGCACTGGGACTGAGGAGGGGGCCGGCCCAGATCCCCAGATGCTCTCCGAAGAGGTGCGCCAGCGACTCCAGGCTTTCCGCCAGGACACCTACCTGCAGATCGCTGCCTTCACTCGCGCCATCGACCAGGAGACTGAGGAAGTCCAGCAGCAGCTGGCGCCACCTCCACCAGGCCACAGCGCCTTCACCCCAGAGTTTCAACAAACGGACAGTGGCAAGGTTCTGAGCAAGCTGCAGGCCCGTCTGGATGACCTGTGGGAAGACATCACTCACAGCCTTCATGACCAAGGCCACAGCCACCTGGGGGAGCCCTGAGGGTCTACCTGCCCAGGGCCATTCCCAGCTCCTTGTCTGGGGAGCCCTGGCTCTGAGCCTCTAGCATGGTTCAGTCCTTGAAAGCGGCCTGTTGGGTGGAGGGCGGAAGGTCCTGTGCAGGACAGGGAGGCCACCAAAGGGGCTGCTGTCTCCCGCATATCCAGCCTCCTGCGGCTCCCCCATCTGGATGCATTACACTCACCAGGCTTTGCAAACCTAGCCTTCCAGTGCTCATTTGGGAATGATCATGAGTTGCTCCATTCAAGGGTGAGGGAGTAGGGAGGGAGAGGCACCATGCGTGTGGGTGATTATCTGCAAGCCTGTTTGCTGTGATGCTGGAAGCCTGTGCCACTACGTCCTGGAGTTTGGCTCTGGTCACTTCTGGCTGCCTGGTGGCCACTGCTACAGCTGGTCCACAGAGAGGAGCACTTGTCTCCCCAGGGCTGCCACGGCAGCTATCAGGGGAATAGAAGGGAGAAAGAGGAGAATATCATGGGGACAACATGTGATGGTGTGTGAATATCCCTGCTGGCTCTGATGCTGGTGGGTATGAAAAGTGGGGGCCGTGATAGGAGAGGGCAGAGCCCATGTTTCCTGACATAGCTCTACACCTAAATAAGGGGCTGAACCCTCCAAACTGTGGGAGCTCCTTAAACCCTCTGGGGAGCATAATGTGTGCTCTCCCCATCTCCAGCCCCTCCCTCTGGACTCCCAAGCTGAAGCCTAGACTTCTGGCTCAAATGAAATAGATGTTTATGATAGAAGTTTGCCTGGTGTGACTCTCATTTGGACCATGTCTGAAAGCAGTGGCCTCACCACTCTCCCCAAAGCACACCCATCACCCACTCCATTCCCTTGCTGCTCTTTCTCATCGACCCCCTCCCAGTCCAGGTCTGTCAAAGGGGTTCTGACTGGGCTCTGCTTCAGGGATCCTGGCTAGACAACGCTGTCTGTCACACCTGGTGGGAGGGCCTGAGTTACGGACCCTTCCTCCGCACCTGCACTATTCACTAGCCTGCTCCCCACAGGACAGTGTGCATGGAATGCAGGCTGTGTCTGGAAGACCTGTGGCCCTGGGAAGACCTGAGGTGGGCTGCCTGCTTCCTTTGTTCCTGCTGTTCTAGAGTTTAAATGGCCTCTTTTTATGCTGGACTCTCTTCTTGGGACTCTCAAAGTCTTTCACTCAGCAGCATCAATGCTCCCTATAGATCCCCTGGGAACTGAAACTGCGGTGTGGTGGAGGAAGTGGAAAGGGTAAACACAGTCTCTTGTCTTTGGACTGCCCTGTCCGGCCCCCTTTCCTCCCAGTTCAGCCTACTGTCCCAGGGTTCTCAGCACCTGCCTGTTCCCCAACCCCGTAGCACAGACCCCCACACATATGTAGGCTCATCATGCCTGCAGGCTGGTCTTCCCTGACACCCTGGATGTTGACAATGTTGGCAACAGAACTGGGTTGTGGACCCAGCACCTGGAGAGAAGTGCTAGAAAGGTAGAAATAATAAAAGGTGTTTTTGTTGTTGTTAGGAAACTAGAAAAGCATGGGTCAAGGGGGTGGGCTATGGTGGGGATGGGAGGAGGTGGGAGTGAAAATGAGGGCTGTGTACTTGAGGCTGGGATTGGGGAAGGTAGTGATGAGGACAGAATAGGGAGTGGGAAGGACAGAAAAGGACAGCCGGCTTCAGGGATTGAGAGAGGGGAAAAAGCTGAGCCACCCGGAGGGGGGACCTAGCACGCAAGCAGCATGTGGCCCAACACTGGAACCAAGCATCCCGGCTCCGGGCGCACCGTCTCAGGGATTCCCCAGGGACAAGTCCGGCCCCTTGTCCTCAAGGCTCTACCGACGTAGGGACCAATAGAACCCGGTGCGGTGGAGCTATTGTGAAGGAGCAAAAAACTGCCCTGGTTCTAAGAGGACGTCTTGGGGGAAGTGACGGCTGAGTTGAGGTGGATCTGGCTGGCGATGGAAGGTTCGAGCCATATAAACCTGGGAACCCGGAGCCTTTGACGACATTGTTCCCCGAAGGCCCGGAGTCTGCGGACTCTTTAAGAAGGGAGGCGGGGGTGGTGGCAGCTGGCGGAAGTGACGGTAGGGGTGGGGCCGCTAGAGCGGCGGAAGTCGGAAGCAGAGGTCCAAATTGCGCGTGGTGGCCATGGCGGCGAGCGGGGCTGTGGAACCCGGGCCCCCGGGGGCTGCTGTCGCCCCCTCGCCCGCCCTGGCCCCGCCGCCCGCCCCTGATCACTTGTTCCGGCCCATCAGCGCCGAGGACGAGGAGCAGCAGCCCACCGAGATCGAATCGCTATGCATGAACTGTTACTGCAATGTGAGGCGGGGGGGTAGGGCTTGGGCCGGGACGAGCCGGGGGTTGGACCCAGCCAGGTGGGCCTTGCCGGGGACCCCGAGACGCACCCCGAGATAGTAGGGCGGGGAACGGGAGTTCCATTGATTTTTTTTCCTTCGCTGCTTTCTGCTTCACCAGGGCATGACGCGCCTCCTGCTCACCAAGATTCCCTTCTTCAGAGAAATAATCGTGAGCTCCTTTTCCTGCGAGCACTGTGGCTGGAACAACACGGAGATCCAGTCGGCAGGCAGGGTCCAGGACCAGGGAGTACGATACACTTTGACCGTCAGGGCTCCGGAGGTGAGAGGACCTTGGAGCAGGTACCTCAGTATTCTAGAGGGAGACTGGGGACTGGGGTCAGAGCTCGGGTCCAGGCGGTCTGATCTTAAATAAATTCCCCTATGTCTCCTAGCCTTAGTTTCTTTTGTAAAATGGTACTGGTGTTGTCATCAGCTCAGGTGAGATAAGATTTGTGAAAATGCTTCGTAAATGTCTGAGCGTATGAAATGAGCAGTAGTTGTTATGAATAGTATTCTCACCATTTGGACAGCCTGGCTCACACCACCTGTACTATTTGAAAGGAGCAGTCTGGACCCTGTGGAGTGGTGAGAGGGAGAGACAGCTGGGCTGGGGTCTGATGGAAAGGGGACAGTCTGGTTATTACTTGAGGAGAAGCTGTTCTGCAGCCTCTTTGTACTGAACGTATTCCTTTCTGCCCAGGACATGAATAGAGAAGTGGTGAAGACTGACTCTGCTACCACAAGGATTCCTGAGCTAGATTTTGAAATTCCTGCCTTTAGCCAGAAAGGAGGTAAGTTTAAAATCAGAGTATTTGGGCTATTCACATGTAGCCAGAATCTTACCCTCTTTCTTGCAAACCCCCTGGTGCCAGGTCTAATGGTTTGTGTATGGGTTCTACCATGTAATCATTGTGATTTTCATTGGTTTATCATGAGTAGAAAGCTTAGGTCAAACAGCTCGAGATGGTAGAAAGTAATGGTAATACCATAGTGTGTTTATTATAGAATTTTAGCATCACTGTTATCAGACATGAATGGAACCTTGCACCTGGCCTTCTCATTTTATGGATGAGGAAATTAAGACCCAGAGAGTTCAAGTGAATTGCCCAGGCACTTGATAGCAGAGCTAAGGCTAAGTCACACTTGTCTTTTGTTGTTGTTCACAAGCTCTGACCACTGTTGAAGGATTGATCACCCGTGCTATCTCTGGCCTGGAGCAGGACCAGCCTGCACGAAGGGTAAGCTGGGGTTTTCTGATTGTAGCGGCTCAAGGAATAATTGCTTATATGTGTCTGACTATGGAGTGTCCCATGTGTCTGAATAGTCTCTGACTAAATTTTGGAAACTTGCTAGGTAAGCATATGGTGGTGCTGGAGCTGCTAGGATGTTGCATATGTTGTAATTATTGTCTTTTCCACTTCCCTCTCTCAGTATATATTCAGGCCTCATCAGACAGACGATATAACGTTACCTCTGAAGAGCTTTTCCTAATCCCCTTGGGTTATCTGTGTTTCCTGAGTATTCTGTTGCATTCTTATATTTATTATGACAAGTAATATAGTTGCATACTATAACTGCATACTATAACTGCATCTTTAGTTATTTGTATCCTTAATTGACTGGGGAGTCCCATGAGAGGACTGATATATTTACTATTATATCTCTAACATGGCATGAGTGGCTGGGCTAAATGGTTGAATGAGTGAGAAAAATGAGGCTTGCCTGTCACCACCTGTCAACTTCAGGCTTGTTTGCTACATCTCATTATGAAGCCTGAAGTTTCCACTCACACTGAGACAGGTGGTGACTTCCTAATGGAAGTAACATGGGCATGACGAGGGGCAGGGCATAAGTACAGGGCTGATGCTTTACTCTCTGTTCACGGCAGGCAAACAAAGATGCTACAGCTGAAAGAATTGATGAGTTCATTGTCAAACTGAAGGAGCTAAAGCAAGTAGCCTCCCCTTTCACTCTGGTGAGTATTGAGAGACTGGAGTTGCCCTCGATTAGGGGAGGAAGGACTATTAAGACTGCTGGGATTTTCCACTGTGGTGCCTGAGTGGTCTGATAGTAGGTGATGTAGGATTGTTTATGATTTCCTTTTGCAATGATTCTCTCTTCACCCATTTGTTAGATCATTGATGATCCCTCAGGGAACAGCTTTGTGGAAAACCCACATGCTCCTCAGAAAGATGATTCCCTGGTGATCACACACTACAACCGGACCCAACATCAGAAAGAGATGCTGGGGCTCCAAGTAAGTGGACTAAAGGATCCAGAAGAATGCTCTGGAATTATCGCACACTCTGGATTGCTTGGAGTCAGTGGAACTTACTTTGCTGCTGCTGCTCTGTGTGCCCTATCTCAGCTTGTTTGTGCTTCTCATCTTGCTCATGTCCAGGACTTGGGTAAACTTCACAGAAAGGATGGCAGTGGCTGTGATCCTATCTTAAGCCCTGTTCTTCCCTTGGTTGGGGCTTTACTTTGTGGTTTCTCTAACTGATGAGGTGGCACCTGACATAAGTGAGCCAGAGCATTTTCTTCCACTCCAGGGCAGGGTGTTGGGGACACTGAGTTATACCTGCCAACTTGCGATGTGCATCTTTGCTATTTTAGGAAGAAGCACCAGCAGAGAAGCCAGAAGAGGAAGATCTCAGAAATGAAGTGAGTCACATTGGCTACTGGTGAGGAAGGAGCAGAGCTATGGGCTGAGACTGATGCTGTTCAGCATCTGTCTTCCTTGTCACCAACATAGATGACCACCAGCATACCAACTGAGTGTCTTTAGCCTGAACATCCCATCGGGGAGGGCTCACCCTTTGTCCCCATGTTGTGTTCCAGGTGCTCCAGTTCAACACAAACTGCCCAGAATGCAATGCCCCTGCCCAGACCAACATGAAGCTAGTACGTATCTTTTGCCAAGCAGTTGGGTTGCTCTTCCTCTGACTCAGGCAGGAAGATTATAATTAGGCTGGGAGCATCCCTTTCAAGGAAAGCACATGCGTTATACCCAGTAATAAGGAGGATATTATCTTTGATTAGACTGTGTACCTTGGGTTCAAAGAGAAAATTAGGCCATGGTCACTAGACTGTGTGTATGTGGTCTGAGCCATGCCTTCAAATGTGTGAACAGGGATCGCCATGGGTTGGGAACTTGCCCTCTTCTGGAGCACTCTGTGGGCTGCCTCTTGTGAATATTTCCTGCAGTTCTGGGACCAGCATATGTTTGTGTGGGGTTTGGCTTTGTTTTTCCCCAGATGGTGGTTCTGTTCACCTGGATGTAGATTTCCTTAACTCCGTTTTCCAGAAATCCCTCACTTTAAGGAGGTTATCATCATGGCTACCAACTGCGAGAACTGTGGGCATCGGACCAATGAGGTGGGTGGGCACCATTATTTGGGAAGAAGACTAGCTTAAGGTTAACCCCCTTTTAACCATCATTCTTCCTAAATACTTCAGGACTTGGGGGCAGGGGGTGTAGAGCAGCTTGGGTCTTTTTCTTAGGTCTAGTGTAGGGTAAAGAGCCCTTGAAGGAATGGGAAGTAGCCTAGAAAAGAAAAGTTAGAGATTCTATAACTTGTTTAAGACATATTAAAGGTTGATGATATAAGAGAAAAGTCTTTTGACCCACTCCTCAGAGGTGTGGAAGTTCAGTGAGGCAGACTTAAGACTTCACAATGAAGAACCCAATAGAGCTGTCTGAAAATAGAATGAGCTGCCTTGGAGAATTATAAATTCCCTTCTCCTGAGTGTATCTGAGTATAAGCTAATTCAGTTCTTTAACCAGAATATTATAAAGGAGACACACATTGGATGCAGTGGATGAAAGGACTGCAATAAATGCTTAAAAGTCTCTTTCAACCCCAAGAGTCAGGTTTTTTAAAGGTAAATTCAGAGTTTGTTGGCAGTTTGGGAGAGGTTTTGGCATGTTACCAGGGTTGGGCACTGCTCCTGGCCAGCTCTTGGTGTTTTTGGTTTGGGTGACTGCTGTTTAGAAGGCTCTTTCTTTGGTAGCTATTAGTGGGCCTAACTGATTGGAGGTCTAAGCCTACACTCCACGTCTCCTGGGTACCAAGATAGGCTCAGGTCTTCTCTCTGTTGCTCCTGACTGTTATCTATGCAGGTGAAATCTGGAGGAGCAGTAGAACCCTTGGGCACCAGGATCACCCTCCACATCACAGATCCCTCAGATATGACCAGAGACCTCCTCAAGGTAACAGTCAGCTTGGGAAAGTCAGTGTCCTCCTCCTAAGTTAGATAAGCTGTCTCTATCTAGGTGAAGCTGTCTTTTAGGAATAATGTTCAGGGCCATGAGGCATCTCCTACTTCCCTGGCTTTGAGGACCCCTGAGCAGAGGGGATTAATCCAAGGTTGGAATTGCAGATGTAGAAGGTGACCTGTTAGCTCTTTCTGATGACTGGGTAGCTTTTTGGCCTCCAATGTTTCTCTGGGTCTTCTTCTCTGTCCCCTAATGACAGGATACCCGACAGCTTGAAACTATGAGTGAGTTTCCCTTTATTAAGTTGGATCCATTCCTGTGGTTCAGATGGACAGGAGTGAGTCTCAAGCTTTAACAAGGGAGTCAGAAAAAAGTGGGACAGCTGCCCTTGTCCCCAGTCTATCACTACTGGTATTAATTGAGCAGGAGGCCTCTGGTTGGCTTTCTTTGCTTCTGACTTAAAGCTTAAAACTGACCTCTCATCTCACAGTCTGAGACTTGCAGTGTGGAAATCCCAGAGCTAGAATTTGAACTGGGAATGGCCGTCCTTGGGGGCAAGTTCACCACCCTGGAAGGGCTGCTGAAAGACATCCGAGAACTGGTGAGTCACCTGAGTAGTGTGTAAACCACCTTTGAGCAATTTGGCTGTGTGAAAAAGGACTGGAAGACTTCAAACATCCTAGTTTTCGGTGGTGGTAACTGTGGGTTTCTTTGCCTTAAAGCTGGTTTAAGAGACTTAAATATTATTTTGGATTGTGAAGAGACAAATATTATTTTGGATTGTGAAGATAAGTTTATGGGAAATGTTGAATGGAAATTCCAGGCCTAACTTTGGGACTTCATAGTTATTTTGTGGTCTTGGAGAAGTCATTTATTTTACTGGAAAGTTAGGTGATGAGGGTCCTTCTAAGCACCTAAAACTTCCCAACATAAAAAACATATATGTGTTGACTTAGCCCAAATATTTATCTTCTTGATGAATTATTTCACTTGATTCTCTGTTGGGCATTTTGTATTTGTAAATTGTACTTTTTCTTTGCATTTCTTCTCCAAATTAGTATTAGAGATCATATTCTAAGAACATGTTTCGATTTTTGTTTTACATTGCCAGTTTTGTTATCTTGGCACATTATCCCATAGACTCCTAGTAGCGACTGCCTTGGTTAGAAAGGTGGTGTGGTCTAAATGGAAACCAAGTTTCCCTGACTGGGCACCCACTGCCACCCCCTGCGTAGTTTATGGTCAGGCCTAACAAATATAAAGCCAGTATTCACACAATTTGGATATCATTTATTGCAGGTGACCAAAAATCCTTTCACACTGGGTGACAGTTCCAATCCTTGCCAGAAAGAGAGACTGCAGGAGTTTAGCCAGAAGATGGACCAGGTAAGAGGTCACTGGCCAGTCAGTACTTAGGGTCCAGTGAACAAGAGGCTGCATGCTCATGTCTTGCCACTTTTTGAACATCTAACCATCGTGTTGGGCATTCTTCTGGTTTTCTTTTTCTTTTTTTGTTTTTGGAAACAGTCTTGTTCTGTTGCCCAGGCTGGAGTGCAGTGGCGCAATCTTGGCTCACTGCAACCTCTGCCTCCCGGGTTCACACAGTTCTCCTGCCTCAGCCTCCCGAGTAGCTGGGATTACAGGCGCACACTACCACGTGTGGCTAATTTTTTGTATTTTTAGTAGAGACAGGGTTTCACTATGTTGGCCAGACTGGTCTCGAACTCCTGACCTCGTGATCCGCCTGCCTCGGCCTCCCAAAGTGCTGGGATTACAGGCGTGAGCCACCGCGCCCGCCCCTATTCTGGTTTTCTGTATTCCATGTCTTCTTTCTTGTTTTTCTCCCTTATTTTGTTAGAGCATCTCCTCCAGTAGCTTCCTGGGACAAAGCACATGGGAAATAAAATTTCTGGGACCTTCCACATCTGAACATTTCTTTATTCTGTTATCACACTAAAGTGATTATTGGCTGGGAATACGATTCTAGGATAGAAATAATTTTCAAAGACCCTGCACTACGGTCTTCCAGTTTGGCAAAGACATTGCATTACAGTCTTCCAGTTTGGCTGTTGAGAAGTCTGAAGCCATTTTGATTCCTGGTCTTTTATATGTGACCTAGTCTTGTGATCTCTTTGTCTTCTTTGATGTGAAAAAATTTCAGGATGTGCCTTGGAGTGGGTCAATTTTTACTCACTGGGCTAAGCACTTGGTGGATCTGTGGATCTTTTCAGTCTGGAAAACTCATGTGGTTCAGTTTTAAGAAGCTTTCATGAATGATTCTATTGAAGATTATCTTTTTTCTGATTTTTTTTTCTGTCCTTTCTGAGAACTCCTGGATTTTAGATATTAGACTTACTTGTCTGGTCTTCTATAATTTACTTTTTTTTTGTTGTTCTATTTTTGGTTTCTTGGTCTTTTTGTTCACTTTGGGAGATTCCCTCAACTTTATTTTTCAACCTTTCAGTTGACGTTTTCATTTCCACTAAAACTTTTATTTTCCAAGGAGCTTTTTAAAAAATAGCATCCTGTCTTAAGGATGTAATATTTTTTTCTTCTTGAAGATTATTATTATTTTTTAAATTTTTTGAGCATGTAATTTATATAGCGCTTCTTGATACTGATGTTGGATCTTTTTTGACATTTTATTCTCCTTGCATCCTCTTTTTTCCCATTTGATTTCCCATCTTTCAATGTTAAGGGCTTTGCTCAGATGTCTGATAATCATTGTCTTCTTACAAGTAGCTGACTAAAGACCTGAGTAGGGGGTGAGCCTTGTTGACATGGGGCTTATTACAGGGGAATTTAGCTTAGTTGTTTTGTTGAGGTGGCCTCCAATGCCAGAATTGTTAGGTCTTTCCTCTTGGGCTAGTCAGATTCCACTCCGTGGTTGTTGCATTTCCTGGCCTGAGGGTAAAGGCTTGGCTGGCAGTGTTCTGAGAGCTGTGGAAAGGGGGCTGGGGTGTGTATGTATTCTGTTTCCCATAAGCTTAAGCTTACATTCATTTAACCTCATTGTTCTTGATTCCTTTCCCTCTACCTTCAACTGGGCCAGCACCCCCCAGTCCACAGCTTGCTGATGTTGGCTTTTCTAACAGTCCTTGTTTTAGATCCTTTCCCCTCTACTTTCAGAGCTACCTAATTTCACCAATTCTTAAAACTTTTGGGGATTCTGTAATATAAATTGGGTTGGCTCTTGTCTGGCAGACAGAGCCCCTTTTTACCAGAGGTTATGTAAAATTTACTTGCTGTGTTCTCTCTCTCCTTTAGATCATCGAAGGTAACATGAAGGCCCACTTTATTATGGATGATCCAGCAGGAAACAGTTACTTGCAGGTATAGTAGACCTTCCCTGATGTTTCATAGAGATACATTTTCTGATCTTCCTTGAATATGTATCATTTCCCTAGAAACTGAAAGACTTGATTCTAAAAGGACTGCTTTTTACCAAGGAGGCGCGGTTAGAATATACATAAGGGAGAATAGAGGGGGGTGGGGGAGAGGATTTTTTTTTTTTTTAAGTGTATGTAAAGAAGGAAAAAAAGGGCCAGGTGCGGTGGCTCAAGCCTGTAATGCCAGCACTTTGGGAGGCCGAGACGGGTGGATCACGAGGTCAGGAGATCGAGACCATCCTGGCTAACACAGTGAAACCTCCTCTCTACTAAAAAAAAAATTACAAAAAACTAGCCGGGCGAGGTGGTGGGCGCCTGTAGTCCCAGCTACTCGGGAGGCTGAGGCAGGAGAATGGCGTAAACCCAGGAGGCAGAGCTTGCAGTGAGCTGAGATCCGGCCACTGCACTCCAGCCTGGGCGACAGAGCGAGACTCCGTCTCAAAAAAAAAAAAAAGGGAAGAAAAGGATACTCTGAGGCTCCTTTTTTTCTGTATTCTAGCTCTTGTCCCAGTTCTGGAGTTTTCATTTTGCACATCTGAATATGGAGTGAGGAGAAATGGTGCCTCGTCCAGAGGCCATGATAGGAAACTGATAGGCTTTAAGTTGACTGAGGAGATAGTCCGGTGATTGATGTGCCTTTAACATTGACTGAATGCTTACCATGGGTCAGGCAAAACTTCTAAGTTCTTTCCAAGATTAAGACCATTGCTATACTTTTTATAAGAAGGTGCAGATATTACAAAATAGGTGGATCGTTCCCTGATTCTAGGGCTGGGGTCTTCCACCCCTGGCGCATGTGGGCTCTGTTGCTACCCACTAGTTCAGTCTAGCCTTGGGAAATTGGAGGCCAATAAAAATGAGAAGAAAAACCCAAAACTCATGACGTTCTTGGGAAAGTGGGAATTGGAAGCTGCCTGCAGGGAGGGGGAGTGGCACGGCGGCACTGATTGTCTGTCCTTGACCTTGCAGAATGTGTATGCACCTGAAGATGATCCTGAGATGAAGGTGGAGCGTTACAAGCGCACCTTTGACCAAAATGAGGAGCTAGGGCTCAATGACATGAAGACAGAGGGCTATGAGGCAGGCCTGGCTTCACAACGGTAGCAGTAGGGGGCTCAAGGGCCAGCGTCCAGTGCTGCTCTTTCTGTAGGTTATTTATTAGTATCAGAAGAAGGCTGGGAGTGTCCTCTCCACCAGCCCTTGCCCATGGTGGGGAGGACATCTGGTCTGAGTCAGAGATCTATGCACACTTTCTAAACAGCTTCTGATGTAAGTGTGAGCCTCTTGTGTTACTTGACCTTATTTTGGAAGTTTTGAATTGGCCTCGGAGGAAACCCAGAAATGAACCAGGGGTATGTCATTATCACTTTTTTCATAGCAAGTCCTTACCCTCCCTCCACTTAATGCTCTGTCCTCTAAGGTTAGAACTCTGAAGTTGGAGAAGGTGGAATAAAGTTACACCTGGAGTTTGGTTGTTGGTTTCGAGTATATAAAATACTGACTTTCAACAGGAAAGGAGTCTCCTGAGGGGAGACCGAGTCCAGCACAAGTGAAGGAGTTACCATTGAAATGATGACTTTCAAACAGCACTGGCCTCTGTATTGACCCTATCCTTGTTGATATGCTGTTAGAATTCAGCCTCCCAAAGAAAATTTTCCCGTGTATCCACTGTAATTTGGGGATTGCAGCTGGCATTTAATTCATTCCTTCAACAGATGCTTGCTTATATACTTTATTCCAAGCACACCACAGAACAGAGGACAAAATAAATCTCTTTCATGGAACTTAAAATCTAGTGGGAAAAATGACAGTAAACAGATGAGGAAAACAGTACATCAGATGGTGACTAGTGTCATGGAGGAATGTAAAGCAGGGAAGGGGCTGGGTTGTGCAAGGAAAGCGGGAGTAGGGAAGATCTTCTGAACAAGAAGGTGATAATTTGACATTTGGGCAAAGCTGAGGAGGTCAGGGAGTGAGCTGTGTGGGTAGCTGGGGAAAGAGATTTCCTGGCAGAGGGAACTGCAAATGCTAGAGCTGTGAGGTTAGAGCCAGTGGGAGAGTCTGATCAGTTAGCCCCACTCTCAGTTACAAATGTTGAAACACATTCATTCAGAGACAGGAGGCTATCTGCAGTTGTTCCGAAAGTTAAGGACCAGTGAGCACTCTGCTGCTTGGGCCCTGGACTTCCCAGCCAGTGCTCTTTGCACTGTAGTCTCCTACCTCTCATAAACAAAAGGTGACTCCTGCGGTGCAGACTGCAGGGTATTTGTTCAATAAAGACCAGTTCATTGATTAAGATGTTATCACAAACCTTACTGCTTTGTGTTGCAAACTTCTGTTTTTTTTTTTTTTTTTTTTTCAGTAGAGACAGTCTTGCTCTGTTGCCCAGGCTGGAGTGCAGTGGTATGATCTTGGCTCACTGCAACCTCTGCCTCCCAGGTTCAAGCAATTCTCCTGCCTCAGCCTCCCGAGTAGCTAGGACTACATGCGCACACCACTACGCCCAGCTAATTTTTTTTGTATTTTAGTAGAGACAGGGTTTCACTGTGTTGCCCAGGCTGGTCTCGAACTCCTGAGCTCAGGCAATCCGCCCGCCTCAGCCTCCCAAAGTGCTAGGATTACAGGCATGAGCCACCGTGCCCAGCCTGTTGCAAACTTAACTCTGAAGAATGAGTTAGAGATGACTTAGCAATCAGACATCTACTCTCATTGCTCTGTTAAACTATTCTCATAGGTCACAAGTGATTTTCCAGTTGGAAAAGGTTATCTCTTTCTGTCACTTTTGATAGTGGACCATCTCTTCTTAACCCTTCTCTTGGCTCTCCAGATACTGTACCTTTGGCTTTCCCTTCACTTTGAATCTTTCTTTTTTTTTTTTTTTTTTGAGACTGAGTCTGGCTCTGTCGCCCAGGCTGGAGTGCAGTGGCCGGATCTCAGCTCACTGCAAGCTCCGCCTCCCGGGTTTACGCCATTCTCCTGCCTCAGCCTCCGGAGTAGCTGGGACCACAGGCGCCCGCCACCTCGCCCGGCTAGTTTTTTGTATTTTTTAGTAGAGACGGGGTTTCACCGTGTTAGCCAGGATGGTCTCGATCTCCTGACCTTGTGATCCGCCCGTCTCAGCCTCCCAAAGTGCTGGGATTACAGGCTTGAGCCACCGCGCCCGGCTTGAATCTTTCTTATTTGCACACTTTGCCTCCTCCCTTTTTATTAAATTTGTTTCTGAGAGTTCTGCTTTCAGACATCTCCCCGTATCAGACTCTTTGGCATCTTACTATCATGTGGGACTAACTTCCATACCTGTATCTCTAATTTTCTGTACGTGAGGGCGAGAGTAAGGTGTTTGGAGACTCAGGTTAGCAAATGACTCATTCAAACTATAAAGCTTCAGTACTTTGAGCAAACTTCTCCCAGGCAACTATTCTACCCTAAGAGATTATCTCTAGATATGTTTCCAGCTGGCTTGGGAATCTAAGTTTACCAGACAACCCTCTGATCTATCATTTGGTCTCTAGACTTCCCCATAGTGTAGGTGTGCTCTGTTAAGATAAACTGCAGTATCAGGTTCATTTTCCATTGTGAAGGAAAAAAAATGGCACTCTGGCTTACTACTGAATCTCTTGTGAGTTTGATTGATGTGAGGCAATCTCCCAGAATCCACCTAGGAAATGATGACCTGAGTTTCTGAACTTGCAAAGACTGAGGACCAGATGCCAGACCGGGATAACCCAGCTAAGGTACTTCCTGCCCTTTGATGACAAGGCATTATTCAGTTTCATACCCTTCTCTTGAAGTATCTCTCAGCTCCTTTCTCATTTCATAAAGTGTGTCAGGATGGGAGCTTACATATAGTTAACTGAGTCTTGCTCCACAGGCCCTAGCATATGACACATGGTTAATAAAATCTGTTAAAATCCTCCATCCTAGATCAAACCCTATTAGGACACTAGGGGTAACATCTATAGGTAATAAGATAGGGAAAGGGTCTTGCTTTAAAGCCAGGGTAGGTGAGTCAAAGTGCCAAGAACATGTGGATTCAGTTTCACAGCCACGAGTAAAATCTAGGTGGAAAAGTTTTGTGATTGTGTTAAAAAAGGAAAGTGGTTCGTGCGTGAGGGCACGCCTCCTGCTTTCATGGGTCAAGTATGTGAAATGCAGCCATGTTCAGTCATTAGACCTGTGGACGAACATATAGGTAGGTACTGAATGTACGTCTGTGTCGTGATGAGTAAGTGGAGGAGCGAGGTGAGTGTTGGGAGCAAGTATGAAGGGCAGTTGACTTGGCCAACTGAAAGCTTTAATGATGGCAATACTTTCATTCTAACATCAGTCTATTTCCTTCTTTGTATACCTGGGGTATGTGCCTGATGCACACTGCAGAAAATGGTGCCTCTGCTTACATTTAGGGCAGTGGTGGTTAAGACTACTTGGCTTTATTCCTATTAAAAATTTTTTTTGGCTGGGCACAGTGGCTCATGCCTGTAATCCCAGCACTTTGGGAGGCCGATGCGGGCGGATCACGAGCTCAGGAAATTGAGACCATCCTGGCTAACATGGTGAAACCCTGTCTCTACTAAAAAATACAAAAAATTAGCTGGATATGGTGGCGGGTGCTTGTAGTCCCAGCTACTTGGGAGGCTGAGACAGGAGAATGGTGTGAACTCGGGAGGCGGAGCATGCAGTGAGCTGAGATCCCGCCATTGCACTCCAGCCTGGGAGACAGAGCGAGACTCCATCTCAAAAAAAAAAAAAAAAAAACAAAAAAACACGAAAAAACACTTTTTTTTACGCACTTCTTTTTAAGGCAAATGGCAGTGTTTCCAACTGTGAAGAGAAAAAAACTGCTTATTTTGTGTGTTCACCTCAGTTTAGTATTGGCACTTCCAATGCTTGTTTTCCTAGTCTGTAAAATGGGGATAATTAAGATAAATAAAATTATCCCCATTTTACAGGTGACAGAACAGCCTCACAGAGGCTAGGTAACTTCCAGAAGGAAGCAGAGCTTTTTTTTTTTGAGACGGAGTCTCACTCTGTTGCCCAGACTGGAGTGCAGTGGCATGATCTCGGCTCCCTACAACCTCTGCCTCCCAGGTTCAAGTGATTCTCCTGCCTCAGCCTCCTGAGTAGCTGGGACTACAGGTGCGTGCCACCATGCCTGGCTACTTTCTGTATTTTTAGTAGAGATGGGGTTTCACTGTGTTGGCCAGGCTGGTCTCGAACTCCTGAGCTCGTGATCTACCCACCTCGGCCTCCCAAAGTGCAAGGATTACAGGCGTGAGCCACCGTGCCTGGCCAGAAGTAGAGTTTCTAAGAGGCAGGTGTCAAACCCAGGCTAGACTCTGAAACCTGAGCTCTGAATATTTTGAGCTCAACTCCACAGTGACTGTATTTGTTCTATTAGAGACAACTGCAGAGAGAGGCCAAAGCTCAGAGCAGGCCACTGGCACTGGCATCTGATCCTGCTTAACTGCCCTGCAGCGTAGGATGGAGACACTTGGGTCTTGTCAGGCTAAGGGACGGGGTAGGATGGCTAGTGGTGGAATTGAAGAAAACAAATGGGCAGAAGGTGGCTGGGTGGAAGTTGAGAGGGCTATCCTGGCAGTGTTCACTGGAGAGGTGTGAGGCTTTCTGAATGCCTGCTGACACCAGGGTGGGGCAGGGCTGTGCAGTGCAGTGCAGTGTGAGATACACCAAATTGGACTAGAAGCCAAGGCAGGGTTGTGTAGGGGGTACCCCTGGGGCCCTCCACCTAGTGAAGCCCTATCAGCCCAGTGTCCTCTCACCAGGCCTCAGAGCCCCAGCCAGCTTTCCTTTCTGGGCCTGTACTGCAACCCCCTCAACATGGCCCACTGGGTAAAAATTCATGCTTCAAGACTGATCCCCAAGCCTGTTTTATATGAGTAAGGAATTTTTAAACACTTACCCCCAGATAATGTATATTTATGAAGTATAGCCCTGTCTGCTTGACTAATGTATTAAAACTGTCCTTTTTGACTCCTGGTCCAAGAAACTATTGTCTGCACTTCTGTGTAGTTGTGTATAGCGTCCTGCAAATTCTGTCAGAAGTCTGTGTTTTCAGTAACACTAAAACTTCTCTCTCAAATGATACAAATTTTCAGCTTTAAGACAAGTTCTGGGGAATGAATGTACAACATATTGACTAGCTAATAATTCTGTATTGTTTACTTGAAGCTTGCTAAGACAAATTTAAGTGCCCCCCACAGAACTAGTACATAAATAAGTCTAGTGAAGGATGTTTTAATTAATTTGATTTTGGTAATCATTACACAATGTATAATTATATCCAATCATCACATTGTACACCTTGAATATATATAATTTTTGTCAAATAACCTTAATAAAGCTGGGAAGAAATGATAAAAAAGTGACAATCTAACATATGATAAGGTAAAAAGATACTTCAAGAAATTTGGATGACCTCTTGCACCCCACTTTGCTAGCCTCTACTCCGAAGAGTCATGTTCTGGCTATGTGAATTTGAGCAACTTCTTAATCTTGCCAAGCTTCAGTTCTTATCTGTAAAATGTGATATTGAAACGATTTGAGAATTGTGAGGGTTAAATGAGATAATTCAGGTAAAGCTCTAAAACCCCTGCCAAGAATAAAGTCTTTTCTTCCCCCCCAAAACTTGAGTATTAGAATTCATTCTCTCTGGTTTCTCTCTTTTGCTATGCTAAAAATAGATCCAGGTCCTTTTCATTGTCGAGATTTTAGTTTCCTTCAAAAGATAACTGCGAGCTAGTTGTAATATAACACCAGAAGAGTTATACAGGTCTTAGAAACTACGTTTTTCATAGTAATTATGTTGGTTTGCACTTCCTGGCTTCCCTTCTCAGACGGTAGGTACCTGGAAGCCTAGTGGAGCAGATTCTCCCCACTTGAAGATACTTATAAAAATAACGAACATAGTTCCGATGACCATATGCCCACCATATGCCCAACACCGCTCTGCGCACTTCACACAGTAGTGTCATCTCAGCCTGTGATCATTACGAGTTAGGTGCCGGGATTCTCCCCGCTTTGTGATAACTTGCCCGAGGTCATACAGCTAGCCAGCTATGGAACCAGTATTCAAAGTCGGCTACGCTGCAGCCTGTGGCCCTCCACTTTCTTGCCCGTGGTCTGCAGTTTAGGTAACCTCTGGGGGCGGGGTGTTTTGGGTCAGGTTGTGGCCTCACAGAACAGCGCTTGCTGCGGTTGGATGGATGGGTGGGTGGGTGGATGAAGAGAAGAAACCTGGTGGCGTCGTCCCAGGGCTGTGGAGCGCCCCGAAGGTGAGCGCATCCCCCGCGAGGGCACCTGCCAGCCGCGCAGTTCTCAGCACTCTCCGCCACTTCCGGCCCTGGCCCCGCCCCCTCGGGTGGCTGGCGTCCCTTACGCGTTGAGGAATTTTGTCCCCAGCGCCGACCCGTCACTCTGTCCTCGTCGCTGCCATGGCGGCAGCTCCGCCGCTTTCCAAGGCCGAGTATCTGAAGCGTTACTTGTCCGGGGCAGATGCCGGCGTCGACCGGGGGTCTGAGTCCGGTCGCAAGCGTCGCAAAAAGCGGCCGAAGCCTGGCGGGGCCGGCGGTAAGGGGTGAGTTGGTACCGGCCGGGGCGGGGCCTGCGACGACTCGCCACCCCTCACCCTTCCCAACTCCGCCCTCGGTCGCCTGGCGACTCCTTCCCTCTTGGCGGGTCTCCCGGCTTCTCCGCCGACCCCTGCTCATGCCCAGGGCCCTACTCACATCGCTTGAGGCCCCGCATTGCCTCTGCCGGCCCGCTTACACCTCGAGCCTCTGAGCAGTAGCGTCAGTGCGTTAGAGCCGGGCTGTAACTTTGATTACTCTTTTCCCGCCTTGATAGACTTCCGTCCTCTTCCATGGGGAATGAATGTTGCGCCCCGAGAATAATGGAGCGGATTCAAAGCCTCTGTGCTTGAATCTTTAGGGCCCGGTACCTGCCTGTGGGGATTCCCAAATCCCCAAGACTTGGTTCTGAATCAGAGACCTTGGATCACCTCCTGTTACTCTTAGTAATAGTCCTACTAACAAGAGAAGTTAACATTTACATAATTATACTTTTCTTGCCAGGCAACATTATAAGAAATTTAAACATAAGTTTGTTTAAGCCTTACAACAGTACCATGAACTGGGTATTATTTTCAAATGGGAAAACTTTGTGGCCCAATGTAGTGGGCCCTACCAAATCGTTTTCCACCCAGAACCACAGAATGTGACATTTAGAAATAGGGTCTTTGGAGATGTAATCAGTTAAGATGAAGTCATACTTGATTAAGGTGGGTGCCAAATACAAAATGACTGTTTTCCTTTTAAAAAGAGGGAAGTATGGATACAGACACAGCAACAAAGGAAAAACGACCATGTCTAGATGAAGGCTGAGATTGGATTGGATTTATGTTGCCAAAAGCCAAGGTATGCCTGGGGCTACCAGAAGCTGGGAGAGGCAAGGAAAGATCCTTCCCTACAGACTTTGCAGGGAGGATGGCCTTGCAGACACCTGGATTTCAGATTGCTAGCTTCCAGAACTGTGAGAATTTTTGTTGTTTTATGCCACGCAATTTTGTGGTACTTTGTTACAGTAACCCTAAGGCACTAAGATACCCAGTGAAGTCACATTGTTCTAAAGAACTAGTCCATGTTGTTTTCTGGTTTGGTGCTTGCCTTATTATTGTCCTCGTCTTTCTGCTTCACTGACTTGTGTGGATCCTTTTGAGGCAGTGCCATATGATGAAAGTAGCTTGAGTGTTGGAGCAGCACTGGTCAGAGTTTGAATCCTAGCTGTGCCACTTTATAGGCTGTGTACCCTTGGGCAAGGTGTTTCATCTCACTGAACTGCGGTTTCCTTATCTTTAAAATGGGAATAATACTGAATAATAATGCTTTTATGAAGTGGTGGTTGTGATTAGAGGGATTGCATTAAGTGACCCTGGCTTTTTGAATAACTTCACATCATGGCAGTCATGGTTATTATTGGGGCTCAACTATAGTTTATCCATGTAACAAGCATTTATTGAATACACCGTATTCCAGTTACTGTAGGGTGTTAAGGATGCCTCTGTGAACAAAAAGAAACATAGTCCCTGTTCTTGTGGAGCTTATAGTTTAGTGGGAATACAGGCTTTAAGCAACTAATTACACAACTAATTGATGTATTTTCTTTATGGTAAATGCAATGAAAGTATTCCAAGAGTTTTTAACAAGAGTTCTTAGTCTTTTTTTTTTTTTTTTTTTTTGAGACGGAGTCTCACTGTGTCCCCCAGGCTGGAGTGCAGTGGCGTGATCTCAGCTCACTGCAACCTCCAACTACAGGGTTCATGCCATTCTCCTGCCTCAGCCTCCCAAGTAGCTGGGACTACAGGCGCCCGCCACCACACCTGGCTACTTTTTTGTATTTTTAGTAGAGACAGGGTTTCACCATGTTAGCCAGGTTGGTCTCGATCTCCTGACCTCATGATCCACCCGCCTCAGCCTCCAAGTGCTGGGATTACAGGCGTGAGCCACTGGGCCTGGCTGGGTCCGTGGTCTTGAGTGAGTGTGAGATAGTGGGGGAATCCGGGAAGCAGTCAAGAAAAGTTTGCCAGGCTGGGTGCGATGGCTCTCGCCTGTAATCCCAGCACTTTGGTAGGCCGAGGCGGGCGGATCACGAGGTCAGGAGATCAAGACCATCCTGGCTAACACAGTGAAACCCCGTCTGTACTAAAAAAATACAAAAAATTAGCTGGGCGTGGTGGCAGGCGCCTGTAGTCCCAGTTACTCGGGAGGCTGAGGCAGGAGAATGGCGTGATCCCGGGAGGCGGAGCTTGCAGTGAGCTGAGATTGTGCCACTGCACTCCAACCTGGGCGACAGAGCAAGACTCCATCTCAAAAAAAAAGAAAAAAAAAAAAAAAAGTTTGCCAAAGGAAGTTAAGTTTGTGTTAGGACCTGAAAAATGAGGAAGAGTTTCCTGGAATGAGGAAGAGTTTCCTAGCACTTTGGGAGGCCAAGACGGGTGGATTGCTTGCATATAGGAGTTTGGGACCAGTCTGGGCAACATGGTTAAACCCTGTTTCTACAAAAAAAAAAAAAAAAAAGTCAGGCACAGTGGCACATGCCTGTAGTCTCAGCTACTTGGGAGACTGAGTGGAGAGAATAACTTAACCCCAGGAAGTCAAGGCTGCAGGGAGCCATGATGGTGCCCCTGCACTCCAGCCTGGGCAACAGTGTGAGACCCTGTCTCAAAAAAGAAAAAGATTGAGAAGTGTAGATCAGGCAGAGGGAAGGAACTGCATATGTGAAAACTGATGTGGTAGTAACTTGGCTCCTTCCTAGGCACCAAAGGTTGACCCAGGGAGGTGTTCAACCAAGGAAGTAGCAGTAGGAGATTAAGATGACCTTGAAGACAAAGACTGGACCATGCAGGATCCTGTAGGATTTTGAACTTTTATTTTAAAACCGATAGATAAGTGTTTTTAGGCTGGTATCCTAGAATGACTCTTTTTGATCTTCTTCTTCTCATTTAGAATGCGGATTGTGGATGATGATGTGAGCTGGACCGCTATCTCCACAAGTAAACCAGAAAAGGAGGAAGAGGAAGATGACGGAGATTTGCCTGTGGTATGTATCTTTGGGGCTGTCAGGATTTTGAAATGAAGCAAGCTTCTCAATTTTTTTTTTTTTTTCCAGACGGAGTCTCACTCTGTCATCTGGGCTGGAGTGCAATGGCGTGATCTTGGCTCACTGCAACCTCCACCTCCTGGGTTCAGGCGATTCTCCTGCCTCAGCCTCCTGAGTAGCTGGGATTACAGGCACCGGTCATCATGCCCGGCTAATTTTTTTTGTGTGTGTTTTTGTGGAGACGGGGTTTCACCATGTTGGCCAGGCTGGTCTTGAACTCCTGGCCTCAGGTGATCCACCCACCTTGGCCTCCCAAAGTGCTGGGATTACAGGTGTGAGCCACCGTGCCAGGCCAGGCTTCTCAATTTCTTTTCCCAGCTCAGGGTAGATTTGTAGGGGGTTAGTTGAGAACAGAAAAGAGGTGACAGTTTCCAAAGAGCTGTTTAAAATAGTTTTCTTTGCTGATGCCTATACACCAACTCCTCTCTTTATGGACGGCCCATCAGCCTAGAAATGAGACGGATCACAGAGAGAGGACTCCTCAACATCAGTGATAGAGTAATGATGTGAATTGGCTGTGGTTCAGTTTGTTGGAATCTTCCTTAAAAACAATGCTGAGGTGGCCGGGCGCGGTGGCTCAAGCCTGTAATCCCAGCACTTTGGGAGGCCGAGACGGGCGGATCACGAGGTCAGGCGATCGAGACCATCCTGGCTAACACGATGAAACCCCGTCTCTACTAAAAGATACAAAAACTAGCCGGGCGTGGTGGCGGGCGCCTGTAGTCCCAGCTACTCCGGAGGCTGAGGCAGGAGAATGGCGTGAACCCGGGAGGCGGAGCTTGTGAACCCGGGAGGCGGAGCTTGCAGTGAGCCGAGATCGGGCCACTGCAATCCAGCCTGGGCGACAGAGCCACTCGTATCCAGCCTGGCGACAGATGGTGACCCGCCTCAAAACCACAATGCTGAGGTTCAATTATAGGGAACTTTTTATTTGCTCCTTTCTTTCATTGATTTAACCAAACTTTCAAATTGTATATTCTTGGCCGGGCGTGGCTCTACTGTAATCCTGCTACTTTGGGAGGCCGAGGCGGCGGATCAAGGTCAGGAGATCGAGACCACGGTGAAACCTCGCCTCTACTAAAAATATACAAAATTAGCCGGGCGCGGTTGTGGGCGCCTGTAGTCCCAGCTACTTGGGAGGCTGAGGCAGGAGAATGGCGGGAACCCGGGAGGCGGAGCTTGCAGTGAGCTGAGATCCGGCCACTGCACTCCAGCCTGGGCGACAGAGCGAGACTCCGTCTCAAAAAAAAAAAAAAAAAAACAACAACAACAACAACAACAAAAAAAACCAAATTGTATATTCTTGCCTAAGTACTGGAGATATGTAGATTAATAGAACATAGCTATATTTTAGAGTTTATACCCTGGAATGGAAAACAATTTCAAATAAATTTCAACAGTATGGTAAATGTTGGGGATATTTCACATATGTACCAAGTACCATTAGAGCCCAGGGGAGGTAGCATACTTTGTATTCTGTTGGGAGATATCCTGAAAGATGTAAATATTGAGTTTTGAAGGATAAATAAGAGCCAGGTGGACAAAATCATAGGCAAATGACCTTCCAGTGGTTCATGAAACCATTGCTGAGAATTTCTGAGAAACAAAGTGGAAAGGAGAGCTGTTGATAGGCTGAATTCCACTAAAGGTGGTAAAGATGGATTCCAGATGAGTATTTAACATTAATTCCTAGCAAAATTCTAAAATAGATTATTTAAAAGAGGGCTTGCTAGTAATTAGAAGGGAAATAGCGATCTTAGGGAGCCAATTTAGTTTTGGTCAGAACAAATAAATATTAACAATGTTTGTTGTTATTTTTTAATTTTATGAAAGCAATGCATGTTTATTACAGAATATTTGGGAATTGAAAAAAGTTTAAAGTTTTTAAAAGAATAACCACTTATATTGTGACCATCCAAAGGCAACTGCTGATATTTGGATGCATATCTCTTCAGATTTTTCTCTTTAGAGATTATACATGCTTGTGTTTTATTTTTTTGAACATAATTGGGATCATACTGTACATATGGTTTTGGAGTCTACTCTTCTGCTAAATAATATGTTTTGGATACTTTGGTAGGACCTTAAAATATTCTTTGAGTGTATGATTTTTATTGGCTATGTAGTAGTTTACTATATATATTTAATCTGTTCTATTACTGGATACATGAACTGTTTCCACTTTTAAAATATCATACATCATTGTACATAAGTCATTTGTAGAAATCAGTTTATTTCTTTATTCCCATAATATGAAATGAATGGATCAAAGGGTATGGTTCTTTTTAGTTACATTCCCATATTGCTTTCCAAAAGGTACTACCAGTTTACACTCCCACTAGAGGTAATGAGAATGCCAGTTCGCCTACGTCGTCAATATTATTATTATCATTTTTGAGACAGGGTCTTGCTCTGTTGCCCAGGCTGAAGTACAGTGGTGTGATCATGGCTCATTGTGGTGTGATCATGGCCCATTGTAGCCTCTACCTCCCCGGTGCAAGCAGTCCTCCTACCGTAGCCCCACAACTAGCTGGTACCAAAGGTGCGCACCTCAATGCCTGGCTAATTTTGTGTATTTTTTGTAGAGATGAGGTCTCTGTGTTGCCCAGTCTGGTCTTGAACGCCTGGGCTCAAGTGATCCTCCCGCCTAGGCCTCCTAAAGTGTTGGGATTACAGGTGTTAGCCACATGCCCGGCCGATATTAAAGAATTATTAACAAAGCAAAACCAATAGCAAACCTATGCCGATTTAGCAAGTGAGTAATGGTATCCATTTCTTTTTTTTTTTTTTCTGAGATGGAGTCTTGCTCTGTTGCCCAGGCTGAAGTGCAGTGGTGCAATCTCGGCTCACTGCAAGCTCCGCCTCCCGTGTTCACGCCATTCTCCTGCCTCAGCCTCCGGAGTAACTGAAACTACAGGCTCCTGCCACCATGCCCGGCTAATTTTTTGTATTTTTAGTAGAGATGGGGTTTCACTGTGTTAGCCAGGATGATCTCGATCTCCTGACCTCGTGATCCACCTGCCTTGGACTCCCAGAGTGCTGGGATTACAGACGTGAGCCACCGTGCCTGGCCCAGTTTCTTCAAACACTAGTGAAATGAATCATTTTTTATATGTTCATTAGGCTTATGTTGTAGGTGTATTTTATCATTTGCCTTTTCACTTACTTCATAATAGTTTTTATTTATTTATTTTTTTTTTCAGACAGATTCTCGCACTGTCACCAATGCTGGAGTGCAGTGGCTCGATCTTGGCTCACTGCAGCCTCTGCCTCCTGGGTTCAAGCGAACCTCCTGCCTCAGCCTCCCGAATAGCTGGGATTATAGGCGCCTGCCACCATGCCCAGATAATTTTCGTGTTTTTAGTAGAGACGGGGTTTTTCCATGTTGCCCAAGCTGGTCATGAACTCCT
This sequence comes from Papio anubis, assembly GCF_008728515.1. NCBI lineage: Eukaryota > Metazoa > Chordata > Mammalia > Primates > Cercopithecidae > Papio > Papio anubis. The sequence continues at coordinate 17,798,458 of NC_044987.1, forward strand.
GGGCTGAAGTGATCCACCCACCTCAGCCTCCCAAAGTGCTGGGATTACAGGAATGAGCCACTGCACCTGGCCATTTTCTTTTATGATATTGTCTTGCTTTTATCATGGCCCAAAAACCTAAACAACGGAGGCTTTAGTGCCACTGCTCTCTGCATTGGTTAAAACAGATCTTGATTATTGAATTCATTTTTGTAACTGCAAGATCACCACCACCGCCACCACCAGTAATAATAGCAAAACGATTATGATGATTATGAGAGCAGTGACAGCACAGGAATAACTAATAGGTGTAATTTATTGAGCATTTATCATTTACCATGCAGGGCTAAGCTTACGTGAATTATCTCATTCGATCCTTATAGCAATCCTTTGAATCCCACTTTTACAAATGAGGAAATTGAGGCTTAGAATAATTTACCAAAGGTTACACAGATGCTAAGTGGCAGAACTGGGGTTTAGATCTTAATTCATCTTGCCCGAAACCTGTGCTTTTAATGCTCAGTGAGAGATCTCAAAACTGGGTTATATGAAGAATGATGGTAGGATTTTCGGAGAAGTAGAGGGCTGTTACGACCTGGATTTAAATTCCAGTTCTGCCACTTGTTAGCTTGTGATATTGAGAAAGTTACTTAACTTCTCTGAGTCAGTTTGCTATTCAGTAGTGTGGAGCCTTTCTTTGCAGGGTTATTGTGAGAATCGAGTTAGATTATATGAATAAAACACAAAACACAGTACCTTGCACATAGTTGCTACTTTGTAACTAGGATTTATTATGCCATCATTCTTTGAAAATTTGTCATGTGGAAAAGGGATCAGTTGCATCAGAGGTCAGAACTAGAATCAATTCAAAGAAGTTATAGGAAGGTAGAGATGAGACCAGTAAAACTAAGAACTTTCTAACATTTTTGAAAAATGCAGTGGACTGCGTTGTAAGATGAATGAGGTCCTTGTCAGGAAGGGATTGGGTGAGTGACCATTTATTAGGAATACTATAGAGAAGATTCTGATTCGTTCGGAAGTTTGGAAGATAAGAAATGTGGTTTTAGCTCTTAAAGATTAATGATTCTGTGTACATCTGGCTCTTTTTGGTTGTATTCAAGAAAACCTATTATTGTGACTACCTACAACAAGAAAGGTTTCATAGAAACCCAAAGTCCTTGATTAGTGCTAGGCATGATGGGGGGCCACCTATGTTTTCACTCTTAATGTAGAAGTAAAAGTGTAATAGGAATTTAGTGTTAGCTTACAAGTGGCTGTTGTGTACCTAGCAGGTTAATAAAAAGGTTTGTAATGAAAGAAATTAACCTTTGCGGGGAAATTGATTAATTAGAGAAGGATCTACAATTCAACTAATACAGTGACAATCAGGTGCTTATGGAGCTAGCATAACTGAAGACCCCTACTTATTTCTTCATGACCATGTTGGATATGTGTGCGCCCTTAGGTTAGGAATCGGAATGGTTGTAACTTCAGGTTCTTGAGACAGTGCTTCTTGGCTGGATCCTGTGGATTTCCTCAGCATAGGAAATCTTTACTTCCCCAGGTGGCAGAGTTTGTGGATGAGCGGCCGGAAGAGGTAAAGCAGATGGAGGCCTTTCGTTCCAGTGCCAAATGGAAGCTTCTGGGAGGTGAGTTCCAACAATAGATAAATCTAAATCTCCATTAGTAGGGGAGGTCTTTTTTTCTTTTCTACACTTTTCTTTTAGAGGAATGCATAGTTTTTTTTAGCATGTCATTGATCCTGAAAAATAAAGCAGGAAAAAGGAAGCTGGACTTCTTCAGAAGTAGTAAGACATAGGAACTTAGAGACCAGATATTCCTCTTTCTCTTGTATTTTGGCATTAGGGTTACTGAGGTCGGTGACTAATTTGGAGGCCTGTGAGAACCCATTCCTCTTTGACTCAGAATAGGAGAGCCCTCGGTATATAGGCAAGACTTTGGGAGGAGTTTACAAGAAACAGGAACAGAATTTGGGGACTTTAGCTACCACTGTCCTCTTCCACAATGAAGCAACTCATTTCTGGGGAGTCAAGGACCAATGTTTTTTGTTCTGTTTGTGTTAGTAAATTTCTCTCTTCTTTCCTTAAATATTGGTATTTTACAGTGCATTACCCTCCACCTGCCCACTTTAGACTCTTCCTAAGCTAATATTTATAACTTAACTCTCTTGAAAAAAATTTGAGTCCTTGAGACTTGGATAAAAAGTGTTTGTGTGTCACATCTGTTTGAGCATAGACTGGTCTTATTTGCCATGATAGTCCCCTGTCTAGCACAAGGAGCTGCCTTTAATAAATATCTGTAGAATTGTTTAATTGCTAGTAGGCATTTGATTTTTGTAGCCTAACCAGAATTCTTTTCCAAAGAGAGTCTTTTGGTCTCCATATCTTGTTTGTCTAGGAAGACATACAGACACACACACACAGTGCTTTTCGGTATCTGAATGTTTAGAAAGTCAGTTGCAGACACTCACTCACTCACTCACTCCTTTTCTTCTGCCTTGCTTTCACTTCCTCATCCCAATCTGTTACTGGAAATACGCTTACCAATCTCTGACCCTTACTTCCTTCAGATTTACTGTTAGGCCCCCCACAGACATCATACTTTTCTCTGTGGAGTGGATTCCAATCAGATAGGCCTGTTCCCCAAAGTAAAGGAGTTGACTTGGTTTAATTCATTCATTTAGCAAGTATTCATTGGTTCCTACCCAGCCTTTATTTTTATTTGGGCTATGGAGCTCAATGACAAGAGATAGAGGTAGAGGAAGAACTGGATTTTGAAACCGTTCCAGATGCTATAGATATTTCATTCTGTGGTGCCTTTGAAAATGGAAGGTCTCAAACTTGTTTTTTAACTTTAAAGATTTACGTATTTTAAAGATTGCACGTGGACTCTGGAGTCAAATAGAGCTGAATTTAAATACTCCTCCACCACTTATTAGCAATATGACTTTGGCAAGTTAATCTTTCTGAGTATTAACTTCCTCATCTATAAAATGGAAATGACAATATTTATGTCCTAGGCTTATGAGAATTGAATCAGGTAATCTCTATAAAACATTGGCACACAGTAGGTGATTGGTAATTACTTGCTCCTTTCTTTTTTTGTGATTTTTTCCGCTCTCTAACGAAGAGCACAGTGAAATAGATTAAATAGTTAACAGCATTTGATTTTGATATTCACTGTTTTAGTCAATTTACCTTTTGAAAGAGGAGTGAGTACAAACTATAAAGTATCTAGGCAAAATATCAGTAGGAGCCACTAGCTGGGAACTCTGCACAAATGAGGTTTTAGAAAGAACATTGGACTGGGAGTTAGAAGACTTGGATTCTAGCCTGTGTCTTCATCTTACTAGCTGTGACCTTGGGTAAGAAATCGCTCAGCTCCTCAGCTGAAAACAGAGGCTCTGTTCATAATACAAGGGTACCTGCCCTGCTTACCTTAAAGGGTATAATATGAAAAATGTACTGAAAATGCTTTGCAAATTTATGACTTGGTAGGCGGAGGGGTTATTCTTAAGATATTCATGAGTGGTGATTTGCTGCCGCTAAGCAGGAAAACTGTGCAGGCCTTTTGGGCTTTTTGAGCAGTTCTGAGGTATGTGCTGCTGGAGCATGTCTTGAAACTGGGTGTGGGGGTGGACAGAGGGACAGAGCATTTGTGGGAATCTGACTCACACAGGCATTTTCTTCACGATACCCTAGATTCATCTCCTAGGAGAGTCCGTCATGATACCCCGGATTCATCTCCTAGGAGAGTCCGTCATGATACCCCGGATTCATCTCCTAGGAGGGCCCGTCATGACACCCCAGATCTTTCTCCCCTCAGAGGGGCTCGTCATGACTCAGACACATCTCCTCCCAGGAGGATCCGTCATGACTCCTCAGACACTTCACCTCCAAGGAGGGCCCGTCATGATTCTCCAGATCCTTCTCCCAGGAGGCCTCAGCATAATTCTTCAGGTGCATCTCCTAGGAGAGTCCGTCATGATTCACCAGATCCCTCTCCTCCTGGGCGAGCCCGTCATGATTCCTCAGATATCTCTACCACCAGAAGGGTCCATAACAACTCCCCTGACACATCTAGGAGGACTCTTGGCTCTTCAGACACACAGCAACTCAGAAGGGCCCATCATGACTCCCCTGATTTGGCTCCTACTGTCACTCATTCCCTACCCAGAACCAAAAGTGGTAAAGCCCCAGAAAGAGCCTCTAGCAAGACTTCTCCACATTGGAAGGAGTCAGGAGCCTCCCATTCGTCACTCCCAAAGAACAGCAAATATGAGTATGACCCTGACCTCTCTCCTCCACGAAAAAAGCAAACAAAATCCCATTTTGGAGACAAGAAGCAGTTTGATTCCAAAGGTGAGCATATGACTGTCCATGAGAGGGACATATGTATTCCTGGGAGCTTTCTTTTGGCCCTTTACTTGTTTTATTAGGTATGAGAATGGAGTTTCTTTGGGAAAGTTTTGAAAAGTGAGAGGCTGGGTTTGGGAGAGTTAAAGGATTATGGTGGCAGGAGGAAGGTTTTCATGTATCTTTTTATGTACTCGCCCCACCCCATAGAAAAGTACAATTTATTTGTTGCAGAAGCTTTAGAATGTACAGAGGTGTATAAAGATAAAATGTGACACAAAATTCTGTCATTCAGAGGCAATTAGTGTTGTAGCCAGGGCCACCTTAGTCTTTTTTGGTTTGCCTTTTTTATATAGTTGAGCTCTGGCTCTGTAGAACATTTGTATTGCATGTGCAATCTTGCCTGCTCTCCTTTCTTAACAGTCTTCCTCAGGCCATAAAAACATCTTTATGTTAATATTTTTAATAGTGTTTCATTACATAAATTTAACCATTTTCCTAATAAAGAATGTTTTTGGTTATTTCTAAGTTTTTGCTTCTGTAATTCTATAATGAACATCCTTGTACATAAACTGTTGTCCCCATTTTGGATTATTTCCTTGTCTATTTCTAGATAGATTTCCTGGAAATTCAACTACTTCTCTATAGGTTTCTTAGAAAGCTGAGAAGTTGATGTACTGGGTCAGAAGATGTGGCCGTTTTAAAGACTGTCGATACGTATTGCAGAATGCTCTTTGGGAGGTGACTTGTGATGCTTATACAGTCACTAGAATTTAGGCCTGTGCAGTTAAATTTTTTATTCCCTCTTTTGTTCCCAGGAACTATTTTAATTTTAAGTTAAAGCACTTTGTTATCCTTTAGTCCGAGGATATCAGAATATAATTCTAGGTATTTCTGACTTTTGCCACACTATGGAGAGCTGTCTTTCCATGAGTGGGGTTACTGACATAGAGGAGTGTGTGGAGATCTTACACACCAGTTACAGTCAGTGGTCACTTGGGAATAGAATGCCATCTTCTACCTATTGGTCTTAAAAGTTGTTTCTGACTTTGCTCTTCTCCTATGTCATCCATAGTTATGTTTAGGTTAATGATAATTCTTCATAGAAAAACTAAATAAATATTGTACATTAGTTTGGTAAGTTATTTTCTTAGATTCTTCCAAGGGGATTAAAGAACTCTTTGGCCAGGCATGGTGGCTCAAGCCTATAATCCTAGCACTTTGGAGGCCGAGGCAGGCGAATCACCTCAGGTCAGGAGTTCAAGACCAGCCTGGCCAACATTGGCGAAACCCCATCTCTACTAAAAACACAAAAATTAGCTGGGCGTGGTGGCACACACCTGTAATTCCAGCTGCTTGGGAGGCAGAGGCACAAGAATTGCTTGAACCCAAGAGGCGGAGATTGCAGTGAGCTGAGATCACGCCACTGCACTCCAGCCTGAGACTCTTGTCTCAAAAAATAAAATAAAATAAAATAAAATAAAATAAAAGGAATTCTTTAATTTCTAGGTTCTTCTCCCAGCCATAGGAGATTTCATGTAAGTTCTTCACCTAGGGGACATCAGAGTCACACAGATTCTTTGCTCCTATCCAGGTGACTGCCAGAAAACAACTGATTCAGACCTTTCTTCTCCACGGCATAAACAAAGTCCAGGGCACCAGGATTCCGATTCAGATCTATCACCTCCACGGAATAGAACTAGACACCGGAGCTCTGATTCTGACCTCTCTCCACCAAGGAGGAGACAGAGGACCAAATCTTCTGATTCTGACCTGTCCCCACCTCGAAGGAGTCAGCCTCCTGGAAAGAAGGTCAGGATTTTCAGGAGCCATGTCCTTCTTTTTGTGTGACTCTTCTCTCTCAGTTTTATATATGTCCCAGATAAGCCAAGAAGAAGGATGTAGCTCTTAGAAGTGTAGTAAATCTTAGTTAAAAGGACCTTTGGAGGTCTTTCTTTCTGAAGGCAAACTGGCTATAACCCATCCCGGATGGACTTACAGATACCAGATTTCCCAAGTAGCTTCTGCTTTTATAGCCTCTTAATTCTACAATCTCATTTTAACAGGTCCAGAAAAGCTTCCTATTTTCTTAGGAATAAACTGGGGACTGTAATTTGCAGAGTGGAGTTTGGAGCACAAACATTGTGTCAAACGGATCATATGGCAAGATGCTTAATATCTCTAAACCTCAGTTTCTTTATCTGTAAATTGTGGATAATAGTAGTACCTACTGTGTAAGGTCGTTATGATAATTAAGCCAGTGTAAGTAAACCTCTTAGCACAGTGTCTGGGACAAAGTAAGTATCTAGTGTTAGTGATTTACTACTATAAATTGGACTATAGGTCTCTGTATCCAGAACTTAAGAACAGACACTTAAAATATGAAACCACTTTTAGAAATCATGTTGTCCGAAAGGTCAATGTTTTGTTTTGAATTCATGATAAATCTTGATGAATTAACCAAAAAACCCAAAAATCCATATGAACCCTGAGTAATTATATTGTAAAGAACATTGGTAGTAGTAAAGGAATCTTATTTGTGAGTGGTTAAGAAACAGAATGATAGAGGCTGTGATGTGCATTTTTCTCCCCAGTGCAGACTTATCGGGTAAATCTTGTCTGTAGAAAACTCTGAGAAGACTGGTCCTGGCAGGGTAGACCAGCTTGTTCTTTACCTAGGGAGTGAAATTCTTCTCTTTTAGGGAAAAAAGCGGTCTCTGTTTCAGCTGGACCCCTTGACATTTTATATATCTGTTTAGTTCATGGACAACTTAATATTAGTCCAATTTGATTGCTTAAGGATATCAGGATGCACTGTGTGCTTCATTCGTGGGCTGGTTTGCTATCTTGATACTAAGTGGAAATTAGCAAAAAGTTTTCATTTGGTTAGATCTTTTGTTATTACCCTGAAATATATCCACAATTTAAGGATCTTAGGTTTCCTTGAGTTTGTACTGTAAATGGAATATTTTATCAGTGTCGGTCTCTAATGGAAGGCTTAGTGCTTTATACTGGTTTCTGATCAGATGACCTGAGAGAATCTTCATGTGTGCAGTTTATATTCTGAAAAGTCAGAAATGCAAATGTGTAGCTCTCCCTTTAATATATTGTTACTTTGTGTTTTTGCTTACTCTTAAACTTGATGGTTTTGATGAAATTTGATTTTCTTTTATAGTTTTTGAATCCTATGGTAATTAATGAGAATATAAAGCTAGAGTTTGAGGTTTAATTATTGCTGGTCATCAGACACAAATGCAACTAACTGTGTACCCATGGAGCCTACTGCCACATCATCTCATTAATGTTGGATGCTCCCTTTTCCATTGCATAGGCTGCACACATGTATTCTGGGGCTAAAACTGGGTTGGTGTTAACTGACATACAGCGAGAACAGCAGGAGCTCAAGAAACAGGATCAAGAAACCATGGCATTTGAAGGTAAAAATATGAAAGTGCAGAGACCAATCCAGGCTAATTTTTTTTTTTTTAAATTTAGTTTATTGTACCTGGTATTTTAAACTTTTAATTGCTATCAAATTTCAGCTCTGGTTTTATGCATGGTTGTAATTTCTCAGTGAGTCGCAGTGTTTCTTTCCTTCTTGAAAAATGCCATTTCACCCAGGCGTGGTGACTCATTGTAATTCCAGCACTTTGGTAGTCCGAGGCGGGTGGATCAGCTGAGGTCCGTAGTTTGAGACCAGCCTGGCTAACATGATGAAACCCCGTCTCTACTAAAAATAGAAAAAAAACTAACCAGACGTGGTGTTGCATGCCTGTAATCCCAGCTACTCAGGAAGCTGAGACAGGAGAATCGCTTGAACCCGGGAGGTGGAGGTTGTGGTGAGCCAAGATCGCGCCACTGCACTCCAGCCTGGGCAACAGAGCGAGACTCCATATCAAAAAAAAAAAAGAAAAATGCCATTTCTCGGGCCCAGTGCCAATATGCACCTAGATGTTGGTAGGAACTACTTTGGTCTGGCTGCAGAAGTTCTTATCCAGCATTAGAATCCCAAGCGGTTGATTTGATCTCTTAGAATGTTATTTCTGATTTTGATCCTGATATTTGAGTATAATTTTCCTTTGCAGCTGAATTTCAATATGCTGAAACCGTATTTCGAGATAAGTCTGGTCGTAAGAGGAATTTGAAACTGGAACGTTTAGAGCAAAGGAGGAAAGCAGAAAAGGACTCAGAGAGAGATGAGCTGTATGCCCAGTGGGGAAAAGGGTAAGGGAACCACTGAAAGGGTAAACAAGATGGCAGTGACTGGAACAAGTCATTTCTCTGCTCTTCTTGATCACTCACTTTCTTATTATGCCTTCAGAGCTGTTACCAGTAATGGGAAATTTGGTGTGCTGAATCTTCTTCCTAGGATATTGATATATTCCACACTTCCAGTGGATATTCTGGGAATTTTACCCTGCTCAGTATTTGCCCTAGGGTACTACTAGAAAGAGGAGAGTCTCCAAATTTAGCAGTATGGTCCATCTTGTGTAGAAGTGGAAATGTCATACAGGATAGCAAACACTCTTGGTTCTTTTTTGCCCAGGCTTGCCCAGAGCCGGCAACAGCAACAAAATGTGGAGGATGCAGTGAAAGAGATGCAAAAGCCTCTGGCCCGCTATATTGATGACGAAGATCTGGATAGGATGCTAAGAGAACAAGAAAGAGAAGGGGACCCCATGGCCGACTTCATCAAGAAGAATAAGGCCAAGGAGAACAAGAATAAAAAAGGTGGGACTTCTGGGAATCATCAGAGCTGGAGGTGACTTGTGAAGAGAGAGAATCATTAGGATGCTGATACATAGCTGTATGCAAGGAAGGATTTCCCAAATAATTTAAATTCATTGTATTTGTGAGTTTAGATTCAACTCAACTGGTCTTTCTATGTGAAAATTTTTCCGGGCCAGGCACGGAATCCCAGCACTTTGGGAGGCTGTAATCCCAGCACTTTGGGAGGCTGAGGTGGGTGAATCTTACCTGAGGTCAGGAGTTGGAGACCAGCCTGGCCATGGTGAAACCCCGTCTCTACTAAAAATACAAAAAAAATTAGCTGGACGTGGTGGTGCACGCTTGTAATCCCAGCTACTTAGGAGGCTAAGGCACGAGAATCGCTTGAACCCAGGAGGCAGAGGTTGCAGTAAGCTGAGATTGTGCCACTGTACTCCAGCCTGGGCAACAGAGTGAGACACTATTAAAAATAATAATAATAATAATAATAAAAAATTCCCACATTGCCATCCAGCTCTGAATTAAATTATGTCATTAACTAAATACTTTTTTCTTACTCCTCTCTTTAGTGAGACCTCGCTACAGTGGTCCAGCACCTCCTCCCAACAGATTTAATATCTGGCCCGGATATCGCTGGGATGGAGTGGACAGGTAAGCCTGGGTATTTCTTAGGATTTTATTTTCTCTTCTACCTGACTGTAACCTTCCCTAACCACTCGTAAGTTGCTCCACACTTTATTTCATTCTCTGCTTTAATCACAAGGTGAAAAATATGCACTTTGCTTGCTTCTATTTCTGGGGTCCACAAATCCTATTTTTCATGCTTGGAACACTCCTCTTTCTGTTTCCTTTTCATAACACTTTTTAAAGCTCTGTACAAACAACTCAGGTGGTTCAGATAAGACACCCTTTGTTTTGGACATTAGTTACTTTTAATGATATTTTCTAAGGTTTAGAGGGGTCGAGTGATGAGTCGTAGTCTGGAGCCTTCTATGTGATATGTCTTTAAAATGTAGCCTCTGAATCTTTATTCACTTTACGGTCTTAGGAGGCAGTCACTTTTAATGTCTCACGGTCCTCTACCACCTCATCTGTCTACCTACCAGCATCTGTACCCACATGCTCTAACTTCCTGTCTGTTATGATGGATGAACTATATTTGCTTCCATCCAGAGTCAGTTCGTGTACTTACGTATTAGATTCTATCTCCTCTTGCCTGCTAAAGGACATTGTTTTAGTATCTAGCACAATAATTCTCAAACTTTTTAATTTCAGGATCCTTTTACACTCTTTTTTTTTTTTTTTTTTTTTGAGATGGAGCCTCACCCTGTTGCCCAGGCTGGAATGCAGTGGCGCAATCTCAGCTCACTGCAACCTCTGCCTCCCGGGTTCGAGCGATTCTCCTGCCCCAGCCTCCTGAGTAGTTGGGATTACAGGCGCGTGCTGCCATGCCCAGCTAATTTTTTATATCTTTAGTAGAGACAGGTTTTCACTATGTTGCCAGGCTGGTCTCGAACTCCTGACCTTAGGTGATACGTCCACCTTGGCCTCTCAGAATACTGGGATTCCAGGTTTACAGGATTACAGGATTACAGGTGAGCCACCATGCCCAACCACTCTTGTTTTTTGTTGTTATTGAGGCAGAGTCTTGCTCTGTTGCCCAGGCTGGAGTGCAGTGGTGCGATCTCCACTTCCCGGGTTCAAGCAATTCTCATGCTTCTGCGGCCTGAGTAGTTGGGATTACAGGTGTGCATCACCATACCCAGCTAATTTTTGTATTTTTAGTAGAGACGGGGTTTTTGCCACGTTGGCCAGGCTGGTCTTCAATTCCTGGGCTTATATGATCGTCTGCCTCGACTTCCCAAAGTGCTGGGATTACAGGCTTGAGCCACCGTGCCTGGCCTACACTCTTAAAAATTACTGATGACCTCAAAAAGCTTTTGTTGATGTGGATTATATATATTGGTATTTACCATGTTATAAATTAAAACTCAGACATTTAAAAAGTGTTTATTCATTCTAAAAAATAATAAACTAATTACATTAACATAACTTTTTTTATTATTATACTTCATGTTCTAGGGTACGTATGCACAACATGCAGGTTTGTTACATATGTATACATGTGCCATGTTGGTGTGCTGCACCCATAATTACTGTATTTTTAAATGAAAAATGATTACATTTTCCAAGTGAAAAAATAGAAGGATGGCATTGATTTACATTTTTGCAAATCTCATTAATGTCTGACTTAATAGTAGGTAACTTGACTGCATTTGTCTGCTGTGATATGTTGTTCAGTTGAAGTATAGGAAGAAAATTTAGCCTCACACATAGGTAGTTAGAAAGAGAAGGCATATTACATTTCTTAATGTTAACACAAAAACTCAACAAGTGCTGGTTTCTTAAAGGTGAGCTATGTGGAACCTGAAACCAGATCAAAGAACTTTCATTACTGTTATATCAATTTTTTTTAATACTTTGAGTGGATCTTTTACAACATGCATGATTTTATAACATCATGCATTGGTCATTTGTAAAATATTGGTTTGCTCAGTTTTTCAGACCTTCCAAATGTTGACATATTTCCACTATACAATATTAGAAAGTCACTTTTGTTAACATCATTTCTGGTCTCATCACAAAAATCTTTAAATAATGGGAAGTTAAAGAGTTCATAGTTTTTCAGAATTCTAATTTACACTTGAAAGTTTAAATGTTATCACTGGCATTTCCATTGCTTGAGCTGTTTCCATTTAATAGCTTAATTTCTCTGCTGAGATTTCCCATCTGTTCATTATGAGATATTTTCCTCTTCTTGAAAATATTTATGATATATAATTGGTGCTTTGAAGTCCTTCCTGTCTGCTAATTGCAACATTTGATTCACCACAGGATTGGTTTCTATATTGGCAGCTTTTTCTTCAGTGTGGATTACATTGCCCTGTTTATTTACCTGTCTGGTCACTTTTTTAAATTGTTACTAGACATCATGAATGATACACTGTAGAGACTTTGAGCTCTGTTACACTGTAATGTCAGTTGTTTTCCTTCTGGTAAAGCTCACTTTGTACAATAGCTTTTTTAGAGGTTCCATCAGATTTTGTACCTAGAGGGTCGTTCCATCTTTGCATGCAGTTTGATTTCTTACTTTCCATCTAGATGCTTTTTGCTTCTTTTTCTTGCCCTGTTCCATTAGCTAGCACTTCAGTGCAGATGTCGAATAGAAGTAGTGAGAGCAGACATCTTTGCTTTGTTCCTAATCTGAGGAGGAAAACATTTAGTTTTTTACCATTAAGTGTGTTGTAAGCTGTAGGTTTTTTGTAGATACCCTTTATCGAGTTAAAGTTCCCTTCTATTCCTGTTTTGCTGAGAGTTTTGTTTTCAGGAATGTATATTGGATTTTGTTCAAAATATTTTCTAATTATCCTTTTGGTTTATTCTTTGCTCCATAGGTTATTTAGGAGTGCATTAATTCCAAATATTTGGACTTTTCTAGATATCTTACTAGTATTTACTTGTAATTTAATTCAATTTTGGTCAGATAGTATACTGTAATTTTGATCTTTTGAAATTTGTTGGTCAGGCGCGGTGGCTCATGCCTGTAATCCCAACACTTTGGGAGCCCAAGGCAGATGAAATTGCTTGAGCCTCGGAATTTGAGACCAGCCTGGGCAACATGGCAAAACCCTGTCTCTACAAAAAAATATAAAAATTAGTCGGGCATAGTGGCACACGCCTGTAGTCCCAGCTACTCTGGAGGCTGAGGTATGAGGATCACTGAGCCCAGGGAGGTCGAGGCTGCAATGCACTGTGATTGCACCACTGCACTCCAGCCTGGATGACAGAGTGAGACCCTGTCTCCAAAAACAGTAATACAAATGAAATTTGTTAGATGTGTTTTATGGCCCAGTATATAGTCTGTCTTCTGAATGTTTCGTTTGCACTTGAAGAGAACGTATATTCTGTAGTTATAAAAGGTAGTGTTTTATAAATGTCAATGAGGTCAAGGTGGTTAATAGTGTTTAGATCTTAGATCACCTATGTTCTGGGTTTTTTTGTGTCTGTGTTTTTCTATCAGTTACTATCAATTGTGGATTTTTTGTTTTAGCTGGTTTATTTTGTTTTTCAACTTAAATTTCCATTTAATAGCTTGCATTTCTCTGCTGAGATTTCCCATCTGTTCATTATGAGACATTTTCCTCTTCTTGAAAATATTTATGATACATAATTGGTGCTTTGAAGTCCTGTCTGCTAATTGCAACATTTGATTCACCACAGAATTGCTCTCAATTGACTGCTTTTTCTTCAATGTGTATTGCATTTTCCTGTTTATTTACCTGTCTGGTCACTTTTTAAAATTGTTACTAGGCATCATGAATGATTCACTGTAGAGACTTTGAGTTCTGTTACACTGAACTTAAGTGTAACACATTCCTCTTAAGTGTGTTGGCTTTTATTCTAGCAGGTAGCTAACATGGCTGAACTCCAAACTGTCTCCTTTGCAGTGGACCGCAGCTACAATCTCTGCTCAGTTCTTTTAGTTTCCAGCTGCCATTTTTTTTTATTGGCCTGATGGTATTTTCTCTGCACATGTGTTGTTTAACAGTCAGCCAAGGATTTGAGTAGGGTTTCTATGTAGATTTTGAGGTTCATCCCTTTTGTAGTTCCTTCTCTTTCAAGATTTCCCTCCTAATTTCCTAGCTGTTCTGCCCACTTTGCACTAACTCCTCAAGCCAGTAAGCCTGTGACTTTCTGCCTTCATGAGCTGTGCTGTTTGGGAAGTTGCCCTCTAGCAAATCTCTTCTCATATATAGACTTCATCCAGTTTATACTTACTTTTGGTCACTCTTCCACATGTTCAAATACCTGTATTTCTTTACTTCGCCTAGGTTTCATAGTTGCTAACTGAGGATAGGTTAGTCTGCTCAGGTTACTCTGCAGTGTCTAGAATCTAACTCCCCACCTTATATGGGCCTAAGGCATTGTCTTCTGTCCCTCATGGTGCTGTCAAAATCCAACAGCCAGGTGTGGTGGCATGTGTCTGTAGTACCAGCTACTTGGGAGGCTGAGGCAGGAAGATCCCTTGAACCCAGGAGTTAAAGTCCAGGCTAGGCAACTTAGTGAGACCCCATCTCTAGAATAAAAAATTGTAAGGCTCTTTTTTCTGATATTGGCAGATGTCTATAAGATGACTGTAGTTCCTCATCTTGTTAGATATCTTTACGGTAGTTGTGGTTACAGGCTAGCTTACTAGTTCCGTTTGCGGTTCACTACATGAACTGCAAAAAGTATGTAGGCTTTTGGTAGAAGGAGGATTTTTCAGAATACTCATTTGCCATACATATGGCCAGAAGTAGATCTTTTTTTTTTTTTTTTTTTTTTTTTTGAGACGGAGTCTCGCTCTGTCGCCCAGGCTGGAGTGCAGTGGCGCGATCTCGGCTCACTGCAAGCTCCGCCTCCCGGGTTTACGCCATTCTCCTGCCTCAGCCTCCGAGTAGCTGGGACCACAGGCGCCCGCCACCTCGCCCGGCTAGTTTTTTGTATTTTTTAGTAGAGACGGGGTTTCACCGTGTTCGCCAGGATGGTCTCGATCTCCTGACCTCGTGATCCACCCGTCTCGGCCTCCCAAAGTGCTGGGATTACAGGCTTGAGCCACCGCGCCCGGCCAGAAGTAGATCTTTTTATAGCACAACCCTACAGATGTTCCCTGCTACCGAGTTTTTGTTTTTTGTTTTTTAATTTTTGGACCCAAAACTTAGAATTCTCCCTGACCTAGTTTTTTACTAGTGTTTAATTTGTCTTCATCTTTCTCAGTTGCTTTTTTCCACTTCTTGTTCTGATTTTATCCTAGATTTCTCCTCTTATTTCCCTTTGTCACCCTTGCTTTCTTTCTGTTATTCATCTTTCATCATCTTTCCTAGTTTTGTCTCTATTCGGCCCACTGCAAGGGGATATTTCCAGAACAGATATATAGTATGTTACAGTTGGAAAAACCCATGAGGTAATTACCCAGCCCCTATTAATTAAAAGAGAAACTGAAGCCCAATAAATAAGCAGTTTGCCTAGAGGCATGCAGTTTCCCTGAGAAAGCTGGAATTAGAATTCTGTTCCTGATTCTCTGGTCCAAAGCTCTTTCCACTGTGAGTTCTCTTGCAATTTGTTTTCTGATTCTGCTTAGGATTTGGTGTTTATTATTCATATGTCCTTTGCATTATCATATTAGTATAAATCTCTTAAGACCTTATTACCAAGGTAAAAAACAGTGGTTTCCTTGGTGCTTTGGAGTACCATCCATGTTTCTACGGTTGGAGAGGATGCCATTTATAATAAACTTCCCTTCTTCTTCTTCTTTTTTTTTTTTGAGATAGAATTTCGCTCTTGTCGCTCAGGCTGGAGTGCAGTGGCATGATCTTGGCTCAGTGGAACCTCCACCTCCTGAGTTCAAGCGATTCTTCTGCCTCAGCCTCCCGAGCAGCTGGGATTACAGGCGTGTGCACCACACCCAGCTAATTTTTGTATTTTTTTAGTAGAGACAGGGTTTCCCCATGTTGGCCAGGCTGGTCTCAAACTTATCACCTCAGGTGATCCACCTGCCTTGGCCTCCCAAAGTGCTGGGATTACAGGCGTGGGCTGCCATGTCCGGCCAAGTTTCCCTTCTTAAAGCCCTCCATTACTCCACTCATTCCTTAAGGGAAAGTCTTAGCATACATGTTATAAGTGTAAGTAGCTAGGTACTAGGTACTAGGGATTCCATGATTAATGAGAGATAGCCCCTGAGCCCAGGAGCTCACTTTCAGTCTAGAATAGAAGACAGACAATTTCAATGCATTCAATTTCAATGCTGCTATAGAAGATTTTCAAGATGTTTTGGGAGCACAAAGGAAGAGTGTGTTGAGCCTTAGGAGGATGTGATCAGGAAGTGCTTCCTAACGGATGAAATATGGGAGCTGAGTTTTAAGGGATATTGGTAAATCAGCCAAGATAAGAAGGAAAGGAAAGATGTTAAAGGAAGAGGGTCCTATATGTGCAGAGTCATAAGGCTATGAGACACCATGGTGATACCAGGTGGTGGGAGTCCATAAGTAATTTGCTGTTGTTGGATAGCATGAAGTTTGAGATGGATGAGAGAGGTTGGCAGACCCTGATCACAGAAGGCCCTGGAAGCCTTTCTGAGGAGCTTGGTCTTCACTCTAGAGGTAAAGGGGAGCCACGGAAGGATTAAAAACAGCTCTGCAATTTAGATAGACAAATCCATTATAGCAGTAATGCAAAGGATTTGAAAGGCACAAGATTGGAAGTAGAACAGATACAAGGCTTTTGCAGTAGCTCAGGCTAAAGGTAATGAATGTCTGAACTATGACCTTCAGGCAGTGGTAGTAAGGATGGTTAGTAAGAGAATAGGAAGTGGGAATGTGGTTGGGGTGAGCTGGAGGGACCTGTTTGCTGATTTGGGAAAGAGGAAGGAGGAGTCACTGGATTTGGCAACAAGGAATATCATTGATGACTTGAAAGGGCTAGTTCCATGGTATAGTGAAACAATGGCCAGGTTCTAATGTATTAAGGAGTGAATGAAAAGTGACGAAACAAATAGTGAATACAGGCTGTTTCAAGAAATTTAGATAAGAAGACCAAGAGAATGCATGGTAATTAGAAGGGGTTTGAAGACCACTCACTACCTCCTTGAAATTCACCCCTGTTTTGTTTTCCATGACACCCTACTCCTGGTTCTTTTCTCTGATCATTCTTGGGCCACCTTTGCAAACTCCTCTTCCTCTGTGCACCTCTTAAATCTTTCCCAGGGCTCCATCCGTAATTTTTAGCTGTTCTCACTCTATGTGCTCCCTCTGGCTGATTCTTATCTAGTCATGTTTTCAACTATGAGCTATATGTACATGATTTCCAAATCAGTATTTGCATCTTGGTCTGGTGTATTTAGCTATGTGTTGGATTTCTCTATTGATTTGGACTTGAGAGATTTCAAATGCATCGTATTTAAAGCTGAACTCATCATCTTCTACTGTAGCCTGCTACTACTCTTGTGCTCTCTAATTTGCCTCCTCCTTCTTTGTCCTTGTGTACCTAATCAATTAGTCCTACTAATTAGTCTTACTAATTTTGCCTGCTGTATCTTCTCTCTTCCATCCCTCTTTATCATTGTCTTCATCATCTGTTGCCTGGACCATTGCAGTGATTTTCCTGCCCCAGATCTCCTCCAGAGTGATCTCTTTGAAATGCAGTTTAAGTTCTTGCTTTAAACCTATCCTTTCTGGATGAAATCTAAGCTTTTTACCATGGCCTACAAAGTTCATTATGCATTGGCCTCTGCCTGCCTTTCCAACTTTGACTCATGGCTGTTCCCTTTGTCATACTTCAGGCTCCAGCCATACCAGTTTGCCTTTGGTTTGCTGCACATACCAGGCCACTTCTTATTTCTGTGCCTTTGTTCTTGTTGCTCATTCTGTTCGAAATGACCTCCAGACCCTTCTGACCCTTCCCATCCCCAGCGCTGTAGTTAACACAAAGCCTTTACTGATCATTCTTGCCCAACCCTCATGTCACCTTTTTATCATACCCCCCCAAAGCTGATTAAGATACCCATTCTGTTTCCATGATACCCCATACGTATTTCTGCCAGAGTTTAAGCGGTTCTTTTAATTTTTTTGTTTAAATGTCTGTCTCTTCCACTAGTCTGGGAGTTCATCAGGACAAGTGCTGTGTGATACTCATTTTCATGCAGTGCCTACCATGGTACCTAGTATATAAACAAAATTCAATACATGTTTTTGTAATGAATGGATAAAATATAGGATGTGGACATCAGCTGAAAGAGAACTGGGCTTTTAAAGAGTGGCAAATGTTTGAAATAGCTGTCAGAGTGGGGGAAGGGTCTGAACAAGGACCAAGAAAAGGATGAATGATATATTTTGTCCCTTTGATTCTATTGCATATGCCTTAAATATTTTCTTTTCTTTTCTTTTCTTTTTTTTTTTTGAGACAGAGTCTCACTACGTTACCCAGGCTGGAGTGCAGTGGCACGATCTCAGCTCACTGCAGCCTCCGCCGCCCACGTTCAAGCGATTCTCCTGCTTCAGCCTCCTGAATAGCTGGATTACAGGCACCTGCCACTGCATCCAGCTAGTTTTTGTATTTTTAGTAGAGACAGGGTTTCACCATATTGGTCAGGCTGGTCATGAACTCCTGACCTCGTGATCCACCCGCCTCAGCCTCCCAAAGTGCTGGGATTACAGGCGTGAGCCACCATGCCCTGCCATGCCTTAAATATTTTCATATGACTCCTTACTTTCCCCCCATTTCATTATATTGTGAACTCTTCCCTTTCTTTTAAAATAAATGTCTCTTTCAGGGTTCTGGCTGAATAGTATATCTCTTTTGATTGCAGATCCAATGGATTTGAACAGAAGCGCTTTGCCAGGCTTGCCAGCAAGAAGGCAGTGGAGGAACTTGCCTACAAATGGAGTGTTGAGGATATGTAACTTTCCTGAGGCTGTGGGGGTGGCTGGGCTGTGGTAGTGGGCATAGGCAGCGAGATATCCAGTGGTAACAGTTGTCTGTGCTAATAATTGGAGCCCACAAAGACCAGCAACTTGTTGAATGCCAGTTTTGACCACAGAAGAATATTTGAGACCTGATGTTTGGACTGAGGTACCTGTACTTCTTGGGTATGACAACCCTGGCTGTTGCTGGCTTTCAGAGGAAGCATTGATTTCTCAGTGTACCAGGGGTTGTTCTTGGTTAGGGTTTTTCTTTTCCTTTTTTAAATAAACATATATTTATATTTTTTAAATTATTTTCTTAACTGGGTATTCTGTTTTGGGAAGAATACAGGCTAATATTGAACCTGTGGGGATTTGGGGGGTGGTGGTTGAATTTTTCACTAATCTAGAAAGCAGTATGAGTAAAAACTTTTCTTAGTGATAGATCCTTCCTTTGAGAAAACAGGAATTAGTACTAAACTAGGCTCAGGAATAGACACACAGATATTTGGAGACATGGTGTATGATAAAGGTAGTGTCACAAATTAGTAGGGAAGAGATGGATAATAGTGCTCAGAAAATTGACTTATTATATGGACAAAAATTAAGTTGAACCCTCATACCATATAAAACAAAAATCCCAAAGTGATTAAAGACCTAAATGAAAGATACCATGATATACAGCTAGTAGGAACAATTGGCAAATATTTTTGTGCCTTGGGGTAAAGATAAATTTCTTAAATAAGATCCCAAAGCACAATGCATAAGATTTGATAGCTTTGATTACTTTGTAATTAAAGGTTTCTATTTGGCAAAGCATCCCATAGGCAAAGCTAAAAATGGATATGGATTAGGAGAAAATATTTTCAGTGTCTAAAACTGACAAGGATTGCATATACAAAGGATAGAATATAGAAGGAGCTTCTGCAAATCATGAAGAAAAAGACAAATAAAAATATGCAAAAATATGAATAGGTAAAATCTAAAGAGAAAAACCAGAGTGGCTCATAAGTATATTACCTCACTAGTAATTAGAGATATGCTAATTAAAACACTGAGTTTCTACCTTACATCTTAGTTTGGCAAAAATAAGCAAGAGACTGATCTCATGGGGAATCAGAACTCATGAAATATTTTCTCTTTTCTCCTCTTCTTCTTTTCTTTCCTTTTCTCTTTCTCTTTTTTTTTTAAAAGACAGAATCTCACTCTGTCGCCCAGGCTGGAATGCAGTGGTGCCTCTACTTCCCAGATTCAAGCAATCCTCCTACCTCAGTCTCCTGAGTAGCCGGGACTGTAGGCATGCGCTATACAGTTTTTGTTTTTTTAGTAGAGATGGGGTTTCACCGTGTTGGCCAGGCTGGTTTTGTACTCCTGACCTCAGATGATCCGCCCGCCTTGGCCTCCCAAAGTGCTGGGATGACAGGCGTGAACCACTGTGCCCGTCTACATGGAATATTTCAGCTGGTGTATTCATTTTGGAGAACAAATGAATGAAACTCACTGAAATTAATATCTAGGGAGCAATATTGCAGTTTTTAATAGTGTGGCTCTGAAGCTGTACTGCTTGAATTTGAATCCCAGCTATGTCATTTGCTAGCTGTGTAGCCTTTGGTAAGCCAGTTAACTTCTCTATGCCTTAGTTTTTTCATCTGTGAAATAGACATAATAGTACCTACCTCATAGGTTTATTGGAAGCTTCGAACAATGCCTGGCATACAGTAGTATCACAAAATTATGAGCTGTTATTATCACTGTCATCATTATCATCAAGTGGCGTAGCCAGCTTCCAAGATGGCCCCTAATGATCTCTGCCCTGTGGTATATAAGCCCTCGTATAGTCCCCTCCCACAATAAATAAGGTTGACCTGTGTAACCAATAGGATGTACTAGAAATGTGTGACTTAGGAAGGTAGGTCATAAAAGGTATTAAAACATCTGCCTTGTGCTATCTTGGATCCTTGCTCTGGAGGATGCCAGCTTCCATATCATGAGGACACTCAAGCAGCCCTCTGGAGAGGCCCAGGTAGAGAGGCACTGAGGCCTCACCAACAGCCAGCACCAAATTGCTGACTGTAGGAGTGAATCACCTTGGAAGTGCATCCGCCAGCTCTACTCAAGCCTGCTATCAGGCTTACAGCCCTGATCGACCTCGTAAGAGATCCTGACCCAGAACACCCAGCTCCAGATTCTTGAGCCAAAGAAACTCTGAGATAATAAATGTTTAGTAGTTATTTATTTATTTATTTGAGATGGAGTCTCACTCTGTTGCCCAGGCTGGAGTTCAGTGGCATGATCTTGGCTCACCACAGCCTCTGCCTCCCGGGTTCAAGTAATTCTCCTGCCTTAGCCTCCTGAGTAGCTGGGACTACAGGTGTGCACCACTATGCCTGGCTAATTTTTGTGTTTTTAGTAGAGGTGGGGTTTCACTATGTTGGCCAGGCTGGTCTTGAACTCCTGACCTTGTGATCCGCCCACCTCAGCCTCCCAGAGTGCTGGGATTATAGGCATGAGCCACTGCGCCCGGCCATGTTTAGTATTTTTTAAAAACAGCTTTATTGAAATACAACTTATATACTACACAATTCATCTACTTAAGGTGTATGATTCAGTCAGTGGCTTGTAATATATCACAGAGTTGTGCAACCATCACCACAATTTTAAAACATTTTTATCATCTTGTGAGTACAAGAAACCTTGTACCCATTAGCAGTCACTCCCCACTTTCCCCTAACTTTTCCAGCCTTAGGCAAACACTAATCTACTTTCTGCCTGTATAGTTTGCCCGTTCTGGACTTTCATAGTAAGATATGAATGGGACTCTCATATAATATTTGGCCTTTTGTGTCTGGCTTTTTGTGCTTAGCATAATGTTTTCAAGGTTCATCCATGTTGTAATATATATCAGCACTTCATTCCTTTTTAAGGCTGAATAATATTCCCTTGCACGGATATACCACATTTTATTTATGTGTCATTTGATGAACATTCAAGTTGTTTCCACTTTTTGGGTATTATGAATAATGCTGCTGTGAAAATTCATGTATAAGTTTTTGTATGGATGTATATTTTCCTTTTTCTATTCCTAGGAGTGAAATTGCTGGGTCATATGTAACTCCATCTTTTACTTTTTGAGGCACTGCCAAACTTATTCCAAAGAAATGTATGGGCGTTCCAAGTTCTCCACATGCTTGCCAACACTTATTATTTGTCTTTTTGATTATAGCCATCCTAGTGAGTGGGAGGTGGTATATCTCATTATGGTTTTGATTTGCACTTTCCTGGTGGCTGGTGATGTTGAGCATCTTTATATATCTTTTGGAGAAATCTTTATTCAAACCCTTTGCCCGTTTTTCATTTGGGTTATTGGTTATATATACACATACACAGGCACTCTCTTATGTAAAGGGTTCTTTATATATATCTTGGTTATAAGTCCTTTACTAGATATGCAAATACTTTCCTCATTCTGTGAGTTGTTATTGTTTTAAGCTGCTCAAGCATTTAGGGAAGGAAATTTGCATTTAGGGTGGGTAAGCAACAGCAGGTACAGTTATAAGCATAACAATTGTTACACAGCAACAGATAACTAATACTTTAAATATGTACATACTTCAAAGTAGTTCCACTCCTGGCTATATCCTTCAGAGAAATTTGCATAAATCCTTGAGGAGTAGATACAAGGATGTTTTTCTATGTATAGTTTGGGTGGCAAGAATTTGGAAAAAACTTAGATGTCCATCATTAAGGAAATTGATAAGTAAAATGTGGTATATACATATAATGGAGTATTTTTTTTTAAGTCAAATGCAAGCTGTTAGGAATTTAGTGAAATGATAGACTTCAAGTGAAAAAAAATGAGGAACAATGAAATTTAAAGCAAAAATCAGCTATGTAAATTAAACACATGAAGTGATATTATTTTATAAGGAGGATATATACCTTAATCAGTAGAATAGGTCTGTGGGAGGGAACAGAATGAGACTAGAATGGAGAATGAAGCAGGGAAAGGGAAGCAAAGAGGGCTTTGCATGGATGAAAGTGATCGTGTGTCATGAACTCAGGCCTGTGATAACCCAGTTCTGTGCACCTGAAGCCCTGAGTGCAGCTCCAGAAGCAAGGTCTGCTTTCATGGAATTGACATTTAGTACCCATATTAGTTAGGGTAGACTAAACTGCTAAAGCAGACTCCAGATAGACATGTTTTTCCCCCCTGCTCACTCATGTAACATCCAGGTCGTTTCAGGTTGAGAAAGTAGGAGTGGGATACTCTATGAAGATGTTTAGGGATGAGGCTGATGCCAACTTCACTATGGCTTCCAAGGTTGCGTTGGGCATTACCATTTTAGTGAGTTGAGCAGAACTTGAAGGATTGCTTGGCAGATGTATGGGCCAGCTCTAGAAGCAGCACACACTTCTATTCATATTCTGTTGGTAAGAACCTAGTTACAAGGCTCCCTCTTAATGCAAAGGAGCCCCAGGAATATAATATGCATCAGGAAGAAGAGATAGATGGATGTTGTTGGACTCATAACATATTATCTTTGCCACATTATATACTTCTGAGACTCCTAAAGAAAGGCTGTCCATCCCCCAGCCATTTGAGACATACATGGATTTTTAAATAGTTTTGAGACCTGAAAATTCCGAAGGGAGTATCAGCTGGGGTCACTACCAAGTTAGGGATGTCTCTTCCCTAACTCTGGCCAGTGATTGTCAGAGAAGGGCTTAGGTAGGGAGATAAAGGGTAAACTGGAATTGTGTCGAGAGTCAGCGTTTATGAGATGGAAGTACTTTATTTTTACAGCTCAGGTCTTGCTATGTTGCCCAGGCTGGAGTGCTATGGCATGCTCATTGCAGCCTCAAACTTGTGGGCCGTGATCCTACTGTCTTACCTTCCCAAGGTGGCAGAGGAGGCATTCAACTCCTAGCTCGTTGTCACACCCCTTCTGCACAGCTAGGTTTTGTTTCCATATGGGTTTGGGTTTTAACTTCATTTTTGTGGAACCCCCACACTGTTTCTTAGGAACACCTCACTCTAAGAGGCTCAGAGGCTTTAGAAATCTTTTTTTTTTTTTTTTTTTTGAGGCGGAGTCTCCCTCTCTCGCCCAGGCTGGAGTGCAGTGGCCGGATCTCAGCTCACTGCAAGCTCCGCCTCCCAGGTTTAGCCATTCTCCTGCCTCAGCCTCCCGAGTAGCTGGGACTACAGGCGCCCGCCACCTCGCCCGGCTAGATTTTTGTATTTTTTAGTAGAGACGGGGTTTCACCGTGTTAGCCAGGATGGTCTTGATCTCCTGACCTTGTGATCCGCCCATCTCGGCCTCCCAAAATGCTGGGATTACAGGCTTGAGCCACCGCGCCCGGCCAAGAAATCTTAAATCACTTTTTTTCCCTTAACAAAGGAATATATTATTTATTTATTTATTTATTTATTTTTGAGGTGGAGTCTCGCCCTGTCGCTCAGGCTGGAGTGCAGTGGCACGATCTCGGCTCAGTGCAACCTCCGCCTCCCGGGTTCACGCAATTCTGCCTCAGTCTTCCGAGTAGCTGGGATTACAGGCACGTGCAGGAATGTATTATTTATTTTTAAGCAGAGATTGAGGTGTAGGGAAAGCAGTTAGTTTCTATTTCAGGTGAGCTCTGTGTTTATTTAGAAGGCATTAGTGAACATTTAAAAACTCCACTCCCTCCAATTTCTCTGCCTTTAAGTGTGAGAACACAGCACATCTTGTAGGGCAGAGATCCCAAGCCTGTCCAGACCCTAACTGACTGTCATTTCCTAGGCTGTCTACTAGAGGGCAGTGTGATATGCCTTTTCTAGACTGGTGAAAACAGGGCCCTGTGTCTATACACACTTCATAATAATAGGCCTTAGATCTAGAACATAATCCTGTTTCCAATACGGAAAAGATTTTCAAGAGAGAGAACTAGTATTTAGGTTTTGATCAGAATCTCCCTTACTTGGGCTTTGGAAACCTTTCTCTACGTGGAAGATTTTTTTTCTCCTTTTAATCAAATCAGACTCCTTTGCTCTCCTTTCTTACGCCTCTTCCACTTTCAAGTTTAGACTTAAGAAGCCATGAGCAATGTGAAAAACCTCTGGCTTGTACACTTTAAAAGGGTGAACTTTATGGTATAATTATATCTGAATTCAAAAATATTAAAACAGGCCAGGAATGGTAGTGCATTCCTGTAATTCCAGCTACTCAAGAGGTCAAGGTGGGAGGATCACTTAAGCACAGCAGTTCAGGACCAGCCTGGACAATGAGACCCCATCTCAGTGAAATAAATAAAATAAAAAAAATGTAAAAACAAAAAAGAAGAACCACTGAGCAGACACTCTGGCTCAGATAGAATATAATAGTAGTAATTGACTGGAATGACTCAGTCTCTCCTTTGTACCTGGATGATTCAGACTTGATGGTGTTGATCTTGGCCTTTCACAGCTTCACCCTTTCAGAAAACAAGGGCATGTGGGTGATCTTGGTGGTACGTTGATACTCAGGCGGTACCTGTGAGCCCACCCCCTTGGGAGGGGACAGAGAGCAGTCAGCTGAAAAAGGAGTCAGTCTTTTCCTCTCTGCATATCACATCCAGCGCCCTCTGTCAGCTAAGGAATTACAAGGTGTGTAACTTTATCCTGTCACGCGTAAAAATGCAATCTCTAGTGCTTAGTAAACAGGGCCTGTTTTCTTTATTTTCCTTTTAATAGGAGAGGAAGCATTTGTGCAGAGAGGTTAACATGCTCAAAATCGCTCTGAGTTGGGAAAGAGTCAGAATTTAAACAACAGATTCCTCTCCCTGCAGTTGTCACCCCCACCTATCTTTACCCCAGTAGCAAGGTAAGAGGTGAGGGGGCAGTCCAAGGGACTGTTTCCTGCCCAGAGCAGTTCGTAAGGGCTTCTCATAGCCTCTGCAAGGAGGTCCATAGCATACTTGAGGCTGAGTTCCCCAGTCCTGGAAGAATTGGTTGCTAATAGTTTCAGTTTGGAAGTTGGCTTTGAAGATCCCAAGTGTGATAGAGGGGCACTCGCCCTTGACTCTTTTGTGTGTGTGTGTGTGTGTTTTTCTTTTTTTTAATTTGGACAGAGTTTCATTCTGTCACCCAGGCTGGAGTACAGTGGCATGATGTCAGCTCACTGCAACCTCTGCCTCCTGGGTTCAAACAATTCTGCCTCAGCCTCCTGAGTAGCTGGGATTACAGGTGTGCGCCACACAGCCAGCTAATTTTTGTATTTTTAGTAGAGACCAGGTTTCACCATGTTGACCAGGCTGGTCTCGAACTCCTGATCTCAGGTGATCCGCCCACCTCACCTCCCAAAGTGTTGGGATTACAGGTGTGAGCTGCCATGCCCGGTCCCTTGACTCTTTTTACCAGAGGCTTGGGAGGAGGTAGACAAGACCTCTGAGAAGAGAGGAATGCCTGTCTGGGGAAAAAAATTATCATTTTAATTGCTCTCTTTCATTAAGTACTTACTGTGTGTCAAACATATATGTCTAGTGTGTACTTACATTACCTCTGTTGTCAGGGAGAGATCAGTCTGTGAATGGTTGCAGGTTAGGGAAAGCCGTATATCTGGGTCTCCCAAGAAAAGCGGGGTTGGGATATCCCAGCAGAATAAACTCTTCTTTGTTCTCCCCCATATACCCTGAAGTAATAGTTAGGACCTTCATGCTGATTACTTGTTGACAGAGAGCTTGGGCACTTTACCCTGGTCACTGTGTCCCCGTCAAACTTGACAGTACTATTCCCACCCAGGATGGCTGTCTCCTGCTTTGGCCGGCTCAGGTCTTCATGCAGGTAAGTAGTGGGCTGCCAGCCAGGGGCAGTTTCCTTCTGCACACGCTGGATATGTTTGCTGCATGGGGAAAAATGAATGCTGCAGGATGGAGCCATGCGAAGGGGCTTCAGGAGGTATTTAACATCCCCTGGGGCTGTTTCCTCCTGGGCTTCCAACTGCTGAAAAGCAACTAGCTTTTGCCGCTTCCCCTAGTGGGAAGTTCAGTTTGTTGGGGGTCAAGCGGGGGTGGGGGATCCTTCTGATCTTCCCTTCATTAATGGGGCTTAGTAGGGGAAGTCAGTGGTGATCAGTCTCCTAGAGTGAGAGGTCATCAAAAAGTAACTATCAAGTTACTTAACTTCTCTGAGCCACAGTTGCCTTATTTGGTTTTATTTTTGTTTTTTGTTTTTTGTTTTTGATACAAAGTCTCGCTGTTGTCCCTCAGGCTGGAATGTAGAGGCACAATCTCGGCTCATTGTAACCTCTGCCTCCTGGGTCAAGT
Organism: Papio anubis; assembly: GCF_008728515.1. Lineage (NCBI taxonomy): Eukaryota > Metazoa > Chordata > Mammalia > Primates > Cercopithecidae > Papio > Papio anubis. The sequence continues at coordinate 17,825,318 of NC_044987.1, forward strand.
GATTTCCTGCCTCAGCCTCCCAAGTAGCTGGGATTACAGGCTCCTGCCACCACGCCCGGCTAATTTTTGTATTTTTAGTAGAGACGGGGTTTCACTATGTTGGCCAGGCTGGTCTCGAACTCCTGACCTCAGGTGATCCACCTGCCTCGGCCTCCCAAAGTGCTGGGATTACAGGTGTGAGCCACCACACCTGGCCACACAATTTCCTTATTTGTAAAATCAGGATAATGCATCCCTTTCTGGTTCTTGAGAGGATCTGAAATAAAGTTATCTAGCATAGTGTCTGGCATGTAGTAGGTGCTTAATAAATAATATCTTCTCTTAAAATAGATACTTAAAGAGCATGTCTGCTGCCTCAGTGGCACATGTCCCAGTCTCTGTTGACCCCTCTCTCATCTCATTCCTGGCCTTACCTGAACACCAGGGTTACTGTTCTCTGGCTGGGTTTGGAGAGCCAGTGTCTCTTGCTGGGTGGGACTGAGGGATGTACTATTTGAAGAAGAGTAGTCAAACAGGTGGGGATCTTCTGTCCCCTGGAGAGGGGGTGTCTAGAAGTGGGGGAGAAGTGATTGACTTGTTCCAGGGATTCTTGCCTATCTCATGGTAGCCTTCTTATGGTATCCCATTGCCCCCTGTCAGGGAAGATGTGGGTGCTGGTGGTGGTGTCCAGACAAGACCTAGTTTGAATTTATTTGAAACTAGGTACATAAGAACTAGTGGTGGGGGTGGGGAGGGGTGGGGACTTCTCTGCATTTAACATTTAAGGGCATGTGGAATTTTAAAAGCAGTTTTCACCAGCATTTCATGTTTGGTTGTTTCTTTTGGCTTTGAGCATAGTGCTGGTTGGGGGCAGGGTGGTTTACAGTGAAGATGGTCAATGGTGGACTCCTGCGTAGGTGGGTGGAACTCCATGTAGGAAAACACATTACCCCTGGGCTTAGTGCGGTTGCCACGGTGTCTGTGTCTCCTAAGGGGCAGGAAAAAGAATAGTCTTTAGGAGCAAAAAAGGAAGATAATTGAGTCAGGGGTTTTGTTCTCTCTCTGCTTCCAAAGCTGCAAGGCTATATCCATGAGACCTTGAGGAAGCCCTTCCAGTTCCTCAGTGGGAGGGAAGAAGTTTGGCCCTCTGCACTGGCTGCATTTTGACAGAAGTAAAACTCTTGACTCAGCCTTCAAAGTTCAAGGGTGGGATACTGGGAGAGGATGGGCAGCTTTTTGGCTGTTAAGAAAGTCCCATTTTTGGCCAGTATAAAGTAGAGGAGGCAGAGTGGGGTGAGGTATGTGGGAGTCCTGTGGGATGGAGAAAGCAGGCTGCCAAGGGCCATGTTACCTGTGGGTGATGCGGAGAGGCTGTGGTCGTAATGGGGAGCAGGTAGTGAGAACTCTGTGGGGAGGGCTGTGTTTGAACCACTGAGGTCTGAGCAGGGCGAGGGCAGGAAGCACCCTGTGTTCTTTGCCTATC